>NC_090881.1:16041950-16054450 GCF_036669935.1 Montipora foliosa
GTCGGCCGGCCGGCTGCCTCAAAAAAGAAAGCACATTCACTGCAGTGCACGAAAACCTAGTTTTTGACTGAGAATAGATAACATCCATGGTGATACCAGGCATAACATATAGTATGGTTATTGTTATATAAATTCTCAGTCAAGATAAGATATCGGCTCATCGGCATCTTTTACGTAAAAAACTGACAAATTATTAGGTGGTAACCTAAGGGTTACTGGGCCCCTACATTCCTCAGATGGTAAATTTTAAGTTTTAGATTCTTAAACCAAAAATGAGCGAAGATTATCTGGTTTATTGCTGGCTTAAATTTTCACATTTTTTTGACTATGCAATATTTGGTCTTTCAGCGTTCAGTGCTGATTTTTAGAAGATCAAAGAGAATACGATGAGCTTATGGCAATCATGGGATGCAAATCACTGAGTAAACAAGCATTCCCCTTCTCTGGGCAGTTGTATCTGAACGGCTCAACTGACTTTAAAAGAAAAGGATATTTTTCACAGGTCTGGATCACTCCATTTCCCATTAGGCTTCGCATCAGAAGCAAGACAAACACAAAGTTTTTTGAAAAAGGTGTCAGAATTGAAAGTAATTTTTCGCCTTTTGATCAGATGCAATGTCGTAGTTCTTTACAAACTGAAAACAGGATAGATCCACGCAATGATATACTGGTGATGAAGAGATCTTGTAGAAAATGTAGGTATTCGTATACTGACGATCAGTGGCCACGTAAAAACAATAGCATAAACTCACTGAACGTTTAAATTATTTTACAAGAACCCTACAAATGAAATACCTGTTGAAAGCGTTTTTCAGAACCAGAAAGGTTCTTATGATTTCAGCCCAGTGTTTCACAAAGTCACTTCTTAGACGCCGGGAAAGGTGAAATGTTGTAACAACACTGGCTGGTCAGTTTTCCTCTTCTTAAAAATAACTGGAGTTAATGAACTGACACATAAATGCATGAGCCAGTGCCAACCAAACTTCCTCTTTTAATGAATAAGTAATAATATAAGTACATCATTGAACTAGTGTCAACAAATTCAGTTTCAAAACTTGAGACGCTGAAAAGCGAGAATGGCCTGTTTTAGGCGGCAACTAGTGCGGGGAAAATAAAAGGAAGGTGATCCAAAAAAAACGTTTCCTAGCTGATACTAAAAGACCACCATTTGGATTTAAATACCTCAAGGCGTATATGCGTCTTTCGCTGCTTGCCTCAGGGAGTCAGTAATGAACTAACAAAGAGAAATTAGCTCTGATGATTAAAGCCGGTAATGTATGGTGTCCCTTTAAAGAAAACGAACAAAAAATGAAAAGAAAGCTGAAAAACGTGTTTTCGTTACGAGTATCTATTCTTGGATTTCTTAGGTGTCCCCAAACATTGCAATGGCGGCCATGTTGGTGTCCCGATCCAATCCTCCGGGAATTGAAAGCTATTATTATGCTAACGTCTTCTTTTGTTTTCGTTGAAAAACATGGCTGTTGATCACGTGAGTGAAACCCAAGAATAGCTAGACAAAATGCTTGATTTGGCTGTAAACTATCACCCGACGCCTGCTTCTGTTTTTCACAGCCATTAGGATATTTTTTGAACGGCTTAACTGACTTAAAGCAAAGCGCCGGATTGTTTTCTGTGGTCTTGATTTCTCACATCAGGCTTAGTAATGTACAAGGCATACTTTAAGAAGCACCACACACAGAGAGCTTTTTAAAAAAGGTCTATGAATTGAAAAACTCATCGCCACGTCAAAGCACTTTCGGTATATAACAATAATACTATGTTACGCCTGATATTTCCATATATGTTGTCTATTCTCAGTCAAAAAATATTAGTTTTTATGCACTGCAGTGAATGTGCTTTCTTTTTTTAGGCAGCCGGCCGGCTTCCGCAAAGGCAAGAAAAAGTTGTTTCTTTGCGATTAATTCTGCCATTGAGGGAATAACATGACTTTTTGAGGGAATATTGTTTATTTGCGCCCGCAAATGACACTGCAAGGGCGCAAATAAATAATATTCCGGAATAAAGTCATGTCATTATCATTATTATCAATAAACAAGGCCAAATGATATCAAGAATGCGAGTTTTAATAATACAAGCTAAGTGAATAACGAATTCAAAGTCACTTAAAATCATCATGTAAGTGTTGATTGAACAAGCTATTAGAGAATCAACTCAGTCCAGTGAACTTATTTAAAGTTACCGAAAAAATGCGTAAAATCGTCTATAAATAATAGGCATATCACAAAGTTGAAGCAAGAACCAATCAGCTGTAGGACTGACAATGCATTAGCAGCCCGGTGTCAGTCTTGTGCGGCCCGCTGAGCTTGTGTTTTGAAGAGGCCGATTTTCTATTTGGCCGCGTATATTGATAATAGTGAGTGATAATTGCTAATTGCAAAACAACATTTATATTTATGACGATGCAAAAGTTCCTCAATTCTATTAGAGATTTTTGTTGCAAGGGTAAAACCAGTCTTGAATCAAAATTCTCAGTTAAAATAAGATGTTGGCTCATCGGCATCTTTTGCATAAAAACTGGCAAATTATTAAGTGGTAACCTACGGGTTACTGGGCCCCTACATTCCTCAGTTGGTAAATTTTAAGTTTTAGATTCTTAAACCAAAATTGAAGGAAGATTTATCTGTTTTATCGCTGGATTACATTTTCACATTTTTTTGACTATGCAATAATGGTCTTTCAGCGTTCAGTGCTGATTTTTAGAGGATCGAAGAGAATACGATGAGCTTATGGCAATGGTGCATAATGTGTAAACAAACATTCCCCTTTCCCGGGCAGTTGTATCTGAAGATCATGACTAAAACACCACACGAGTACATACGGGTAACATACGAGTAACATACGGAACATACGGATACATACGAATACATACGACTGACATACGACTAACATACAAGTAACATACGGATACATACGACTAACATACGGATACATACGAATACATACGAGTAATACGAATGTTTTTCTCATAAAGGAAGCTCTAGTTATAAGCCTTGCAAGCATTTTTCACGTCAGCAAACACGTACCCGGCTCAGTTTGAGGAGGGGGGGGGGGGGGGGGATTAACGTGATCAACTTGACCCGCAAAAAAAACATTTGTTGCGAGTTGAGGAAATGCAGGGCGCTGAGTGGTTGATTTGCTAGAACAAGAGCACATTTGTTGCGCGACAAGTTGTGAGCTTGATGAAAAACGAGCAACAAAGCCAAAATTTGTTGCTCAGAGTAGGTTCGCGCTCTACTTTTCGCAACAACTTTCTTCAACCCGCAACAAATGTTTTTGTTGCGCGACAAGTTGATCATGCAAGGTGAAAAACGGGAGAAATCGACCCAAACTTGCAACGAAATAATGTTGCGCGCCAAGTTGAGGATTTTTGTATCTCGTATTTCGCCGCCTTTAGCTTGCGCAACAAGATGACAATATATTTTGGATGTTGCTCTCGTAGATGATTATGACTGTCAGGCCAGTTTACATTTAAGACACGTAAGGAAGTCATAGCAGGTCTGTCATAATCTTTTACCCCATTTAAGCTTTCTGGCTTGATTTTGCACTGATTTATCATTGGCAACTTAAGCTGAAATAGTGAAATCAAGATGGCGGATCTGATGACGTCATACGACATCAGCGACATCCAAAATATATTGTCATCTTGTAGCGCAAGCAAAGGGTTTTGCACTCCATGTGAATTTATTTTACTGTGACTAAATTTAACGAAAGCCTTGGGGGTCGATCAACATCCACTCCCTCCCCCCTCAAACTGAGCCGGGTACGTGTTTGCTGACGTGAAAAATGCCTGCAAGGCTTATAATTAGAGCTTCCTTTATGAGAAAAACATTCGTATTACTCGTATGTATTCGTATGTATCCGTATGTTAGTCGTATGTATCCGTATGTTACTCGTATGTTACTCGTATGTTACTTGTATGTTAGTCGTATGTATTCGTATGTATCCGTATGTTCCGTATGTTACTCGTATGTTACTCGTATGTTACCCGTATGTACTCGTGTGGTGTTTTAGTCATGATCGTATCTGAACGGCTTATCTGACTTAAAATCAAAACGATAGTTTTCAAAGGTCTTGATCATTCGCATTAGGCTTCCTATCAGCAGCAAGACAAACAGAAAGCTTTTCTATAAAGGTCTCAGAATTGAAAAATTCTTCTTGATCAGCTGCAATGTCGTAATTCTTTACAACTAGAACAGGATATATCGATGCAATGAGATACTGGTGATGAGGAGATTTTGTAGAAAATGAAGCTATTCGTATTCTGACGATCAGTGGCCACGTTAAAACAGCATATATGCTCACTGAACGTTTAAGTTATTTTAAAAGGACCCTAGAAATAAAATACCTGTTGAAATCGTATTCAGAAGCAGAAATGTTCTTATGATTTCAGCCCAGTGTTTCACGTAGTCACTTCTTAGACGCCGGAGAAGGTGAAGTGTTGCCTTGTAACAAAACTGGCTGATTTTCCTCTTCTTAAAAATAACTGGAGTTAATGAACTGACACATAAATGCATGAGCCAGTGCCAACCAAACTTCCTCTTTTAATGAATAAGTAATAATATAAGTACATTATTGAACTAGTGTCAACAAATTCAGTTTCAAAACTTGAGACGCTGAAAAGCGCGAATGGCCTGTTTTTGGCGTCAACTAGTGCGGGGAAAATAAAAGGAAGGTGATCCAAAAAAAAACGTTTCCTAGCTGATACTAAAAGACCACCATTTGGATTTAAATACCTCAAGGCGTATATGCGTGTCTCGCTGCTTGCCCCAGGGAGTCAGTAATGAACTAACAAAGAGAAATTAGCTGTGATGATTGAAGCCAGTAATGTATGGTGTCCCTTTAAAGAAAACGAACAAAAAATGAAAAGAAAGCTGAAAAACGTGTTTTCGTTACGAGTATCTATTCTTGGATTTCTTAGATGTCCCCAAACAATGAAATGGCGGCCATATTGGTGTCCCGATCCAATCCTCCGGGAATTGAAAGCTATTATTATGCTAACGTCTTCTTTTGTTTTCGTTGAAAAACATGGCTGTTGATCACGTGAGTGAAACCCAAGAATAGCTAGACAAAATGCTTGATTTGGCTGTAAACTATCACCCGACGCCTGCTTCTGTTTTTCACAGCCATTAGGATATTTTTTGAACGGCTTAACTGACTTAAAGCAAAGCGCCGGATTGTTTTCTGTGGTCTTGATTTCTCACATCAGGCTTAGTAATGTACAAGGCATACTTTAAGAAGCACCACACACAGAGAGCTTTTTGAAAAAGGTCTATGAATTGAAAAACTCGTCGCCACGGTACAAGCTGTAATGTCAACTGTTACTATAGCTTTTTGCAAAAACGGGACAGATGCAGTGAGATATATGTGATGCGGTTGCGAGCACGTCATTGAATTCCCTTACATAAATAGATCAGAGCAATAGTCTAAAGCTATGCTCGATGTGATTAATGATGTTTTAACTTCATTCGATGTATATCAACTTTTACTGATAAACTTTTCAGTGTCCCGGCTTTTTATTTAGATAGTCTTACAGCTCCACCCTTGTCACGTACAAATTCCAAAAACGTCTGCTCAGTTTCCCAGGCAAGGCTGGAGTTCACTCGAATTCTCTTTATAATAATAAAAAATCAAACAACCCCTGAAATATTGGCATCAAAGTACCGGACATGGAGTGGGAAACCACCGGACAAAACGACCGGCCTCCGGCCTCAAACGAAAACCCTGGCCTACTGCAGAGAAAATCAACACCAAGAAACTAAAAATATATCATCAACACGAGCTATTTTCTTGGGAGAAAAAACTATCACATATTAGTATGAAGGTCCAAATCTAAAGTCTCATAGAACGAAAACCATTGCTAAATGAAATCTTACTGGAAGCGCCTAAAAGATAGTAAAATTATGACAAAGTTAAAGGAAACCAGACCACGTACAAGGGAGTCATGTAGGCCTGTCAAGCCCCATTTTACACTCTTGAATATTATATTTTGTTAAACTGTTGTTACATTGGCTAATGACAATTTTTGTTTTCATTATTTAAGATACCCCCCTTGAGAATGTTCTTATAAGTCCCTTATAATCCAGCTCTAAACCTTGTTTAAATAATCGTTTAAATAGTGAATAAAGAGAAAGTTCTGCCTTTGTCATGAGCTCGAGAACTGCAAACGATTAAAAGTCGACATGTCTTCTTGGGTTAGTGTTAATAACTGCGGCATGACTTGGGCAACTTCACAAACTTTGGAAAAACATGGTTGATTATGAATCCCGGGTTCATTTCGATTAAAATAATAATAATTTACAAATACAACTGTTATGTATTGAGGGGAAACATTACCAAGAGGCAAAGGATGAAGAAAACGCAACATTCACTGAACATAAACAAGGTGGAGGATTCACATGGCGTTTCTCCCGACAAGCCCCTGACCAGTACATTCGAAAATTTGCACTTTCGGTATATAACAATAATACTATGTTACGCCTGATATTTCCATAGATGTTGTCTATTCTCAGTCAAAAAATATTAGTTTTTATGCACTGCAGTGAATGTGCTTTCTTTTTTGAGGCAGCCGGCCGGCCGGCTTCCGCAAAGGCAAGAAAAAGTTGTTTCTTTGCAATTAATTCTGCCATTGAGTGATCATTACTAATTGCAAAACATCATTTATATTTATGACGATGCAAAAGTTCCTCAATTCTGTTAAAGAATTTTTTTGCAAGGGTAAAAGCAGTCTTGAATCAAAATTCTCAGTTAAAATAAGGTGTTGGCTCATCGGCATCTTTTACATAAAAACTGGCAAATTATTAAGTGGTAACCTAAGGGTTACTGGGCCCCTACATTCCTCAGTTGGTAAATTTTAAGTTTTAGATTCTTAAACCAAAATTGAAGAAAGATTTATCTGGTTTATCGCTGGCTTACATTTTCCCATTTTTTTGACTATGCAATAATGGTCTTTCAGCGTTCAGTGCTGATTTTTAGAGGATCGAAGAGAATACGATGAGCTTATGGCAATGGTGCATAATGTGTAAACAAACATTCCCCTTTCCCGGGCAGTTGTATCTGAATGGCTTATCTGACTTAAAATCAAAACGATAGTTTTCAAAGGTCTTGATCACTCCCATTAGGCTTCCTATCAGAAGCAAGACAAACAGAAAGCTTTTTTATAAAGGTCTCAGAATTGAAAAATTCTTCTTGATCAGCTGCAATGTCGTAATTCTTTACAACTGAAACAGGATATATCGATGCAATGAGATACTGGTGATGAAGAGATCTTGTAGAAAATGTAGCTATTCGTATTCTGACAATCAGTGGCCAGGTTAAAACAGCATATATGCTCACTGAACATTTAAGTTATTTTAGAAGGACCCTAGAAATAAAATACCTGTTGAAATTGTATTTCAGAAGCAGAAATGTTCTTATGATTTCAGCCCAGTGTTTCACGTAGTCACTTCTTAGACGCCGGAGAAGGTAAAGTGTTGCCTTGTAACAAAACAGGCTGATTTTCCTCTTCTTAAAAATAACTGGAGTTGATTAAATACAAATATGCACGAGTAATAAATAATTAATAATAAGTAGTGTAACATCATTGAACTAGTGTCAAAAATTTTTCAAAACTTGAAACTCTGAAAAGCGAATGGCTTTTTTCGGCATCAACTAGTGCGGGGAAAATAAAACGAACGTGATCCGAAAAAAAATGACTCCAGGCTGATATTAAAAGACCACCATTTTGGATTTGAATACCTCAGGGCGTACAGTAATGCGTGTTTCGCTGCTTGCCTCAGGGAGTCAGTAATGAAACTAATAAAAGAAATTAGCCGTGATGATTATAAGTAATTTATGGCGCCCTTTTAAAGAAAACGAACCAAAAATGAAAAGACAGCTGAAAAACAAGTTTTCGTTATCAGACTTTACTTGGCTGTAAAGTACCACCCAACACCTGCTTCTGTTTTTCACGCCCATCAGGATCTTCAAATTTGACTTAAAGCAGTGCGATCCGGAATCTTATTTGAACGGCTTAACTGACTTAATAATTTATATAAATCTCTTTTTATTCGCAAGCGCCCAAATTGATGCATCCTTTTACCATTCTTGTATGATTCGTAGAGGGCCGCGCTGATATGTGTACTCCCATGATATGTGTATCCCCGCACACATATCACTAGTGATATGTGTACCCCCCATCCCCCTCCCCTCCAAAAAATAAATAATTACGGCAAACTTGTGTTAATGGACGGAAATCGGTGAACACAGATCAGACATGATTTTTTCAAGGTATCAACACTAGAAACCATTTATTTGCAACTGAACCATCTTCCACAATCAGAACTGTAAAGACACGACTCGTGAGTCCGACATGTCCATGTAAATAAAACCAAATGGATTTCATGCCTTGGCAGATAATACTCTTATGGGCCAGTAGCAAACATCAAACAATCTACTGGAAATATAAAGGAGTCGAAATTGTCATTAAAATAAAAATATATCTTGGGGATACACATATCACTGGTGACCGCAATCGTAGTCATATATGTATCCCCTGGCCTATCGGCGTTGTCGCCTGTCTAGCAAATTACTAGCTACTAGCGTTTTTTTCTGGCTAGTACGTAAGTACATGAAATATTCCATCAACTCACAGCAAGTATTATTGATTCCCAATTATCATTGACAACTTAAAAACTAGACAGACGATAGTGCGCTAACCAGGGGATACACATATCACTGAGATCGCCAGTTAAGTGATATGTATATCCCCAACATATCTCGGGGATACGCATATCACGGTAATCGTAGTCAGTGATATGTGTATCCCCTGGTAAAGCAAACGCTGTTGTCTGTCCAGCAAAGTACTAGCTAAGCTTATATATGGCTAGTAAGTATATTTAAATATCGATGAGTAACCAGGGGGCATAATTGAAAAGTTAAAAACGTTCTTTGGTTAAAAGTTTCAAAAACACTGAGCTTTCGATTGCCAGTCTGGCAATAAAAAGTGAGGTGTAAAAAGCGAAGGGAAAATATATATATATATGTTCAAAAAGGTGAGAAAATAACAAACGAATATGAATAAATACAAAATACTCGTAGCCTCCATGTTTTTCATTCAAGGCTTTGGAGGCCCCCGGGTACAAAGCTTCAGTGTTTTTTGTATCCCTACCGGGGGTACACATGTCACCAGTGATATGTGTGCGGGGATAGACATACACTGTATCACCGGGGTACTCAATGCGATACCGCCATTTTATTTGGCGTCTTCACTTGGGAGATATGGCCCCAGTTTTCCTGAAAAATTTGTCTTTGCAGCTTTTATTATGCCTACATGAAGCGCATTTCACTTTGGGCCATTTGAAGCCCGCGAAGGCGAAATTTTGTTTCGGTTGTGGAGCGGCCTTATGTAAGTTTTCAGCCAAAACATAACATTAAATACATCGGAAAGATAAAGTAAAGGATTTTGGTTCACTGGATGGAATCCCCAATTTTGAAATCGCTGCAAAGGTAAGATAATTTCCTTGTTGTCCGTGCAGTCGTGTTCCTCGTCGTGCTACTATTATCGCACAGAATTTTGTTATTCCTCAAAATATTCGCTTTTATTCGCTCGAAATCTTGCATATTTAACTTAATTACATGCCCACAGGATTATTTTATCCACATTTTACAAATAATTAACGTCTGTTGACCAAAAACCCCCCAAATTATCAATTTTTCGACGAAAATTCAACCCAGACACAGAGAGCTTTTTGAAAAAGGTCTCTGAATTGAAAAACTCGTCGCCACGGTATAACCTGTAATGTCAACTATTACTTGTTCCTTTGCAAAAACGGGACAGATTCAGTGACACTTATGTCATATGTTTGCGAGCGCGCCACTGAATTCCCCTATATAAGTAGATCAGAGCAGTCATCTAATTATAAAGCTGTGCTCGATGGGATTACTGATGTTTTAATTTCACTCGATGTATTGCAACCTTTAACTGATAAACTTAGTTTCCCGGCCTTGTATTTAGATATTCTTCACTTCTTAGATAGCCACAGCCGGAGTTGAAGTGTTTTTTTTAAATCGTGGCGTGTTTTTCTTATCTTGTAATATAATTAAATAGTTGGAGTTACTAAATACATAAATGCATGAACCAGTGTCATCAATCTTCTAATAAATATGTAATAATGAGTACATTGACCCTTGTCAATGAAACGCTGAAAAGCGATTCTCCTTTTTTATGACTTCAAGCAATAAAGGAATCTCAACTTATTGGCTCAATCTCCACTTTTAAAAAATGTCACTATTTCGGATTAAAATATCTCAGACCGTCACGCATGCTGCTGCTTCTTCCACATATCACATAACTAAGAAAATAACTCTGATAATTACAGTTCATGTAAGGAATTAAGTCTGAAATAATGAAAAAGAAAGCTGAAAGCTGAACACTTTTTCGTTATTCAGTATGTAGACAACGTGCAACATCTATATTTGGCCGTAAACGGTCTTTTAACACCTTATTCACTTTGTGACAGCCTTTAAGATATCCAAATTTTGTTTTCATTAGTGTGCAAGGAGATTAATTTATTGACAACATCAAATATGGCCAAGTAGTGACATTTTGGATTACGAATCTCAAAAATTACACGGAGACGTTACTTTGGCCCAAAAGGAATAGTCAGTCGATTGGCAGTAGGGAAATATTTGACACTGAAATAAGGGAGGGAAATATGTGTTACTTTGAAGACATCATTTTGAACGACTGTCATAAGCTATTAATGAGCTGTATATCAAGTAAAGACTGATAAGGCTAAGAATAGTTACATTTATGGATGTTTGGGTCATGTATCAAACTCGATTTTATTAGTTTTTTTTTATTTAGAATATATGCAACACATGTAGTTCAGTCTTCCGACTGCAAGATGTGTTTTTTTTTTGGATAAATCTCTCTCTTTTCCTGAGTGACAGGTTACAGTTGTTTACCATAAAGAGTCTGCCTTTTGGTTGAGCGTCGAGGGTCCAGGGTTTTATGTTGAGGGTTCCAAAAAATGTAATAATGATAATAATAATAGTAATAATAATAGTAACAACAATAATAATGATAATGATAATGATAATGATAATGATAATGATAATGATAATGATAATGATAATGATAATGATAATGATAATGATAATAATTATTATTATTATTACTATTAAAATATAAAAAAAACAACACAACTTTTAAATTTGCAAGACATGTTTCGGATACTCAGTATCCATCTTCAGTTGAGGGATGTTTACAAGTACAAGTATATAAAGTAGATAACAAGTAGGTGTAAATTACTAACTGTAGAATAATAGTTCCCAATCAGTGAAAAAAGGTTACATGATACTAAATTTACTTTAATTACTATTTGTATTCAACATTTTTTACAGTTTTGTACTCGCACCTTTTATTTTCCCACTCCGTTGTATCCGTTGTATCACTAAGGGGGACTGGAGATGATTGTGACGTCATCTCGGAAACGCTTGTTTTTATCTCTTGGTCATTCCTTTGAGATATTTTCATGTGAAGGCTTACTACAGTCGTTAGATGCTTTGTATCCGGCTGGAATAACACAAAAGATAAAGAACATGATTTCTCTATCCTCGTTTCACGGTGATTTCAGGCCAGAAGCTATCAAAAGAAGACGAAAGTGGATCTCTTTCGTAAACTTCACAAGGAAGAATCTGAGTGCCAGTATTGAAAAAAAAATGCAATGGTCACCCGCAGGTTTATTAGGGACAAAATTGGTGCGCTAGAAACTTGGAATGGCCAAAGGTGACTGCAACGTTGAGACGAACGGTAGATAACCGAGAACGGATCGAGGGAGGTGGGAAAACTCACCGATAAAGACGAAAAAAAGTACGAATCAAGCACACTATACATGATAATGACAAATGTTGAACCCAAACTTAATTTCAGTAGCCCTAAAACTACTTCTCTTATCCTTCATTTTTGAGGTCATCTTGTCAGATATCCCTTACCCATTAAAAGTATTTGCCAGGTTATCTGTTATCCACTACAAAAATCTCCTTCTGAAAAAAGGAGATCAGTGGTCACGTTTTCTATAGCACTGACCTACAAACCCTGACGAAAAGTGTTAAATTGTGGACTATTTCCCTGAGTGAAATTTCAGCTCACGTTCCCCGTATCACTAGTTGCAATTGGGCGTGATAACCAGTACACTAGAGCGAGTTTCAATCGAGTGTTGTAAAACCAAAACCAAAGTACTTCGGCCAATCAAAAAGGACGGAGACAATCCAGTACACCAATCAAAACTCGAGGTAATTACACGTAGCCGACACAAAGCGCGGGAAAATGTGCACGCTTGCAAGCCATGATTGGTTTTGGTTTCACTTCTGATTGGTTGAAAAAATGGTACGATCACTTTGAACCAATCACTGAGTGAAGTAATGCAAAACGAAAGAAATTCGCTAATTACTTTCGACAGTTAATTGAAAACCGCTCTATGAAGACAAATATTGTTGTT
>NC_090881.1:16059450-16077654 GCF_036669935.1 Montipora foliosa
AGACGCCTGCGGAAAAGCTCCCGGTTTGCCGCACATTACTGTGTTATTTCATTTGTTGAGTTACTTACGAATGCATGGCGTCAAACCTTAGTAGGAGATCTTCAAAGATAGATTTGCCACATGATTTTTCAAAAAAAGTACTCATAACTAGCATTGACCTTGACAAGTAGCCTGGATCGCCTGACCAGCATTTTCATCTGAGTATATCCAGTGCTTGCTGTCAGCCACTTTGTATCCTTCACTCGCTTTGATTTCAGCGCACGATTCAGCAGGAAGCTCTTGAATTGAGCCCAATGGCACTGCAGGCGAAATGTACAAAACTTCTATAACTATCAGCGTAATATGAATGACGAGTGGTAGCAAATGCCATGCGGACCCAATATTGATGATCTTTTGATAATCCTCAGTTTTAACTAAGATTTAGAGGCTTTCGACTCAGCAAAAGTCCACGAAACCACTTTACAATACACTCTCTTTTTTTTTTTTTTATCAGAACCCGTTTATAAGATCGTTCAGGCTGAGGCGATGAGCCAAATTGTTAAGAACTTACTGAGAAAGTAACCAGACGGAGAGAGAGTGAAGAACGTTTGCTTCATTTTGCTTATTTGCTTTGTTTTTCTCTTTGTGGTTAGCATAAATAAAGGTAAAATACATGGAAAACTGTAGTCTAAGAGGACATTTAACTTTTTTTTAACATTAACAATGCATTTTCTTTGATACACAACCCAACTTTAAAGAACATTTAAGAACCTTTTCCTCTTGAGAACCGTTTAGCCTCTGTCCCCAAATTAGACGTTTTTATATATAAAGAAGAGGCTACGGGTAGCCTACACTTTGTTCGAATGAATTTTAACCGATTGCCTTTAAAATTCACAGTATTTGAATAGTGTTTTATGCTACGATATGTTGGTCAATATCCAGTTCAACTCCGTAGTCCGAAGTCCGAAGTCCGAAGTCCAATGTCCGCAATCCGTGACCTAACCATATGGTTAAGTGCGATCGTAGAATAGCTGTTCACCGTTTAAAACTGTTGTTACGGCGTTGGCTCCAATCAAAACCAGGAAACAGATGCCTTACAAGTTTCTATGATGGTATTTAAAAATACTTAATACTTTTTCTGAACAATAACGGCCGAATTATAAAATTATATAATTCGGCGCGGAAAGATATGCCTGGTGATCTGGTGACGTAATTCGGAGGACTGAGGAGAAAAATTTTAACGCCGTATCCCGCAACCGCGGGCGGCCTTATTTTCGAATTTAACATGGCAGAGGCGAGGTTAGATCTTGTCGGGTCTACTTAAAAGTTCGTTCAGTAGCAGGAGATGGGGTAGACACGTAATGATATGTTGAGTTTTGGCGATAGCAATACTGCAGGGAGTTTGGAAACAACACCTAAGGCCGCGCGCGGTTGTGGGATACGGTGTTAAAATTTTTCATCCCAGTCCTCCAAATTATGTCACCAGATCACCTGGTGTTATCGAGTCATACGGCAACGAAAACACAAAAACTCGTTTCCGGTCACGCACACAATTCTTTATGGACCTTTCCCCGTTGCGCTGTCGCGTAGTCGTCCGTGTTTTAGTGGTCATGGCGCTTGCCTTTAAATGAGGAGATACCGAGTTTGAATCCTACTTGTACTGCCTTCTACGAGACCAAACCAAGAGCACAGGAGCAACAGATTCATGAGCTCCTGGCGAGACAAAAGAATTTTACGCATGCGCAGCCAAAGCGCAACCCCCCCCTCCCCCCAGCGTCCAAAAACGGAGTGAATTTATCCGAGTCAAACTCATTCCCAACCACAGATGCCAGACGTCAAACGGAGATAGACCCTTTACCCACTTACTTTCAAACAGAATCGCTTCTTAAAATTCCTTAGATAAATGATTAATGCTCCATACCTCTGTTGAATGCTCGCTTCATGTAGAATCGCGTTGAATCGGGTAAAAAGTCTTTAGGCCTGGCTTCTTTCGTTCTGTTGTTCAGCTCGCAAATGTTGCCGCCAAAGATGAAATTTAAGCTTTGCCATCTGATATCCTGGTCACATATGATGGAACATTCCAATGGACATTTAACCCACAATGTTTTAAAAGTGTGGCCTTTAAGAAACGTGCCAGCAACAGAGTTTTCGTTGTTACAAACTTGGTTAGCTGCACTAATAAGACCAATCCTTGTCATCAGAAAAACAGCTGAGAACCAAAATCGCGGGTTCATCTTGTTGATGTAGACTTTGCGAACTATTGCCCTGCAAGTGAGTAGTGTGAAATTTAGTCTTTACTGAAATTGTTACCGCTTTTTAAGGCTGTGGGCCCAAGTTAAAGCGATGATTTTGTTGTTCAGTACATTAGTTTTAAATGAAGAAAACTGCAATGAACCAACGAAAACCGATCACAGTTCACTGACAGATAACAAAATTTTAATTTTGTGTCACACCAACACGATCTCTTCCTCAAATGAAGGATTATCCTTCATTGTCAGTTTGCCTTAAATTACTCCATTTTGATCACTCTGTCCCAGGACTTGTGGTATGAAAAAGAAAAGAAAAAACTGAAGGCAGCCCCTGGACAGGATTTGAACCCGGAGCACCCACTTTGAAGGAACTGTTTTTATCCACTTAACCACTAAAGATCAACTGACTAGAAAATGTGCCGATTATTTCTCAAAACTAATTAGTATATACAGTATATATATATAATCATTGCTGAATATGTCTTAATAAGTCTGACGCTTGATTTAAAATTTTTTCCCATGATCCCTATCAAGCTTTCAGTGTTCAAAATGAACTTTTTTCACTTGGAAGAAATTGACAATTAAGAATAATCCTTCCATTGAGGGAGAGACTTGGTTGGTCACACTGACTGAATAAGCTTCAAGCCTCGAACTATCGCGCTGGAGCCATGGGTTCGAAGCCCAGGCCGACAATCTCAAAGGGCCGATTATTTAAACGAAGCCTAGGTTAGACCTGGTTTAAGACTGAATCACGGCTTTGACGAGTTTTTTGTAAACCATGTCTAAACTTGGTTTAATTTGCATTATTAAAACGTAGACGAGCCGAGTCGAATTTTTTTTTGTGTTATCATCAGCATGCATTATAAATTGCATGTAAATTAATGAACTTGTGTGGGAAACATGTCCGAAAGTAAAAGCAGGAAAACAAATTTCAGCGAGGAGGAACAATTGCTCCTTGTGGAACTTGGGTAACGTTTCAAGAGATTTAAAACAAGGGATATGATAACGGGAGCTTCAGTAAAGAAAAAAGAAAAGGCAATTGCGATGTGCAGACCGCTCTTACACAGTAAACCTGGGTGGAAATCACATACAAGTGAAGGCACTTCAATGCTGTTGGAAAAAAATAAATTACTGACGAAAAAAAGAGTCTGACAAACGCTCACAGAACTCACTATGCTTTTGTTTCATGCAAATTTGGAGGCCAAAAAATGAATTGTGAATTTCGCTTAGGAATCTCTGTTGAATCTTTGTGAATTACCTGGAAAGGGGCCGTTGTTTAGTGCATGAATGGTTCTTACATTGTTTGGACAATTTCAAATTAAGCCAAAATTGAACAAACATTATCTGGTTTATAGCTGGCTTAAATCATCGATTTCATATGTTGCCTACTATATTCAGCGCTGATATCTAGGGGTATTGATGAGATTACTGACGCCGACGACTTTGAGAAGAGGGAAAATTCGTATATAAAAATAAGTTTCTGTTTTCTCGGACAGTTGTATTGGAATGACTTAACTGACGTATAGCAAAACGATAGTTTTCACAAGTCTTGATCACTCCGACTTTGCTTCACTCACTCTTGGGATCACTCTGACTTGAGTCTCGGAATTGCTGGAGTAAAAACTTTACTCCACTGGATCAGCTGTAATGCCAACTATTACTGATTCTTTGCAAAAATGGGACAGGTGCAATGAGGTATGTGTCGTGTGATTGCGAGCACGCCATTGAAAAACCTTTATCTTAGTAGATCAGAGCACGAGCACTCTTCTTAAAGCTATGTTCGGTGTGGTTACCGTTACATGTTTTACCTTCACTCGATGTATTTCAACTTTTATAAACTAATTTCCTTTTAATTTAGATCGTCTTAAAGCTGCACCCTTGCCACATAAAAATTCCCAAAAACTCTTGCTCGCGGAGGGTATCTGTTGATGTGCGTGTTGTTTTTAAATATAACTTGTTCTGAGTAGAGAGCTCGCAGGAAATGTAGGTATCCATATCTTGACAATTGGTGGCCTCGTTAAAACAAAGAAATGTACTCACTGAAATTTTAAATTATTTTGAAGCAAGCCTAGAAGAGGAATATACCTGTTGAAAGCGTATTCCAGAAACAGAAACTTTATATGAGTTGAACCCAGTGCTTCAATTCTGGGTCAATTCTAATTCGCACTCATTTCTTAGAAGCCGCAAAAGTTAAAGTGTTGTATTAAAAACAACTGGCTTGTACTTATTTTTTCCTTCTCGTAAATAGTTGGAGTACGTTAAGTAAATAAATGCATGAACCAATGTCATCAAAACGTCCTCTTCTAATAAATATGTAATGAGTACATGAACCAGTGTCAACAAATTTACCAAACTTGAAACGCTGAAAAGCGATTCGCCACAAGAAAGCGTAAACTGTCGAAGTGTCGTATTACCTAGTACTCTTATGCAACAGCTGCATGAAGGATTTGGCTACTATCTGGAGATATTGAAGTAAACCTGTGTGGAAATCACATACAAGTGAAGGCACTTCAATGGTGTTGGAAAAAAATAAATTACTGACGAAAAATAGAGTCTGACAAACGCTCACAGAGCTCACTTTGCTTTTGTTTCATGCAAATTTGGAGGCCAAAAAATGAATTGCGAATTTCGCTTAGGAATCTCTGTTGAATCTTTGTGAATTACCTTGAAAGGGGGCCGTGGCTTAGTTCATGAATGGCCCCTACATTGTTTAAACAATTTCAAATTCTGAATCCAAAATTGAACAAACATTATCTGGTTTATAGCTGGCTTAAATCATCGATTTCATATGTTGCTTACTATGCAATGGTCCTTCAATATTCAGCGCTGTTATCTAGGAGGATTGATGAGATTACGCCGATGACTTTGAGAAGAGGGAAAATTCGTATATAAAAATAAGTTTCTGTTTTCTCGGACAGTTGTATAGAAATGACTTAACTGACGTATAGCAAAACGATAGTTTTCACAAGTCTTGATCATTCCGACTTGGCTTGACTCACTCTTGGGTCACTGTGACTTGAGTCTCGGAATTGCTGGAGTAAAAACCTTACTCTACTGGATAAGCTGTAATGCCAACTATTACTGATTCTTTACAAAAATGGAACAGGTGCAGTGAGGTATGTGTCCTGTGATTGCGAGCACGCCATTGAAAAACCCTTGTCTAAGTAGATCAGAGCACGAGCACTCTTCTTAAAGTGCACCTAACCCCTAAATTTTTTTTCGCTTAAAAAAAACTTCATGCTTTGGTGAGTATTTCTTTGACAAAATTGTTTGATTCGGTCAAATCCTTGAATTTTTATGTCCCGTTGAAGTAAGGAAAATCGCGCTAAAATCGCCGCCATTTTGGCTCGCGACCGCGTCTCAAGGATCAAGGGTCTGGCGACTACTGTGACGTCACTTCGAGAACCCAACAATCTGTATTTCGCACAGTTCACTTGTTGTATTTGTAAGGTTAGATCGATATTGGTCGCAAATATGCCGCACAGATGTGTTGTTGGAGGTTGTAGTAACGTCAGAAGCTTAGAGAATGAAATAGGGCTCCATACGATACCGTTTTACGGCGATGAGCGTCCAGAGGCGAAGAAACGAAGGAAGAGATGGATAGATTTTGTGAGACTGAAACGTGCTCAATGGGAGCCATCGAAGAGTTCAGTGATATGCTCGAAGCATTTCAAGCCAGATGATTTTGTTCGAAACTACACATTGTTGAAGGGCCAAAAAGCTCTATCAATTCCGTATTTAGAGCGAGACAGCTTCCGAATTACCGCTTTCCCGACAGTTCATACTGAGGTACATGCAGCAGAGGACGAACAACCCCTGAGTAATCGAGGCAAAAGAATGGTGAGATATTTCACAAGTACTAAGTCTCTGTCCTATCGTTTTAGGAATGATATGTTTCTAATACCTTGTCTAGTCAAGCCTTAGAAATTATGTACATATCTTGGTTTCTAGGCTATTAAGGCAGCGATGGCAAGTTTCAAGGAATCTTCTCAGCCTTCGACAGAGGAGACAGACGAACCAGATCCCAAAGTTCCAAAGCTGACTGCTAGTACGAGTAGTGCAGACGAACCGGCCGGCGTTGAGCTAGAAGACAACAGCACTGAAGATTTACATATACCACAAGCTGACATCTCGAACGCAGAAGAAGAGTGCTTCACCGAATGCTCCAGTTGCTCAGTGTTCAAGTAAGAAAATTGGCAGTTGAAGAATAGCTTGAGTACTTTAAAGGAAGAAATCAGGCAGCTGAATAATAAATTGAAAACAACGAAGGATAATTTGAAGAGTCGGAGGAAGGAACAGAAGAAGTGGCAAAGACAAGGTATAGTTCAGGCAAACGATTACATACAGTCAGGTTACAAGGCTTAGGATTTTTTTTTGCTTTGTGTGTGATGGATATTTTTTTTAAAAGGCTATGCAAAGAATATATTTGCATTGTGATCCAGGGTTTATTTCTGGTCATTTTTAAAAATTCCGTTTGAAAAAATTATCATTATTATTATTATTATTAGACTTCTTTTGTAAAATAATAGTGGAGAATCAGACGATTACCCTCGACATGATTTCAACTATGCAGCCAAAATAGATTGCAGTATACACTATAAAGTTGTAACGATATGTATCGTAGTTTATTTCATGTCCGGTTTTGATAGTACCTTGCATATTTTCAGTATATCCTGCCCATTACTTTGTGACTACCACTTTTCATAGTGTGAAAAAATCTGAAATGTCTTGCTTTTTAGTGAAAAAGCTACAATTGGAAGCCCAAACCCTGCACATCACAGATTCTGCTGAAGGTGTGGAAGCTGAGAAGCCAGATATTGAAGTTGACGAAGGGGAAGAAGATCTGGATGGGTTAGATGAATTAGAAGTGGAGGACCAGGCTGAATCAGGCTCATTGTACGAGAGTCAGACGGAACCTGAGACAGAAACAGAGACGGAAGATGAAAACACAGAGAAACGCAAAGGGTAAGAGCATAGTTTCCTTACGTGAAGCTTATTGTGGTTATTACTATTATTAGTGTTATAAAACCTTATTATATCATTGGCTTGTGTTTGTAGCCGATATAACGCGCGCTCTGATTGGCTAATTGTGACTGAATTGTTGGGCATTATTCTCCCGTAATGCCCACGGGCCGATTACGGGCTTGCAAAAACAAGGCAAAAGGTAATTAAAAAGCCATATAATAAAATACTCACTAACCGAGCTAGCTCGAGCCGTACTGGGGAATATTGGCCCTTGGACGTTTTTGCACAGACCTCGCTGCATTCGGTCCGTACTGCCACGACCTCGGGCCAATATTCACCAGTACGGCCCTCGCGCTCCGTTAGTAAGAAGTTAGTATTACTATGGTATTATTTCTATTCAACTACAATAATATTTGTCACCACTATAAATATTGCAGTCACATGTACATGTTCGAAATTTCAAAATTCACAAAAAATCGATTAACCTGTTTGATGGTATTAGGAAAAATTCCATAGCTGACAGTGATTGCACATTACTGTTATGGGCTAAATTTCATGATATCCTTCACTTTTGTTTTTTTTTTATTATAATTTATCTTCTGTTACAGGTTGTCAGTACAGGACAAAAATCTTCGCTCAGAGCCCAAGCACGAGCGCTCTTCTTAAAGCTATGTTTGGGTTGGTTACCGATGCATGCTTTACCTTCACTCGATGTATTTCAAGTTTTATAAACTTCTTTCCTTTTAATTTAGATCGTCTTACAGCTGCACCCTTGTCACATAAAAATTCCCAAAAACGTTTCCTCTCGAAGGGTATCTGATGATGTGCGTGTTGTTTTTAAATATAACTTGTTCTAAGTAGAAAGCTCGTAGGAAATGTAGGTATCCATATCGTGACAATTGGTGGCCTCGTTAAAACAAAAAATATACTCACTGAAATTTTAAATTATTTTGAAATAAGCCTAGAAGAGAAATATACCTGTTGAAATCGTATTCCAGAACCAGAAACTTCTTATGAGTTGAACCCAGTGCTTCAATTCTGGGTCAATTCTAATTCGCACTCATTTCTTAGAAGCCGCAAAAGTTAAAGTGTTGTATTAAAAACAACTGGCTTGTACATGTTTTTTCCTTCCTTCCTTTAATTTAGATCGTCTTACAGCTGCACCCTTGTCACATAAAAATTCCCAAAAACGTTTGCTCTCGGAGGGTATCTGTTGATGTGCGTGTTGTTTTAAATATAACTTGTTCTAAGCAGAAAGCTCGTAGGAAATGTAGGTATCCATATCTTGACAATTGGTGGCCTCGTTAAAACGAAAAATATACTCACTGAAATTTTAAATTATTTTGAAATAAGCCTAGAAGAGAAATATACCTGTTGAAATCGTATTCCAGAACCAGAAACTTATGAGTTGAACCCAGTGCTTCAATTCTGGGTCAATTCTAATTCGCACTCATTTCTTAGAAGCCGCAAAAGTTAAAGTTTTGTATAAAAGCAACTGGCTTGTACATGTTTTTTCCTTCCTTCCTTTAATTTAGATCGTTTTACAGCTGCACCCTTGTCACATAAAAATTCCAAAAACGTTTGCTTTCGGAGGGTATCTGTTGATGTGCGTGTTGTTTTTAAATATAACTTGTTCCGAGTAGAGAGCTCGTAGGAAATGTATATAGGTATCCATATCTTGACAATTGGTGGCCTCGTTAAAACAAAAAATATACTCACTGAAATTTTAAATTATTTTGAAACAAGCCTAGCAGAGAAATATACCTGTTGAAAGCGTATTCCAGAACCAGAAACTTATGAGTTGAACCCAGTGCTTCAATTGTGGGTCAATTCTTATTCGCACTCATTTTTTAGAAGCCGCAAAAGTTATAGTGTTGTATTAAAGCAACTGGCTTGTACATGTTTTTCCCTTCTCGTAAATAGTTGGAGTTCATTAAATAAATAAATGCATGAACCAATGTCATCAAAACGTCCTCTTGTAATAAATATGTAATAATGAGTACTTGAAGCAATGTCAACGCTGAAAAGCGATTCGTCACAAGAAAGAGTAAACTGTCGAAGTGTCGTATTGTCTATTACTCTTATTCAACAGCTGCACGAAGGATTTTGTTATTATCTGGAGATATTGAAGTGAATCCCTGCTTGGAAAATGGATCTACAATATTTGATTCTACACAAATATCCAACAGTCAACGAGCGACAAGTTCCACACCACCCGTTAACTCATGTAATATTCCTGTGCGTAATTTGGCATTGGCACCATCACCTAACACACAATGTAATCAACAGTATTCATATTAACAAAACTGTTTATCGCGCAGGTCTGTCTGCTATGAGGACCTTTTCTCAATGGGACGCGCAAAGTGCAAACACGCCTGGCACAATCCCTGTGAGAATTACACCTCGAGCTCCGCACCACGAGGACATGTTTTGAGAAACAAGGCTACAAGAAACAATCAAAATCATAACCTTCTTGTCATTCACGCGCGCGCTCCTCCAGTCTCAAAGTTTAAACCATGCAAGGCCATTGAATTTTGTTTGCTAAACACGAAATCTATTAAAAACAAGGCTACCATCCTGAACGACTTTGTGATCGAGGAAAAACATCGATATCATGGATGTCAAGGAAAAAATGTGGTTTCGGCGTTGCAGTGCTGTGTAAGAAGTCTCTTCTTACAAAGGTCAATCCTTCAAAGCGTTTCAGAAGTTTTGAATACAATGATACTGTGATTAAGTCCAGCTTTAAAACCTTCATACTTGTAGTAGTCTATCGACCACTGCCTTTAAAGAAAAACGGCTCTACCAGCGAACTGTTTTTTGAAAAGTTTGGATCAATCCTTGAGCATTTGGCTACTGAAAAGGGACAAATTATGGTAGTTTGTAATTGCAAGTTTCACATAGATGATCATAAAAACTCATGTGCTGGCAAATTCATGGAATGGCCACAAACCTTTGACTCTGCTCAGCACGTAGAGAAACCGACACACAAAGGAAACCACATTCTAGATTTGATCATCACCAGATCAGAAGATAACATTTCGGTAATGGATCCCGCTCTATCTGATCATTATGCAATACGTTGGAAAGTATTCTTACCCAATCCTCTTCTCGAGAAGAAAGACATAATCTACAGGAGCCTTAACCACATTGACTTCTCTAGTTTTCGCAAGGACATGAAGAACTTGGTTCATGGTTCATTTATTTCACACTATTTAGATAAAATTAACATAGAAAGAAAAGTATAGTCACAACACATGGTTACAAGATGAAATCATTACAGTACAGGTTATAAAATGTGTCTGGTGGTCAAAGTAGCGAAGGCTTTCTAGTTGAATTTAATCGCATTTGAATTTAATAATGACATCGCATCGCAAAACGACTTAGTCGAAGGATACAACATGAAGTTAGGTTCGCTACTTGATGACCACGCTCCTGCCAAAAGTATGAGATTGTAACCCTGTGTCCGACGTGACGCTGGTTTAGCCTCGAGATCCAAGAAGAGAAAGTAAAACGGAGAAGAATGGAACGTCGTTTGCGAAAAACAAGACCAACAAGAGACCATATTCGGCCCATACTCTAGCCGATTCCTATGTTCTATTTAAGAAATGCTTGGATGAAGTTGAATCAGCTTGCAGGTTTTTTTTTTTTTTTTTGTAAAAGGCTTGCTTTAAGTAAATAAGAAAGAACTTCAAGTCGACGAAGCCCAGATGAAACAAGCTCATACATGTAAATATTATAGAAATTAAAGGAAAAATAAATGATGTATTCAAATTTTATTTTGTCAGCCTCACAAATGTTTGTAAACATGGGAATACTGACTCTACAGAAGAAACAGGAAGTGATTTTCGTGAGCAAATGTATATTATAGGTCGAGAATTTACTAAGATATTTGCTCGAGTGAGCGCAGGGAGCGAGAGCGACAGCTGCAACACTAATCTTGCAATGCATCTTGAGGCTATCGCGCAATGAATCTCGAGATTGCATGCCTGAGTTCGCCCGATTATAAATGCTATGCCTTGCGGATTGAGTTCTGAGGTACACTCGGCATTTCTTCGGACCGTCGGACACCGAGAGCCAGCGAACGAATGCTCGGCTAATCACATGGCAGAAAAAACCATAATATTCGTTTCTTTGAGTTGTGGCGGATTTGTGTAGTGACGGAATTTCCTCTGGATTTTCCTGTTGTTTTCACGGTAAGTATCATTATGAATCGACTTAGATACATTATTGAAAGTTGTCAAAGCTTTCAAGCTGTGTTGTTCTCTGGTTTGAGAAACATTTCACTTCAGATTCTTCGCATTGTCGGTCGCGTTTGGAACAAAGGCAGTCCCATGTTATGTCCATGGCTACCATCACCATCGACTACTACAAGGCGTTTGGTCTTACAAAATCTCTCCTCTTTGGGGCTGCCTGCATTGATCAGGTCTCCTCCTACTCGAGCATTTCCCTTCTCATTGAGAACGACTAGTTTATACATTTATCCTGGAAATGCATATGGGGCGAAGGCTGAATCACGTATCATCACCCCTGTACTTTTGGCATGAAGATTGACTTTCACCTATACTCCACAAATGGTGACAAATTTAGGTAAATCATTGATTGTAAGATGCCTGTTTCCACACGTCTTGTTAGACTTTAGTCCCAATGTTCACAATAGCAGCTTATGTATTACAATCCCAGTAACTACAGGGCTTGATGAGAGAGTAACACATTGAATATAGTGCCGTGGGAAGTTGTGAGAATATAGTGAATATAGTGCTCGGGGAAGTTGGGAGAATTCTCGACAGTTATGCAAACCCTCGACTACGTCTGGGGTTTGGATGACTCTCTCGAATTCTCCCAACTTCCCCTCGCGTTTAGATGAGGCTATGGAAACACGGAAAACGTCCTCTATTGCTTAAGTAGAAGGCAAAGCATCGGTTTGTGACTTAAAACTGTTCAGCACATGAATAGTTTTACTGGGATCCACAATGGGACCAGGGTTCTTCTCTATCTTGAAACTTAGTTTAAACTTGTAATAATTAACTCTATGGTTATCACTCCTGAAAAGTGACGAAGGCAAACACATATAAACAAAGAATAATATTTTTTAACTTTCTGCATCTCTTTAAATCTTCTTTGATGCCGCTTCGATTTAAATTTAACACAGCGTTGAAGTTTAGATGATACTGGTGTATTTTTCCGATTTTTATAAAAGACAAAGGCTTTCAGCTTTCGTTTCTTCTTCGACAGTCGTTTAATTCACGACCCCCTCTGGACACGGCGTTCGCATAAATCCTTATCGTACCCATTTAAGACAACCCCTACCATAACGAGACGCTTTCACATGCACCTCATCCCAAACCATAACATGACTTAACCGCATTTTCCTGTGCTTTCAAAAACTGCTCGTTTCCTTCACCTGTAACTACAGATGCACATCGGCTCACAACATCCTTATCAAGGGTCCCTTTATACTTCTATGGGACAACAATTAAATGAAAGGACACTGAACAGCCCATTTTTCGGAATTTTACTCCATAATTTCAACATTACAAAAAATTTTAAAAATGCCCCTCGTCTTTCTCTTTTTTTCCTCTATTCCGCATGCCATCCACTAAAGATAAATTTTAAAAACATGTAAAATAATAAACGCGAAAATGAGTTAATAAACCATAAATATTAAAAAAAAAGAAACAACAACAACTGAATAACATTTCAAATCCTTCTATCTTCACTGGCTGTTTCTCTCGTCTATTACATTTTGATATTCTTTTCAGATGATCTCTATCCCAACCACAGTCATTTAATAACATTCCGTTCCTGGCCAATTCTTTTGAACCACTAATAACAATACTTGAATCCGTATTCGAAACTGAACTCTTTAAAAATACACTTTTTTTTATAGCTATATTATCATATTTTACAGCTTCCAAGAAAAGTTGCAACAAAACAAGACGTTTCAGTTAAAGATCTCCAAGCGTATGTCGTTAACAACTTTTACCTTCTTTTAAAGTACTCGCATAATTCCATAATAGTTCTTTATCATGTTTTTTGATGTAAGCCTTGTCTATTTTCATCTTTTTAGCCGCATTCACTCCAAAACCAATCTACGTATCAAACGTAAGTAATTGCCATAAAAACCGTAAGTACATTTTTCGCTTTCACTAGCCTTAACCCTTTAAGCCCCGAGGGGTTCCTCATGGACGAGTAAAATCGTCTGGCGTTAGACAGAGTAAAATCTATAAGTGCCATTTGGCACTCTCGGGGCTGAAAGGGTTAAACGGGGACATAGTTTTTTGACGCTGTTAGCTTAACCCTTTAAGCCCCGAGGGGTTCCCCATTGACGAGTAAAATCTATAAGTGCCATTTGGCACTCTCGGGGCTGAAAGGGTTAATTAATCTATATAATTTTCACACTGAGGCTTTTGGGATGTGGGCGTATAGAAAAATGATAAAAGTAATCATGGACGGAAAATAAAACCAATGAAGAAGTTCTAGATAGCAAATACAACAAGTTCATTGTTATCAACGATAAAGAATAAAAAATCCCAGTATTTTGGACAAGTAATTAGAGCGAAGTCGATCCAAAAATTGTTACTGGAAGGCAAAATTGAAGGCAAGAGAGAACAGGGGAGACCAAGAATTACCTGGATGAAAAACATCATAGAATGTTTAGGACACACCTATAATGGATGTCTAAGGAAAGAGCGGAAAATCGGAACAGCTGGAGATGGCACTTGATGATGAGTTTTCACACTAAACTTCCTTTTCTTATCAGTAGTTTTAGCAGTAAATTCTTAACACCATCATTGGGAACTACCACCATTGAACTGTAAGTACTTTCGTGACACCCTTCAACCGCAGATGCGTTGTGTCCGTAGGAGACAATGATTGCACTTCTTCACTTGTCCCACCCACTAGTAAAACAAAGGCGTCCACACAGTGAGTACCTCTTTTTTAATAACCTTCTCTTATAGACATTTTAAATTTCGGCCACGACTCTAATATTATTACAATTCTTGCTATTAAACAATCTATCAAATCTCGCGCTACTTTAAAGGAACACTAGTCGTCTTCAGGTAAAGCACTGCAACACCCATCTGCTGAGAACACCTTCATCACATATCCCCTCAACACTGCTAAGGGAACTTAAAAACAACGAAAGAGATCAACGGTAAAACTACCACAAATTGATATTCGTTGCTACCCAACAGCACAACAATTCATCGATTTTTAAAATTTCAAACGCTTATAACTGTACTTTCCCAAAAATTTGCAAGATCTTTCTCTCTTCCACACGTCATCCATTCATGAGAATATTTAAAAAGTAATAATATTTTAAATACTATAAAGAAATAAACTATTTAAACTGATTAATGCGACATTGTTACATCCTCTCATCTACACCGCATATTTTCAGTCTTCAGTGCTACATTTTGACAATCTCTCTTCCCCCCCCCCCCCCCCCCCCCCCCACCTTTTGATTTTACCTTAGTTTCAGATCATGATATCGAGTATTAGACAAAACAATATCAAAATTGAGCTAGTTTTAAAAATTTTAACTCTAGACAAGAAACTTCAACCAACATTTACATTAGTAAAGAACACATAGAATACAGAGGAACAGAAACTGCAAATTTTCTGTGGCAAGAACCTGTTCCTGTTTATTTTTATCATCTCTTTCTGTCTGAGGATGGTTATCAAAATGGCTTTCATGATGAGCTGCGCATCTTATTTTCACTGATGCTGGGCACCAAACTGAGGAAATATGTGGATCCCACAAAGGTTGTGCAGCTTTGTTTTTAATACCATTGAAGGAATACAGACCAGTCAAAGGATGTCACTTCTTTGAAGCGTCTGTTGTATATGTTTTCTGCATCGATCCAGAGCAGTTGATGGGAATATGTATCTTTCGAAAGGTGAGCACAGTTAGCTTCCAGCGAATTTTATTTTAACAAAAACCTAAAGTCTCTCCTTACAGGAGATTCAAATCCTATGCCGTTATTGAAAAACTGCTAACATCAAACTGTAAGTACTAGTTATGAGACTTTGCATCCTCACTGACGTTAAATGTGTCCGATTATTCCATCCATTTTCCAGGTGGGTCTGGTTGCACATCCTCCAGCATCGTCCACACAGTGAGTACTTCAACCCTAACCCTTTTACAACAATTAATAAATATAAAATAAACGATAAACTATTAAACCGATTTAAGAGTTAAAGACGACTCTTATCACATTATTTCATCTTCCTCACCGATTTCAGTCGTTACGCCATTGTAGTTTTAATAAATTATCTTTGACAATATATCTCTCCCAACCTTAGTCAATGAATTCATTCTATTCTTGGCTAATTTAACCACTGACACCAACAGTAAAATCCGGAATGGCAACTAATATCTGTGGGTACGAAAGGATAGACAATCACCTCAAACAACCCATTTCTAGCTATTATTACACCCTGTAGCTAATTAGAAATACTGAGAAATTACTTTATTTAGGCCCAAAATAATTGATGGACCTTTCTGCAAAAACGTATCACATCATTACAGTTTACAACCTTCCCAAGAAACTTGCAGCAACTGACAAACTCCAAACTGTAAGTATACTATTCAATAACCTTCGCTTAACGAATCCGTCTCGCCAAATCACCGATATACATTTTTGTTTTTTGTTATTATCTTAATATACAGCTGCTAAGAAATTTGCAACTATAAGAGATTGCAGTTACTTATTTCAAGGGTAAGTATATCATTAACAGCCTTTTACAAACTTAAATTACGCGTAAGAATTGGATAATCGCACTTGATCATGTTTCGTAATATCACCCCATCGTTTACCCAATTCGATATTCCCTCGCAAAAAATACCATCATTGGGGACTGCCAGCATCGAACTGTAAGTACTTCTTTCACAATTTTCATCCGGAGGAGATCTTAAATGTGTCCATTATTCGTTCTATTTTCAGATACGTCCACAGCAGACGATGATTGTGGTTCTTCGCTTGTCACACCCACTAGTAACGTCCCCCCGTGAGTACTTCTTTTAATAGCCTTCTCGTAATCCATTTGCCAATTTCGGCCAACACTCTCATATTATTATAATTTTTGCAGTTAAACAATCCCTCAAATCTCGGGCTACAATGTTCCTACGCTTTGAAAAAAAACACTCATCTTCTTCAGCTGAACAACTGAATCACAATTCCACTGAATACTGCTGAGAAAACTTTGAATACAGCAATAGACATCGCCAGGAAAACTAGAGCAAATTGGTATTTCTTTCTACCCAACAGCACAACAATCCACGATATTTTTCAAACGCCGATAACTATACCCCATTTTCCAAAAATGGACAAGGTTTTTATTTCACCTCACACAATCTACTTATAATGATATTCAAAAAGAAAATAATAATTGAAAGATATAAATTAAAAAGATGTAAACTATTAAACTGATTAAAAACGACTGTTACATCATATCATCTACAATGCATATTATAGTCGTCAGTGCTATTACATTTCAATATATTTTGACAATATGGGGGGGGCCCCCCCCCCCCCCAACCCTAATCAATTCCTTTTTAAACCCCAAATACCAATAATTTAACCCGTCCTCACCCGACGAGAGTGAGACTCACAGATTGTACTCTGGCTAACACCCAATGATTTTAGATTTTGGAAAACGCTTTAGGTATAAATGGGCTAATCCCGGCCAATTCGAACGCAAACTCCCAAGTACGTATCACCTCAACCAACCCGTTTCTAGCAAGGGTTACATTCCAGCCTCGTTTCCCGGACCTTTCCCTTCGCGTTGAGGAAGAGAAAGCACACAAACCCTTCATAATATTTTCCTCACTACCCATCCCAACCCCTCGTTTTAGCTTGAATTATAAACACCCATAATGTGAGAAACAATACATTTCGGTCTTACTACCTCTACCTACCTATGTCTTCCCCACCCGACCCTACCCTCTACCCTCTACCCTGTATATAAGGGGTTTGTGACTATGTGACGTTACAATTTAGTGACGATGACTCATGGGATGTAAATAAAACCATGGTCAACTTAAAAATAGGCTTCAGGCTATTTGGCTCTTGGTCGTTCAGTTGGCGGGCATAATGAAAAAGAGGTTATATAAGTTGTGGGAAACTAAGTTAAACGTTTTACAGCGATATTTCGGTTATTGATAGGTTAAAGAGGTGTTAAATGCGACTCGTGACATCTTTTGGAGACTCGTTATCCTTAAAGTACATGATCTAGATTTTTTAAAGGCAAGCGCCATAATTTTCAAACAAATAGTTTCCGAGAGGATAACATACCTCGATAAATAAGAAACAGTTGTGAAATATGTTCCATTTCACACTGAGATACCAAACAGTTAGCGGCCAGTTGTCATAGACCCCAGTTTTCTTGCATGGCGAATTTGGCTCATACGGTAGGTTAGGTATCCGAAACTAGTAATCGGAAGTCGAACTCCTGTTACATAGCACTCGGGTTTTCCGAGTCTCCATAGAAGGCTCTACTACTGCAACAGAGCACTCAGATTTTTTCCGAGTATTCCGAGTCTGTTCGTTTAACATTACTCTTCTTCTTCTTTGATATCCACCTCTAGTACTCAAACTAACAGTTGTGATATCTCTTTAGCCTACGGCAATTGTAAGAATACCCTCGATAGAGATTTTCTTGAAATTCACATCAATACATCGAAATTCCCCGGCAAACTATTGTTTTCACTTCTGTTAAAATGGTTTCAGATTTAATTGTACCTTTTTGTGGTTAATCAACTCATTTTCTTGGGAGTGTGCTTGCGAATACGTTCAGTTATAAAAACGAAAGGAGCTCGATTAAGTATCTAAGTCGTACTAGCGCTAATTGGGGGACACTGTATAAAAAGTAACAAATAAACGCAAATCAAGTCAAATGTTGGTTTTTGAGGTCTTTGGAAACCGGAATATCGGGGGAAGGGAAAAAAAAATCTCTCGAAGTATAGTAGAGAAACCAATCAAATAAACCAATTAAAAGCAACCTCTCT
>NC_090881.1:16078535-16086691 GCF_036669935.1 Montipora foliosa
ACTTTGCACCAATTCAACGCGACTCCGAAAAGGGGCCAGCCGACGTAAGATCTGCGCATTTTTTTCCAACTGGAACTGCGCCCTGAAGCATGCAAGACATGGCTGACCTTAGGCCTTGGGGATGGAGCATTATATATACACAGGGTATATCCACGATCATCTCCACAAAACCATAGGAAAACCATAGTAAACCCGTCAAACCATATGGGTACAGTTATGGCCATGGCTATCAGTTATAACTGGTGATTTCAGTGGGATTATCATGGGTTGTAAATTTTATAAAATGGGGTTAGTTCAGTACTTATAACCAGTGAAGGGCCGTAACTGTATGCTCCATGGTGCTGGAATATTTATCTACAAAACTGGCACATTTACATACATTGACGCGGTCAAGGTGTAACTAAATATTCCAGCACCATGACCAACTGATTTATGTTTTTTGCCGCAAGCTGGTTGCCCTTTTTAAAACTGGGTTGAAATCCCAGTAACTAGTTCCATATATCACCCTATATCACCCTATAAAAACCATAGTGCAATTGGCCCAGTAACTAGTTCGATATATCATTTATAAATAACTTTTATATACATATATATATATATATATATATATATATATTCAAGATTAAATTCATATACTGATATCACCAACGAAAACCATTGTGAAATTGAACCAACATTGTTACGCACCAACTGAACCCGCTTCCAAGAACCGAGGGGCGTTTCTGCAGGAAAGCATCTTGATGGACCAGATGCGGGAACAGGAGGAGAAGCGCAGGCAGTATCAAAACAGACCAGCCATTTCCAGCTAATTTGGGTATAACAGTTTAACAAGTATAAACACTCCATTTGGGGATGGTTGGAATCCAACTATGGTTATACCATCCTGCGGGATGGTTGGTTTATCATACCGTAATACCCACAAAAAAAAACGTTTCCGATTGCCGTGGCCGTGCGCAGAGGCGCTTGGAAGAAGAGGAATTGCGAAAGGTTTCTGAGGCGCATTGCGCAACGGTCGTTGTTTTCCATGGAAAGCCACGCCATTTGCAGAGGATTTAGCCAGTAGAAATGACGATTTTCGGTGACTTATGTTGAATATACCCTCTGGTAAACATAGCTACTGAAAATGGCCATTTATAGTGAGTTTCCCATTAAGAGTGGTGATCTTCCACAGCCATGTTAAATTACCAGAGGGTACTTGTAAACTATGATAAACTATGTGTAATTAAGAGTATATATATATATAAATATACATTGATGGCCCCATGGTGCTGGAATATTACCTACACAACTGGGTAATTTATGGGGTGCTGTGACTCATATTCCAGCAGCATGGTGAAATATATGGCTAGGCAAGAACAAACTTCTCGATTCTCATGGTTGCACAAGTGATTGGGGGATGCCGTTTAGGATAGCTAAGTTGGTGCACAAAACTGGTTGAATTCTATGCTTTATGGTACGCAAATAACTATGGTATTCATGGGGTTGATAAGCCAACTTAGCTATCTAGGGGGCCCCACATTGTAGTGTTTGATGTTCTTTAGATTTGGGATTGCCAACTGACGACCGTATCCCAAAGCCCCAACTTCAACCACTCAGCAGGGTTTGAGGATCTGTGGATCCTGGATATGTTCAGGATGTTTCAGGAATTGTTCACTTGATATGATGGAATAGCACGTGCATGTTGTCCTTTGGTACTTGAAGATAGCCATTGAACATGGCCATTTATAGTCAGCTTTCCCAGTAGAAATTGGAATTTTCTATAGTTATTTATACAGAGGCTTACCAGAGGGTAGCGCCGCCAAAGTTGGAGATATATGTATATAGAGTTTTAGCAGAGGGTAGCCGCCAAAGTTGGAGATATAAACAGCCAATCAACCAATTCAACAGATTTAGCTTCTTTTTTTTCCCGGACGTATGGGAAGTGAAGACATCGCATTCTTGTGTGAGTATGAAACCAGCACTCTTCATAATTATGTTTTGCAAATGTGAATGATATTAATGAATAAGATTAAATAATAAGTAATAAACCTGCAGTCTTTTAAGGGCTATCTCGTGTTATGCAAATGTGAATGATATACCTGGCCAAGTTCTGAATTATGAAGGATTGATAATATCACAGAAGATTATCATAGGGATGTCCTCAGACCCTGTTTGATCTGACCCATCCCCAGGCTATGGAAATCATACATAAGCATATCTTCAAAAAAAACATCTTCACCACTTATTCATCTTCATAACAGATCTTAATGGCATCATATCAACTCTTTGGGGCTCTTTGTTGCTCATTATCCCCTCATAACACATCACAACCACTCAAAGACCAAGTGGGACATGCATCACACCACTCCATTTCCTCATGCCACCTCGTATCTACTCACCATGATCACATAATGAAATGGAGTTGCACCAAATACTGGGACCCCCAAACCCACCGTGGGAATGAAGTCAACATCAAAGATTGTATGGGTAAACTAGTGGCTAAGAGTGGCTAAGAGTAGCTAAGATAACCAGTCCACAGGACCCCCAAAGAGGGGTTAAGAGCAGTTAAGATGAGGGGGGTCAGATGGCCAAAACACTGTAATTTACCAGGTTTTGGGCCCCCCCCAGGCATACCCACAATGTGCCAGCCAATGGGGCCACTTCCCACCCCAGAAAGTGGTCAAGAGTGGTTAATAGTGGTTAATAGTGGTTAATAGTGGTTAATAGTGGTTAATAGTGGTTAAGAGTGGTTAAGAGTCAATAAGATAGCCATCTTTGAGCTAATATTTTCCCCTTTGCGCTCCAGCCGACATTAAAATCGGGTGCCTTTGGTGATTAGTGCTGGCTTTCAGACCCCCCAAACTGTACAGGGTTTATAATTTTAAGAGGAAAGGGGTCAGAGCCAGGAGTGTCTGTTTAACTTTCTCTGAGATTACGTAGACATGGTTCAACTTTTGGACAAATGGAAACCAAACAAATACTACATAAATAGTCCTTGTAGTAATCATTAGATGGAGGTGTCCTCAAATGGCCCTGACATAATCCAACATCATGCCATTTTAGTAACAATTTTATGACACCACAATATATGATTTCTACAGAGGGCCCGTTTGTTTTCCATAATATACATATATATATATAGTATATATATATATATATATTTATGTATATATATATATGTAATTTGGGAATAGTGATCCTAACTGACTTTCATATTTTTCAATCGGTAGTATACCACCAACCAGTATAAGTTGGTTTTTACACCTCAAACATACTAGTTCGTGATTTGCGTACCATAAAACCATAGGTATTGAAGTGATGTGCACCAACTGATCCAGATATTTCGATGGGCCCTGGCTTTGGTTATAAATCAACTTCTCACAGAGGAAACATCATCCTGTAGCATCCACAACGATTTCGGGCTGTTGGGGATGGATTTCCGGCCACGTGACAGGCTCAACAGGAACAAGAGGTGCGTGGCTTTTGGGCGGTCGCGGCTGAAAAATTTTGCCAAAATGTCTGGCCGCATTTTGGGAGGTAGCCTCTGGTCATGACTAAACATAGCTTTGGTTTAATCACCATGTTTAATGGGAAAGCCATGGAAAAACCCACATTTCTACGGCCATTTTCCATAGCCATGTTAAATTACCAGAGGGTATATCTTTTGAAACATCACCCTGAAACATAGGTAGGCCTTTATATGTGGTTGGTAGCTCCAATAAATCGGTTCCTGAAATGGCCATTGATTTGTGAGTGGAAGATGATTCTTTTTGGTGCCTAAGAAAGAAACACAAAACAGGCTGCTTTACCAGCGGACTTGGTGAAAAATGTGATAACCGCTGCGCAAAAAAATAGGAAACCTTGTGATATCCAGCGGCTAAGAAAGTAGATTTATCTCGAAATTCACTTGCTGAAAGAGTTCATCAAACATTCAGACGTCATCAGGCAATACAATAGTACAAAAATCATGAAATGTATATAATTACACATATTATCATAATATGTTATTCGCTGCAAGTGGACTAGTCAAAAAAAGTTTCAGCATGGCTTCATCATAATTCCATTTCTTCATAAAGATCTGGTTGGTGGTTTGGAACATCATTTTCCCATACAGTTGGGAAGTTCGTAATCCCAACTGAGGTTCAATCACCAACCAGTATCAATGAATTATAATCCCATGAAAACTATAGATGTATCACCCATATATCACCCCAAAAAAAGTGGAGTCTTTAACTCAAGAAGTCGATACAATAAGTCCATATACTCCATATAATAGCATATCTAGTCCATATAATCCATATATGTTCATGTTGCATAATCCCGTGTCAACCTCGCAGCGGGGCACTGTGTCCACGCAGGAGCGTCGGCGCCTGGAATCCGAAAACGCCAAGATGCAGAAGATGCAAAATGTGCCACCGGAGCCGGAGGCCGATGCGTGTCTTGGCGTGACACACACCATACTTCAACAATCTGGCTAGACAAGTGGGTAATGAATGATAATGATGGGATTATATTTGGATGATGGTTAGGGTTAGTAATATATATATATATATATATGATATTATATGGATGATGGTTAGTAAGTTAGTATGCTTAGTATTTTTGGATATTGGGGATATATGGATTATATTATCCAATATTTTCTGTCTTGGCCACACGGGATCCGAGGGTTTTTTGTTGGGCCGTGGTGTTTTGTGGTGTCTTTTTGGATGAGACGATCGATCGAGGCCAAAATAAAAAATGGGGATGCTCAACACATGAATCAACATGGCTAAAGAGAACAAACATGGAAAACAACATCTAAAATGTTTTCATTATTCGTTCATGCGACTAGCGTTCGGCCAAGAAATAGGAATGATATATGGAAATAAATGGAAATAGTAATCATTATTGACTACCATTGATTAAGACGTCAATATTTGACTGATGTTTGACATAGGATGATAACATTTCAGATATTTGCAAGGTGATTCGCCGGTTGTAAGTTGCTTGTAAAAGCATGAAAAAAACATATACAGACCTAGGATCACCTAGTCATGGAAGAAAACACATCAAATTGGCTAACAAACTGGGCACCCACTTGTATCATTGACATGTTAAACATGTTAAAGATGTTAAACATGTCAACAATGTTAAACATTTACAACTGGTGGTGGTTTGGAAACATTTTGTTATTTTCCATACAGTTGGGAATAATCATCCCAACTGACTTTCATATTTTTCAGGGGGTTGGCTCAACCACCAGCCAGAACTATGATGGTGCCTATAGGGTCAGCTTAAAACGATGGGGGCCCATCTTATGTTTCCAATAGCTAATGAAGGTGCAATGTGGGGCCCCGTTTACGATAGCTAAGTTGGCGCACATAACTATGGTTTATGGTACTTATAATCCTGGGACTTCAAACGTGCGCAAATAAGTGTTCAATCACCAAAAACTGTACAAAACGGGTCAAACGACCACATATTGAAAAAACGTGCGCAATTTGCCAAAACGTGCGCATTTCAGCCAAATGCGCAGAAATCCCTGTTTCGATAGTTGGCAGCAGGATTTTTGTAGCGCAACCAAGGGGGAAAAAACGCAACAACGCGCGCAATTTTGCGCAATCCGGCGCAATTTTGCGCAATCGAACGCAATTTCAAAAAGTGTACAATTCTGTTTTGGCCAACCACCCAAGCCAACTTTAAAACGTACACCTTTTTGCAAAATGCGCGCAAATTTAGCCAACGAGCAGAAACTGATCAAACGCGCACATTTCCAAACGCACGGAAATTTGTGTTCGTGTGATGTTCTAGGATTATAGCTATGGGTTATGGTATCTTTCCCACCTTGATTTTCGGAGATTATTTCGGACAGTCACCCTTTGGATCCATAACCACTGTCTGAGAAGCTACAAGAAACCCGTTCAAATATAGTACCCTCTGGTAAACGTTTACATAACTAAGGAAAATCACCATTTTGAATGGTAAACGTGTTTACATAACTATGGAACATCACCATGCTATTCATGGGAAAACTCACGAAATATCGACTGGGCCATTTACGTCGCAAACTGTTCGTTTACCAGAGGGCAAATGATACCCCAAACATTTTCCTTCAGAAGGTATGGCTGGGTCCATAGGGTCCCATCAACAAACAACTCTTTACGTCGATACCGCCAATTTCGCTGAAACTATCCCCCTGGGCCCACAACTCAACTTACCTGAGAACAAATGAAACTTCACCATATTTCACCAAGAGCTAAGACACAGATTGCAGTCTCGATATAGCACTCACAACACTGTTTATATGTATGTTTTTTTACGTCTAAAGATTAGTAATACTGATATCTCATATAATTGTAATTGTATTGCTTAGCATCTGCAATATGGATTTTACATGATTCGATGGATTCTTTTTGGGATTTCCTGATGGTCAAAACCGCAATTTCAAATGTGAATAAAGACACAATGTCAAGCAATGTATACATATACAGTACATATATATATATATATTAAGACATCGGTTGGCCTCTTTGTCTGTGGCCATGTCAGAGCTATTTCTAACATATATAGTGCTATTTCTAAAATATATAAAGCTATTTCTAAAATATCTAAAGCTATTTCTCAAACACACAGCAAAAACTGCAAAATCAATGAGTTAGTTTCCCCACACACTGAGATATGATCACACCAGTCTGCGGCCTTTTTTTACCCAATTCCGCATGGTAAATCCAACAGAATCAGTTTGCAAAACGCGGTTTTTGGCTTTAGGGTTTGTAGACAAATAGTAAGATATGCAACAGGAAAGCTGATTTGGGGCTAGAGTTTGTGGACGAGCGCGCCGAGCGCGCAGAGCGCGTCGAGCGCGCCGAGCGCGTCGAGCGCGTCGAGCGCGTCTTGGGGTCTGTAGACAAATATCTGAAGGGTATACTGTCTGTTTAGAAAGTAAAGGTGGTAGGTTTTAGATTTGAAGCTGGACGAGCGCGCCGAGCGCGCAGAGCGCGTCGAGCGCGCCGAGCGCGTCGAGCGCGTCGAGCGCGCCGAGCGCGTCTTGGGGTCTGTAGACAAATAGTCAAATATGCAACAAGAAAGCTGAAGGGTATACTGTCCGTTTGGAAAGTAAATGTGGTAGGTTTTAGATTTGAAGCTGGACGAGCGCGCCGAGCGCGCCGAGCGCGTCGAGCGCGCCGAGCGCGTCGAGCGCGTCGAGCGCGCCGAGCACGTCTTGGGGTCTGTAAACAAATCATCAAATATGCAACAAGAAAGCTGAAGGGTATACTCTCCGTTTGGAAAAGTAAATGTGGCAGGTTTTAGATTTGAAGCTGGACGAGCGCGCCGAGCGCGCCGAGCGCGCCGAGCGCGTCGAGCACGTTAGGGTTTGTAGACAAATAGCAAAATATGCAACAGGAAAGTTGATTTGGGGCTAGAGTTTGTGGACGAGCGCGCCGAGCGCGCCAAGCACGCCGAGCGCGCCGAGCGCGCCGTTAGGGTTGGTAGACAAATAGTCAAATATGCAACAGGAAAGCTGATTTGGGGCTAGAGTTTGTGGACGAGCGCGCCGAGCGCGTTAGGGTTTGTAGACCAATAGTTAAATATGCAACAGGAAAGCTGATTTGGGCCTAGAGTTTGTGGACGAGTGCGCCGAGCGCGCCGAAAGCGGCGAGCGCGGCGAGCGCGTGTTAGGGTTTGTAGACAAAAAGTAAAATATGCAACAGGAAAGCTGAAGGGTTTTGGGGCTAGAGTTTGTGGACGAGCGCGCTGAGCGCGCGTTAGGTTTTATTTTGGCTGAGCGCGCTGAGCGCGTGTTTAGGGTTTGTTTCGGCTGAGCGCGCTGAGCGCGTGCTAGGTTTTGTGGAAAAGCAAAACAAGTCAAGGAAGGAGTATTATGTACTGAAGCTCAAAGCATCTCAGCAAAAGTATCCGTTTGTAGTAGATTTTTAAGGTTTCATTGCTCCTTTGGGGTTGGTGATTGTTGAATTAAAAGTTCACTGAAACATCTCTGAAACATGCATTGTCAAGGCCCACAACTGGATCTGATTTGTAAATTATGCTATGCTATGCTATCCCGTGTGAAGTCATCTTATGCTATGGTACTCTTATGAAATTACTACTACTAACATATACTGTTACTATTACTATTACAGTATTACCATTACAGTATAGTATTACATGATGAAGAACAAAACATATGTGATGAT
>NC_090881.1:16086791-16094291 GCF_036669935.1 Montipora foliosa
AAGGAATTTAACAAACTGTTACTGGCTCTGAGCGGACGTGGTAATTTCTTTGTTTATTAAACTTTTCGAAGTTCCAATACGCCACGTAGTTGGTCGTGAAATGAACCGGTGTGGACGCACAGGAATGGGATAGAGCGCCACCGCTCTGCTTCTGCTCTGCGATAGCTGGGAGACTTGGAATCAAGATAACTAACGCCGTGATATGATTAAAGACGAGTTTTTAAAATATTAATGGATACATTCAATGAGAGGACGAATCTCGTGGTGTGTTAAAGTTAACATTTATTTGGAATGTAACGCTTTGAATGAATATGAGTCAAACTTAAGGTGCTGATGTCACGCAAATTTGTTGTAATTTCGTTGACACCCAAGATGTCCAAAAAGTAGAGATGAAACATTACATAACCAGTAAAACTGTTCAACACGAAGAGAGAGACACCAAAAGGAAGGTAAGGAAGGATGGAGACAAAGGCACCAGATTGAAACTGACATTGCATTTCGTGTGAGTCTGTGTAAAAATCGGGGCCCGAGTTTTTCAAGTTCATGGCAAATCGTGCTGCAGAAAGGTACGTCTTGCTCATAATCATCTTGTTTGTGATGTAACGATATATTGTCCAGTAAAGTGTAATTCCACATTACCATATTTCGACATAAATTAAAGCGTCAGTTGTGATTACCTAATAATGTACCGAAACCGTCTAAAATACGTAGCATAGCACCATTTATTTTGCGACCCTATGTTCCCGCCCATAGTGAACAGGAAGAAAAGGCGATCTCGAAATAATACACAAATTGAATGAAGACCAATGATAAAGTGCTGGCTATTGCGTGTTCGTTCGAAAAGGCGAGTATAGACCTGCCTAGAGAACGCTCTAACGTCTGGAAACTAAACGCAAAAATTAAATTGGCCCTTGTATTCAGAGCAACATGAAATATTTGCTGCGGTTCATTGGTCCCCTCGGTTCGTCTTACTGGAATTTGTTTTTTTTAAATCTTTTTCTCAAACTGTTCAACAACTGTCGTGAATTAATCTTGCATCAAAAACTTGTCTCCTTCTGAAAAATTTCATGTACTTATAATCAATATATTGCCAGTCTTGGACTATGTGTGGGTCTTTCCAGGGTATGACCTTTTGCGGAAAGTCGTATACCAGGGGTGCAAAAATTGGTGTATTCGCGAAATTTTTTATATGAACAATTTGATATGAAGCTAGACGTCACAGAGGCTAGGTTGGTTGAAAGACACACCATAAAGAAACAAGTCCTTTTGGAAATTTGACGGTATTTATTTATTCCAAAAACTCTGAGGCTAATATTGTTTTCTATATGGTTTTGGTGCACCAACATGGCTTCTTATACGCACGGTGAGTGCAATCAAAGAATATTTGGGATGGAATAAGAGGGTGGTGTTTTTATAGTTTTGGTCATTTAGTAGTAATTACATGAACGCAGCATTTAACCTAGCAACCTTTTTGGAGCTTTCTTAATTGGTGATTATAGAAGGACTCACTCGCCTTACAAGAAGGATGTCTTCTCTCCACTAACTAAAACATTCACTATTGTAGGTATGTTTGAGGGTATTATTGTGTGTGTGAATGGTGAGCTTGGAAAAGAAAAAAAAACTCATAGTACAAAAGAGTTCAGGGTTAGTCTGTAAAATGGTAGGGAGAGAAATTACAGAAATGTTCAAACGGCCTCAACCCAAAAATAAGGTTAACAAATACAACAAACCTCGGTGGGAAATTAAAAATCTTTTATCTTCAAAACAGACCAGAATAGTACATGTTACGAATTAAAAAACTGAATCACGTAGGAGGGCTTAACAAAGTATTTGACCATTGAAAATTAATGTCGTTTCTTAAAACATGGGAATAATAAAGATGAAAAACCATTTTACACTAAATTCTTTCGTTCTTATAAAAATATGTGGAAAAAAACTGAAGAAATCCCACGAATCATGAAACACAGGTTCCAGCGAGGCGAATCGCACAAAATCCCGATGATCAAGACAAGCTGACTTGCGAGAACCATTAGGCTCGTAAATGGCTGCGAATCTTCAGGGGGTAGAGCGCAAAACCGAGTCAAGGGTTTTCTGGTCCACGCACGGACCTCTCGGAGGCAAAGTAGAAAACCAACTTAAACAAACTCCAACCCGCATGTGACTTCCGTTTATAGGGATTTGGACTACGGGGCCACATTGATTGGGAGGCGATTGCTGTCAACGACTACTGCGCCAACAACTGCTCCCCATGCATTGCCACAGACACCTTATTCAGTGAGATCTGCGAATCCTATCAAAGAAAGTGTGTTCAACTGATCAAGTATCCACAAACGTTTGTTGCAACAACACTCTAATTCGCTTTAGATCTTTTTTCTACGTATAGAGCCTGACATATTCCGGTTACATCGGGAGTGTCCCCAAATTCGCATGCAAATGAGCGTGGTTCAATTTATGTGTTCTCGTAAAACAAACCCTGTACAAATTCCTTTCCGGACCGGATCGTTTATTCAAAACATTTTTGTGGCCTGAAAACTTGACATTGAGAGGTGTAAAACCATTTGAAAACTGATGATCCACTAGGGGAGTGTCAGTGGAACTGTGAGAAACATTTTTATCTTCGATATTGTCAGTAGCAGACTGACATTCCACCTTAAAGGGCAGTACGAAAACATGACCACCACTAGGCTTAGCCGTCGAAAACTAAACGGCTAATGAAGTGAGAGAAGACGTGTAAAAGCTCATCTGTAATCGTGGCTCCTGTGATCAAATAATCGACAATGGGCCCGAGTACTCCTTGACCGTTGTAGTTTAAGGCCTGTGAAAATGATCAACTATCATTACTTCCATTACTTCCAGCAAAATGTTGGCCAGGTTAAAGAAACTTGTGATGGAAGATATTAATAATCCGCAAGGAGAAGAAACCCTTGGCTCAGGGAACTATCGATTAGATTGAATTTGAACGGAAGGGTCGCTTGTAGTGGCGAGCGCTATGTCCACGTCTACTCCGATCCAAGAAACAGATATATTTTTTTTCGTGAGCAGAATTATTTACCAATTTGGTAAGGTAAATTTTGGTCCGTCCTTCTCAATTATTAACGGCCAAAGCAAAACGTTAAATGAATACAGAGAAGTGTCAATTGGTGTTATTGATTTAATTTTTAATGTGCTAATTTCCGTAATCGGTCCGTAGCTCTTAGCCAGTCACAGCGCTCGTTATCCATAATAATAGGTTTTTCAGGTAATATGTATTTGCAAAATTAATAAATTATAACGTGATAACTTAAACAGGGACGGATGCAGAAATGGCAGAAAGAGGGGGCCGAAGAAATTGCGGGGAGAGCGCACCTCCCCCCTACATGCCTCTATCCGAAAAATTCACGTTAGTGAAGATGGCAATTTTAAATACGAAAGGCTCTGAAACTGAACTAATCATTCTCTGAAGTAAACCGCCTGATGCACACTGTACCACTTAAAAGTCGGTTGGGTCATACAGAAGCTCTTTAAATACGTGGGGGAAAAGGGGGGCCAAGATCCCCCCCCCTCCCAAAATCCGCCCCTGTTAAAAGTAATGTTTGCAGCAGCACATACGTTTTTAGGGTCTTGTGTCACGGCGGTCGAGTCGATTTTGTGTAGTTTTACCAATTACTTGCTTTTCTCCCTACGCAATTTAAGGTTAACCGAAGAAAAGACATGTAAACAACACAACTGAAATCAACCACAAATCCAAATAGCCCAAACTAGTGCTTCATGATTTTATTATTTCATCAATGGTACAAACTGGCTTAGTTCAATTCAGTGAGGCTGGTTCTGTTTGTCTGTGCATATCACGGTAAACACTGACGAGAAACATTACAGTTGCGAGAAAAAAACTGTAATCATGGCGGAAATCTAAATATATTTAGCCACAGTAACTGCAGTTGCTTTTGCTGCAAACTTAGGTTTTATTTTATGTTCACATGTACCAGGCAAATACATCAACACAAGTAGTGCCATTGTTGTCTGCCTTGCCACTGCTGTCATATTCCGAACAATTTATCCAGTCCTGCCATACCATATCTGCAATTCCTGGTTCTTCAACAACCGTAATGGACTGGAATGGCTGCTTAGAACAAGCTCTGATGATCTTTGATTATTCCTTCGAGAACGTAAAAGTGCTTTTTCTGGTTGCAGGAACTCGTCGTTTCCATATCTTTCTCTGTTGGCAGAAGGGCTTTTTTGTTGGCATTTGTGATGATCGTCATAAACGTGTTGTTTGCATAGTAGTGTAAGTTGGTACAGCTCCAGTAGGAAGCATCGTCAACGCTGTTACATTTGATGGATCCGCTTCTGTGCAGGAGCTTCATGGCCGTTACATTTCCAGTTTTAGTCATGTGGAAGGCACCGTATTGATCATCTCGAGCTCCAAAGCAAACCGGATCTTCGTTGATTTTTTGCCACACTTCTGAAATAAGAAATATTTTTGTTATACGAAATAAGTTATCTTTCGCTTTGTCAAACACATTTTTAGACCAGTGTAACATCATCAACAACAAAAATTGTCATGAACCAAAGGGACAGCTTGAACAAACAACTGCCTTGAATGGGTGTACGACCTTTTCATTGCAAGTCGAGAATTCGAGATGAAATCTGGTCTCTTTGGTGACTCACTGTCCTGTTCTAATTGCAATATTTTGTACCTGCATCGTGGTAGTTGCCTACTCGAATCTTGGCTTCTTTAGCCACTACACACTCTCTCTTGTAAGTTTAAGCTTTTATTATCATGTCCTCCTTATTTTTTTTCATTTAGTTTATTATAAGTGTGAATTATAAACTTCAACTTGAAATCGATCTTAAAGGGGCAGTGTCACGCCATAGCATCAGTAAAAACCAAAACTAATGCTGTAGTTTTGTTACCAATAACCATTAAAGTGCACTGAAGCTATCACTCTTGTTTTCAACCAAGGATGGAGAGGATGTAAATCGATTGAAACGTGAAAAAATTGGCCAATTTTTTCAAGTTTGGAGGAGGTGTCTTGAAAAAGTCGCCAAAAATAATACGGATAGCTCTTTGTGCCATAAATATAATTGATATCTTGTTACTGGGTTGTCAAGAGTGATATACGTGTGAACTAATGTTCTAATTTCGATTTTGACTTAAAAAACAGCGAAATTAGAATTACATTGCCCTTTAATTGGTTCTATTCTTTAGTCTGAAAACAGGATGTTTTCGGCAGGAGAAAAAAATATTGTCAGTCGGGTTGCCAGTCATGTTGAGCCAGTCATTTTGAGCCCAAAAGAGTTCAATGTCAACAGAATTATCGGTTGAAGAAGTCAACAATTTGTTGTATTCAAGCGATTTTCTATACGAGAATGATCATTGGTCTTAAGAAGGAACTAGATAAATTTTAAAGACGCCTGCGGAAAAGCTCCAGGTTTGCCGCACATTACTGTCTTATTTCATTTGTTGAGTTACTTGCGAGTTACCCTGCGAGCAGAGTCTGTTTCGATCTTCCTAGATACGTCGGGAAGAGGAAAGTAGACTGTGCTCTCCGCCTCCACATTCTTTGATTTGCCGCTCATCCAAAGAATTGGATGAGTCAGTCCAGTTTCGACTTGTCAAATCTGATTTTTTAATTTTTGCGCATGATCAGTCGCCAAGCGTCATCAATATTTTGAAACTTACAACAGCATGGCAATTTTAACTGTTAGAATTCCTATGAGTTTTTCCTATGTGTCGGTTACAGAAACTAGTCTGACAGAAACCTATACATTTTTCAGTAAAAAAATGAAATGGCATTTTAAAAGTATGGACTATCTTGAGTTTCCAATGAAATGATTCCTTGATTGTCATGTGTTTGCCAGAGTTGTTCGAAAATATCCCTACTGTTTGTTTTCGTTTTGTGGTTTTGTGGCTACTGGTCACGCGTGACTGACACCGAATTCATTTAAATTTTTAACGCATGCTCAATACGAAATGTGGAGGCGGCGAGCAGAGTTTACTTTCGTCTTCCAACTTATCTAGGCAGATCGAGAGACACTCTGCTCGCAGGGTACTTACCAGTGCATGGCGTCAAACCTAGTAGGAGATCTTCAAAGATAGATTTGCCGCATGATTTTACAAAAAAAATACTAATAACTAGCATTGACCTTGACAGGTAGCCTGGATCGCCTGACCAGCATTTTCATCTGAATATATCCAGTGCTTGCTGTCAGCAACTTTGTTTCCTTCACTCGCTTTGATTTCAGCGCACGATTCAGCGGGAAGTTCTTGAATTGAGCCCAATTGCACTGCAGGCGAAATGTACAAAACTTCGATAACTATCAGTGTAATATAAATGATGAGTGGTAGCAAATGCCATACGGACCCAATATGGATGTTCTTTTGATAATCCTCAGTTTTAGCTAAGATTTAGAGGCTTCCGACTCAGCAAAAGTCAACGAAACCACTTTAATACACTCTCTTTTTTTTTATCAGAACCCGTTTATAATATCGTTCATGCTGAGGCGATGAACCAATTGTTAAGAACTTACTGAGAAAGTAACCAGACTGAGAGAGAGTGAAGAACGTCTGCTTCATTTTGCTCATTTGCTTTGTTTTTGTCTTTGTGGTTAGCATAAATAAAGGTAAAATAAATGGAAAACTGTAGTGTAAGAGGACATTTAACTTTTTTTTTTACATTAACAATGCATTTTCTTTGATATACAACCCAACCTTAAAGAACATTTAAGAACCTTTTCCTCTTGAGAACCGTTTAGCCTCTGTCCCCAAATTAGACGTTTTTATATATAAAGAAGAGGCTACGGGTAGCCTACACTTTGTTCGAATGAATTTTAACCGATTGCCTTTAAAATTCACAGTATTTGAATAGTGTTTTATGCTACGATATCTTGGTCAATATCCAGTTCAACTCCGTAGTCCAAAGTCCGAAGTCCAATGTCCACAATCCGTGACCTAACCATATGGTTAAGTGCGATCGTAGAATAGCTGTTCACCGTTTAAAACTGTTGTTACGGCGTTGGGTCCAATCAAAACCAGGAAACAGATGCCTTACAAGTTTCTACGATTGTATTTAAAAATACTTAATACTTTTTCTGAACAATAACGGCCGAATTATAAAATTATATAATTCGGCGCGGTAAGATATGCCTGGTGATCTGGTGACGTAATTCGGAGGACTGGGGAGAAAAAATTTAACGCCGTATCCCACAACCGCGCGCGGCCTTATTTTCGAATTTAAAATGGCAGAGGCGAGGTTACAGCTTGTCGGGTCTACTTGAACGTTCGTTCAGTAGCAGGAGATGTGGTAGACACGTAATGATCTGTTGAGTTTTGGCGATAGCAATACTGCAGGGAGCTTTGAAACAACACCTAAGGCCGCACGCGGTTGTGGGATACGGTGTTAAAATTTTTCATCCCAGTCTTCCAAATTACGTCACCAGATCACCTGGTGTTATCGAGTCATACGGCAACGAAAACACAAAAACTCGTTTCCGGTCACGCACACAATTCTTTATGGACAT
>NC_090881.1:16099291-16121791 GCF_036669935.1 Montipora foliosa
AATTCTGGGTCACTTCTCACGCGCACTCATTTCTGAGAAGCCGCAAAAGTTAAAGTGTTGTATTAAAAACAACTGGCTTGTACATGTTTTTCTCTTGTCATAAATAGTTCGAGTTCATTAAGTAAATAAATGCATGAACCAATGTCATTACTGAAAACGTCATCTTCTAATAAATATGTAATAATGAGTACATGAACCAGTGTCAACAAATTTACCAAACTTAAAACGCTGAAAAGCGATTCCCCACAAGAAAGCGTAAACTGTCAAAGTGTCGTATTGCCTGTTACTCTAACGCAACAGCTGCACGGAAGATTTTGCTACTATCTGGAGATATTGAAGTGAATCCTGACTGGGAAACTGGATCTACAATATTTTATCCTACTCAAATATCCAACAGTCAACGACCGACAAGTTCCACACCACCCGTTAACTCATGTCATATTCCTGTGCGTATTTCTGAGAGAAGTTATTTGCATTGGCACCATCACCTAACACACAATGCAATCAACAGTATTTATATTAACAACACTGTTCATCGCGCAAGTCTGTATGCTATGATTACCTTTTCTCAATGGGACGCTCAAAGTGCAAACACGCCTGGCACAACCCCTGTGAGAATGGCACCTCGAGCTCCGCACCACAAAGACATGTTTTGAGAAACAAGGCCACCAGAAACAATCAAAATCGTAACCTTTTTGTCATTGCACGTACTCTTCTAGTCCCAAAGTTTAAACCATGCAATGCCATTGAATTTTGTTTGCTGAACACGAGATCTTTTAAAAACAAGGCTACCATCCTGAATGACTGTGTGATCGAGGAAAAAAATCGATATCAAGGCGTTTACAGAAACGTGGCTCCTCCCTGGTAACATAGATCAAGCTGTGAAAAGCGACCTCACACCTAAGGGTTAAAGTCTTTCGGTGTGTTTCGAGAGAAAAACGTGGTTTCGGCGTTGCAGTGCTGTGTAAGAAGTCTCTTCTTACAAAAGTCAATCCTTCAAAGCGTTTCAGAAGTTTTGAATACATTGTTGCTGTGATTAAGTCCTTCAGACTTTGTTTTTGATTATCGACCACTGCCTTTAAAGAAAAACGGCTCCAACAGTGAACTGTTTTTTGAAGAGTTTGGATCAATCCTTGAGCAGTTGGCGAATGAAAAGGGACAAATTATAGTAGTTTGTGATTTTAACTTTCACATAGATGATCATAAAAACTCATGTGCTGGCAAATTCATGGAATTGCCACAAACCTTTGGCTATGCTCAGCACGTAGAGCAACCGACACACAAAGGAAACCACATTCTAGATTTGATCATCTCCAGATCAGAAGATAACATTGTTGGACACATTTCGGTAATGGATCTCGCTCTATCTGATCATTATGCAATACGTTAGAAAGTGTTCTTACCCAAACCTCTTCTCGAGAAGAAAGACATAATCTACAGGAGCCTTAACCGCATTGACTTGTGTAGTTTTCGCAAGAACATGAAGAACTTGAATTTAATCGATACTGACATCGCATCGCAAAACGACTTGGTCGAAGGATACAACATGAAGTTAGGTTCGCTACTTGATGACCACGCTCCTGCCAAAAGTAAGATTGTAACGGTTACCCTGTGTCCGAAGTCACCTTGGTTTACCATCGAGATCCAAGAACAGAAAGTAAAACGGAGAAGAATGGAACGTCGTTTGCGAAAAACAAGACTAACAAGAGGCCATATTCGGCCTATCCCCTGGCCGATTCCTATGTTCTATTTAAGAAATGCTAGGATGAAGTTGAATCATGTTTGCAGGTTTTTTTTTTTGTTAACGGTTTGTTTTAAGTAAATAAGAAAGAACTTCAAGGCGACGAAACCCTGATGAAACAAGTTTGTACATGTAAGTATTATAGAAATTAAAAGAAAAAGAACTTACAATGCCTTGAAGGTAATAGTTCATAATAAAGTATGTATTCAAATTTTATTTTGTCAGCCTCACAAACGTTTGTAAACATGGGAATACGGACTCTACAGAAGTCATTTTCGTGAGAAAATGTATATTATAGTTTGAAAATTTACTACTATATTTTATACATTTATCCTGGAAATGTATATGGGGCGAAGGCTGAATTACATATCATCACCCATGTACTTTTGGCATGAAGATTCACTTTCACCTGTACTCCACAAATGGTGACATATTTAGGTAAATAATTGGTTGTAAGATGCCTGGTTATACACAAGTCATGATAGAACCTAGTTCCCGCCACTGACCTCAATTTCAGTCTGTGATGAGGTGATTTGCAAGTCATCACCAGTTAGAAATATTGAGGTTCCTTATGTCTATGGAACACCATGTCACAGCCATGTGTAAGGCAGGTTTCTATCACCTTCGAAATATTAGCCGCATAAGGAAATTCATCAGTCGCCTCACCGCTGAAATACTCAGACGTGCTTTCGTTATCTCCATACTGGACTTTTGTAACTGCATTACTGTATGGACTACCTAAACAAACCTTGAAGAGACTTGAGGATGTTCAAAACGTAGCGGCCGGAATCGTTACGCTTACACCTAAAGATGAACATGTATAATCCATACTGTATGAGCTGCATTGGCTTTTGATTAAACAGCGCATAGCATTTAAGATTCTTTAAATGACTTTTAAATGTTTAAATGACCTAGCCCCTTTATATTTGTCAAACCTAGTTACGAGGTACGTTCATCGGCGCAATATAAGATCTGCAAATAGTCATCGGCTGCTCGATGTTAGCTATAACTTGCGAAACTATGACTTGCCGTCTTTTTCGGTAGCATCTCCTAAGGTGTGGAATGACATGCCACAGGAAACTTAGAGACTGTGAAAATTTGAACAGTTTTAAGAAAAAACTTAAGACTTATCTTTTCCAAAAAAGCGTTTCTATTACATTAATTAGTTCATTTTTACTTCTTTCATGTAAATTAAGAGAGCATTTTTAAGAAATTAGTCATTTTACATTTTAGTCGTCTTAATACTGTGTTTTAAGTTAGTGCATGAGGAGCTTAACTTGGGTCAGGAATGTGGGTCCCCGCTGTTTAGGTAAAAAAAAAAAAAATAGCCAAAATCTCAGTGGGAGTTGTAAAAAGACTCACACTAAAAAGGCAGAGCGAGAGACAAAGGGAGAGAGAGGTGTTAATTTCGACACATTTGTTGGGCCGACTTCGACATAAAGTTTTTATAACGACAAATATCTCAAATTACTTTAAATTAATTTTGAGTGACGTGTCAAAATAGTCCAGACGCACAATAAATCAATCTGAAATATTTCCTAAAACACGGTTTACAACGGCCAGCATCATGCAATTAAAAAATGGAAAATTATTTCTTTATTCTCTTTATTTCAAATTAATTTAAACACAGGCAAATTATATCTTAACTTTCAGGCTACCGAGATGCAAGTTGTTTTGCCCGGCATACACGTTTCTCAACAGCAACGTTGAATTGGGTTTTTTATGATTTAAAAGCAAACCATTTTTAAGGTTTATACTTATGGAACTCGATAACTGAGGAATAAAACTCAACAGCTATTACACCTTCAAACATCTGCTTCCCTAATTCTCCGGTTAAACATGAAACGTTAGTGTTGTTAATTTAAACACTGGCAAATTATTTTGTCAGTTAACTTTTAGGCTACCGAGATGCAACTTGTTTTGCCTGGCATACACTTTTCTGAACAGCAACGTTGAATTGTAGGTATCCTTATCTTTACAATTGGTGGCATCGTTAAAACAGAAAATATACTCACTGAAATTTTAAATTATTTTGAAACAAGCCTAGAAGAGAAATATACCTGTTGAAATCGTATTCCAGAACCAAAAACTTCTTATGACTTGAACCCTGTGCTTCAATTCTGGGTCACTTCTCACGCGCACTCATTTCTGAGAAGCCGCAAAAGTTAAAGTGTTGTATTAAAAACAACTGGCTTGTACATGTTTTTCTCTTGTCATAAATAGTTCGAGTTCATTAAGTAAATAAATGCATGAACCAATGTCATTACTGAAAACGTCATCTTCTAATAAATATGTAATAATGAGTACATGAACCAGTGTCAACAAATTTACCAAACTTAAAACGCTGAAAAGCGATTCCCCACAAGAAAGCGTTAACTGTCGAAGTGTCGTATTGCCTATTACTCTAACGCAACAGCTGCACGGAAGATTTTTCTACTTTCTGGAGATATTGAAGTTAATCCTGACTGGGAAACTGGATCTACAATATTTTATCCTACTCAAATATCCAACAGTCAACGACCGACAAGTTCCACACCACCCGTTAACTCATGTAATATTCCTGAGCGTATTTCTGAGAGAAGTTATTTGCATTGGCACCATCACCTAACACACAATGCAATCAACAGTATTCATATTAACAACACTGTTCGGAATCGTTACGCTTACACCTAAAGATGAACATGTATAATCCATACTGTATGAGCTGCATTGGCTTCTGATTGAACAGCGCATAGAATTTAAGATTTTTTAAATGACTTTTGAATGTTTAAATGGCCTAGCCCCTTCATATTTGTCAAACCTAGTTACGAGGTACGTTCCGCGGCGCAATATAAGATCTGCAAATAGTCATCGGCTGCTTGATGGTAGCTATAACTTGCGAAACTATGACTTGCGGTCTTTTTCGGTAGCATCTCCTAAGGTGTGGAATGACATGCCACAGGAAACTTAGAAACTGTGAAAATTTGAACAGTTTTAAGAAATAACTTAAGACTTATCTTTTCCAAAAAAGTGTTTTTATTACATTACTTAGTTCATTTTTACTTTTTTCATGTAAATTAAGAGAGCATTTTTAAGAAATTAGTCATTTTACATTTTAGTCGTCTTAATACTGTGTTTTAGGTTAGTGCATGAGGAGCTTAACTTCGGTCTTGAATGTGGGTCCCCGCTGTTTAGGTAAAAAAAAATTACCAAATCTCAGTGGGAGTTGTAACAAGACTGACACTAAAAAGACAGAGCGAGACAAAAAGGGAGAGAGAGGTGTTAATTTCGACACATTTGTTGGGCCGACTTCGACATAAAGTTTTAATGACGACAAATATCTCAAATTACTTTAAATTAATTTTGAGTGACGTGTCAAAATAGTCCAGACGCACAATAAATCAATCTGAAATATTTCCTAAAACACGGTTTACAACGGCCAGCATCATGCAATTAAAAAATGGAAAATTATTTCTTTATTCTCTTTATTTCAAATTAATTTAAACACAGGCAAATTATATCTTAACTTTCAGGCTACCGAGATGCAAGTTGTTTTGCCCGGCATACACGTTTCTCAACAGCAACGTTGAATTGGGTTTTTTATGATTTAAAAGCAAACCATTTTTAAGGTTTATACTTATGGAACTCGATAACTGAGGAATAAAACTCAACAGCTATTACACCTTCAAACATCTGCTTCCCTAATTCTCCGGTTAAACATGAAACGTTAGTGTTGTTAATTTAAACACAGGCAAATTATTTTGTCAGTTAACTTTTAGGCTACCGAGATGCAACTTGTTTTGCCTGGCATACACTTTTCTCAACAGCAACGTTGAATTGTAGGTATCCTTATCTTTACAATTGGTGGCCTCGTTAAAACAAAAAACATACTCACTGAAATTTTAAATTATTTTGAAACAAGCCTAGAAGACAAATATACCTGTTGAAAGCGTATTCCAGAACGAGAAACTTCTTATGACTTGAACCCTGTGCTTCAATTCTGGGTCACTTCTCACGCGCACTCATTTCTTAGAAGCCGCAAAAGTTAAAGTGTTGTATTAAAAACAACTGGCTTTTACATGTTTTTCTCTTGTCATAAATAGTTGGAGTTCATTAAGTAAATAAATGCATGAGCCAATGTCATCACTGGAAACGTCCTCTTCTAATAAATATGTAATAATGAGTACATGAACCAGTGTCAACAAATTTACCGAACTTAAAACGCTGAAAAGCGATTCCCCACAAGAAAGCGTTAACTGTCGAAGTGTCGTATTGCCTATTACTCTAACGCAACAGCTGCACGGAAGATTTTTCTACTTTCTGGAGATATTGAAGTTAATCCTGACTGGGAAACTGGATCTACAATATTTTATCCTACTCAAATATCCAACAGTCAACGACCGACAAGTTCCACACCACCCGTTAACTCATGTAATATTCCTGAGCGTATTTCTGAGAGAAGTTATTTGCATTGGCACCATCACCTAACACACAATGCAATCAACAGTATTCATATTAACAACACTGTTCGGAATCGTTACGCTTACACCTAAAGATGAACATGTATAATCCATACTGTATGAGCTGCATTGGCCTCTGATTGAACAGCGCATAGAATTTAAGATTTTTTAAATGACTTTTGAATGTTTAAATGGCCTAGCCCCTTCATATTTGTCAAACCTAGTTACGAGGTACGTTCCGCGGCGCAATATAAGATCTGCAAATAGTCATCGGCTGCTTGATGGTAGCTATAACTTGCGAAACTATGACTTGCGGTCTTTTTCGGTAGCATCTCCTAAGGTGTGGAATGACATGCCACAGGAAACTTAGAAACTGTGAAAATTTGAACAGTTTTAAGAAATAACTTAAGACTTATCTTTTCCAAAAAAGTGTTTTTATTACATTACTTAGTTCATTTTTACTTTTTTCATGTAAATTAAGAGAGCATTTTTAAGAAATTAGTCATTTTACATTTTAGTCGTCTTAATACTGTGTTTTAGGTTAGTGCATGAGGAGCTTAACTTCGGTCTTGAATGTGGGTCCCCGCTGTTTAGGTAAAAAAAAATTACCAAATCTCAGTGGGAGTTGTAACAAGACTGACACTAAAAAGACAGAGCGAGACACAAAGGGAGAGAGAGGTGTTAATTTCGACACATTTGTTGGGCTGACTTCGACATAAAGTTTTAATGACGACAAATATCTCAAATTACTTTAAATTAATTTTGTGTGACGTGTCAAAATAGTCCAGACGCACAATAAATCAATCTGAAATATTTCCTAAAACACGGTTTACAACGGCCAGCATCATGCAATTAAAAAATGGAAAATTATTTGTTTATTCTCTTTATTTCAAATTAATTTAAACACAGGCAAATTATATCTTAACTGTCAGGCTACCGAGATGCAACTTTTTTTTGCTTGGTATACACTTTTCTCAACAGCAACGGTCACCGGGTGAATTGGTTCTTCTCTGATTTTAAAGCAATCCATTTTTAAGTTTTATACTTCTGGAACTCGATAACTGAGGAATAAAACTCAACAGCTATTACACCATGGAACATCTGCTTCCCTAATTCTCCGGTTAAACATGAAACGTTCGTGATGTATTGGTGTTTTTGTTAATTTAAACACAGGCAAATTATTTCTTAACTGTCAGGCTACCGAGATGCAACTTGTCTTGCCTGGCATACACTTTTCTCAACAGCAACGGTGAATTGGTTCTTTTCTGATTTTAAAGCAATCCATTTTTAAGTTTTATATTTATGGAATGTAGTGTACCGGAAGCGGAAGTTACGAGTGTTCCGTATATTATGGGATAAGGAAGCAGAAAGGAGAGCGAGATAGCGAAGCAAGAATAAATAAATGTTGTTGTTATGAACACGAGTTCTTGTCCTTTAATCGGATAGACACCACATGGAACTCGATAACTGAGGAATAAACTCAACGGCTATTACACCTTTGAACGTCTGCTTCCCTAATTCTCGGGTTAAACATGAAACGTTTGTGATGTATTGGTATAATATTTGTTAATTTAAACACAGGCAAATTATTTTGTCAGTTAACTTTCAGGCTACCGAGATGCAACTTGTTTTGCCTGGCATACACTTTTCTCAACAGCAACGTTGAATTGTTTTTTTTCTGATTTTAAAGCAATCCATTTTTAGGTTTTATACTCATGGAACTCGATAACTGAGGAATAAAACTCAACAGCGATTACACCTTCGAACATCTGCTTCCCTAATTCTCCGGTTAAACATGAACGTTAGTGATGTATTGGTGTATTTGTTAATTTAAACACAGGCAAATTATTTCTTAACTGTCAGGCTACCGAGATGCAACTTGTTTTTCCTGGCATACACTTTTCTCAACAGCAACGGTGAATTGGTTCTTTTCTGATTTTAAAGCAATCCATTTTTAAGTTTTATATTTATGGAATGTAGTGTACCGGAAGCGGAAGTTACGAGTGTTCCGTATATTATGGGATAAGGAAGCAGAAAGGAGAGCGAGATAGCGAAGCAAGAATAAATAAATGTTGTTGTTATGAACACGAGTTCTTGTCCTTTAATCGGATAGACACCACATGGAACTCGATAACTGAGGAATAAACTCAACGGCTATTACACCTTTGAACGTCTGCTTCCCTAATTCTCGGGTTAAACATGAAACGTTTGTGATGTATTGGTATAATATTTGTTAATTTAAACACAGGCAATTTTTTTTGTCAGTTAACTTTCAGGCTACCGAGATGCAACTTGTTTTGCCCTGGCATACACTTTTCTCAACAGCAACGGTGAATTGGTTCTTCTCTGATTTTAAAGCAATCCATTTTTAAGTTTTATACTTATGGAACTCGATAACTGAGGAATAAAACTCAACAGCTATTACACCATGGAACATCTGCTTCCCTAATTCTCCGGTTAAACATGAAACGTTTGTGATGTATTGATATATTTGTTAATTTAAACACAGGCAAATTATTTTGTCAGTTAACTTTCAGGCTACCGAGATGCAACTTGTTTTGCCTGGCATACACTTTTCTCAACAGCAACGTTGAATTGTTTTTTTTCTGATTTTAAAGCAATCCATTTTTAGGTTTTATACTCATGGAACTCGATAACTGAGGAATAAAACTCAACAGCGATTACACCTTCGAACATCTACTTCCCTAATTCTCCGGTTAAACATGAACGTTAGTGATGTATTGGTGTATTTGTTAATTTAAACACAGGCAAATTATTTCTTAACTATCAGGCTACCGAGATGCAACTTGTTTTTCCTGGCATACACTTTTCTCAACAGCAACGGTGAATTGGTTCTTTTCTGATTTTAAAGCAAACTATTTTTAAGTTTTATACTTATGGAACTCGATAAGTAAGGAACTGGAAAATTTAGAATGTCCAATTGTAGCTGTGTAAATGGTTTCATTCCGGGCTAATTAATTTTCCAGCATGTCACAGGGAGGCACGTTCAATATTAATCACAGAATTATCAATTTCCTGCTGTCATGATATCCTGATATCATGAAATTGAACCTAACAGCAATTATTTTACCTCAAAGTTTGAGCGTCACCCTGTATACCGGGAAGGCTTCCAGCACCGAATTCCCCGACGTCAACATTGTTTACTGCCTCCATAACTCGTTTGAAAACATCTGAACACAGTAATCCATGACATTCAGACGACGACTGCTCAATTAATTCCCCCCCTCCCCCCCCCCAGAGGCCAACCAAAGTTATTCCGTAAGCTTCGTCCACGTTTTTACCAGAATTTCGGACGGCGAGTCTAATCTGCAGGTCTCAGGTCGCAGGTCACAGGTTGCAGGTCATTGTTTCACCAATACAGAAAGTATCCTAAACATTCTTAAAAGCTAACCTTAGGCCTAAGGTTGGCTTTTAAGAATGTTTAGGATGCTTTCTGTATTGGTGAAACAATGACTGCAACCTGTGACCTGCGACCTGCGATCTGCAGATTAGACCCGCCGAATTTCGGAACGTGATCACCATTTTCCCGCAAAAAATTACCGACTTGAAGGCGACAAATCTCTCTTCGAAAGAGCTGAAAAAACTTTCCTTCGACAAATTGGCTAACAATTTACCCTGGATGCCAGAGGTCTTCTTGCTCACCAGCGGCGAGGAGCGTCGAAGTAGTGCTGGTCGGCGAGAGACGACGGCGACCTGTACCATTTTTCCGCAGGTGAGAGAGTTAATCCATAAATCCTATAGAACAAAAAATGGTTCCGTGTCCCAGCACTAACCGCCACTATCGATGCGCGCAAACTCACTGAAATAGATTTGTGTTCCCCACAAAATTCATCTCGCCCTTAAATATGGTTATTCAATAAAAAGATAACTACTTTTTTCTGCTTAACGTAAGTTCACAGTACAATCTGATCGATCCTGAATGCTTTAACACTTTTCTGACTACGAAAAAGCTTTTGTGTTATGTTTTTAGCCTTTGTTGACGGATATCTACACCGTCAGGAGACGTCTAGCCGAGAATTCCTGAGTCGGCTTAAGCTGCTCATGTTTTATCTGTAGTGTAAATCTTTTTTATTTATTTATTTATTATTATTTTTTTAACATGTACTGTAAAGCGCCATTGGACATGGCTGGAAATGGCACTATATAGTAAATACCGCATCATCATAATTATCATTTTCTGGCATCAAGCAATAATGGAATCTCCAGTCATGGGCTCAGTCACCACGAAGCGACATTAGTGAAATAGACTTGCCAAAAGATGCGACTGCCTTGCGTCTCGTTGGACACAAAATTCATCAATTTTGACGGAAAGGGGACTGGAACCCACAAAGTTACAAAGGGTCACGAAGTGCCCCTTTGCTTTTCTTCCCAACTTCATGATCAACGTTACTCTTGCGTCGAAATACAGAATTAACGTCACGAAGTGTCCCCCAAATTCTGCTTGCTCCTCAAGTAACGATAAACAGGTGCATGTAATGATATCACCGACCTCCCGCGTTTCATAGGCTAGTAATCAGTTTATATGGCACCACAAAGAGATAAATACCACATTCATATATAATTGAGTCCCTGAGTTAAGTCTCTCAGGGATACACAACATTTTGCTATGTGCTTTATTCCCCGTCCTTTACCCAGAGGGAAGTTTATTACAGCATTTACGCTAAACTAAAAGTGAGGCTAACATTTACCCTTCCCTTGTAGTTGAAAATAGGCAACAAAGGGACACTTCATTATGAATGTCAAAATTGGGCTCGCATCACATCTGCATTTCTTGGCCTAAGTAAAGGGAAAAAGTTCTTCCCTTAAGGCGGAGGTACACCTGAAAGCCGTTTCACGCCGCTTAAAATCGGTTTAATGGAAATATCTCATTCGCGTTTCAAGCAATACAAAAACCCTACGCTCAAAACACAAATCCGATGTTTGGGATGTTTTGTAAATTTTTTGGTGATTTTTCGTTATATTTGAGAGGAGATAGTTCTTTCTCAAAAGAGCAGTAAAATTGGGAGAAATAAGAAATAGTTAAGATTTGATGTAGTTTAAAAAGTAGAATTTGAAGTTAAAATTTGATATATGGACACCCAAACAGTCCCCTACCAACCCCGTGTGCTCTTGGGTTGGGGGCAACTGTCTGTTGGTGTTCCAAAAATAATTTTCTTTCTTTTATCTCTTCTTTAAACCTCTTAAAATGCCCTTCAAATTCACGTGTACCCCCTCCTTAAGCGATTTTTTGCTTGCGCCGTTGATGCGATTTTTTTCAAATTTTGTCGTGTCTCCTGCACGCGAGGGTATCTAAACTTGTGTCAAATTTTGGTGACAAATTTGAGCCCGCGCGAACCGCATACTTAAAGAGATCTGGGCACTACAAACAAACATTATTAATTCCTCCTTGAATTTTATTGGCTAAATACTCTTTAGCCGCGTCGCAAGCGCGGGCAAAATGTTGCAGTTTCAACTCTGCCGACTTTTTTCTTGCGATTTTTTCACCTGTTGCGTCGCCAGTTCAAGGGTGGCTACACGTGTGATTTTCATCGCGCGCTGGCGACGCGACAAAATTTGAAGAAATCGCATCACCATCGCGAGCAAAAAATCGTTCCAGAACAGTAAACTGTTCTGTGCTTGCCCCTTACGGCACTGACAAAAGTACCGTACGTTAGTACATGTGTACTTGACCGTAGCCATTGGCCGAGAAACTAATCTTAGCCAAAAGGCCGAAAAGCGATCAGGACACGGGAAAACTTAAGTAAAAAATAGTGGAGATGCGGGATATTTTTTAAAGTAGGAGCGCATTGCGTACATGTGGTAGTGCAGTAACTAGACACTGTTTTATCAAAAAGCGATCACTAGGGTCTTTTGTTTTCGTGTTTGATAGTTTTTCGTTCTTGTAGCTGCGGCTTTACAATGACATCTGCCAATAATTAGACTCTACCTTTTCTTCTTCTTCTTCTTCTTCTTCTTCTTCTTCTTTCTTTCTAGTATTTTTTGATAAGGACGACAAACCGTAGGCCCCGTCTCACAACCCATCAATGTTCATAACCCTGTGGGACATAAAAGAACCCACACACTATTCGCAAAGAGTAGGGCATGGAGTTCCCGGTGCTGTGGTCAGTGGCCTCTGTAGTATATCATGGTTGGGGTGGTAAAGAGCGCTGCGCGCCTCGTTACTGGGTTGCCAAACCCAGTCGGAATCTCGGTTTCATTTCGTGGGTTTTTTGCTGGGTTGCGAAACCCAGTCGGAATCTCGGTTTCATTTCGTGGGTTTTTTTGTTATTTTCCGTGTCGGGAAAAGTCTTGCCTGTCACTCCCTTGCTAAGTGGTGTCTTTGTGCATAGAGTCTTCTGAGCTGTCTTCTGTGCGTATTTTGTTAGGTTTGAGAGGGCTGGGGTAATGCGTAGCTTGCTCTGCACAATTAACCTGTAATGGCGTCGAAAGTCATTGTAACGCGAATGGCTTTTTAGTACATCTTTAAAGAAAATATACCCACATGGAGCTCAAGAATGGAACGTCAAGACTGGCGGTGAAACACAAAGATTTGGAATCTTAAAAAAGCGACGAGTAATGGACTTCGAGAGCGTGAATCTTTCGCCCGTGGAGCCGAAATCAAAATATGCTGTACTTCTAATATTTCGCCAAGGTGGTGTTACGTACAACACTGAAACCAAATGGAAATTTCTCTGGTAACTTACGGGTTTAACAAAGACAGAGAAGGAATTGAACACCACAAGTAGATCTGTGATCTCTGTTGTGTGTCTCACAGTCGGTTTACTGAAGTCGCATCTATTTAAAGTTTGCCTGTTTGTCTGGCAAGTAACATTCATTTTGTACTCAACTCTGCAAAGGTTAAAAAAAATTGGAAATGTGACAGTGAAAAATTACTTGAATGAAAGCTTATTGTCTCTTTTGTGCTTTATTATTAACCGTCAAGGTTCTTTCGAAAAGGGTTGAATGTGAACTGTGAGAAATTTATTTAATTACGTGGAATGCCGAAGGCATACCACGTCTTAAATCCGGGCTGGTCACAAATTTTCTTTTTTTTGTTGGTAGTCACAAATGTGCATACCCCACGGATGTTGAATTAGGCTCCGATCGGGTGAATTATCGTTTATAACCTTTAGTATATCCGAACTTCCCTGTCCCATTTAGAAACCATATACTTTCCCTACGCTTCGCGATCATGTGCGCGCGTTAGACCACTCGGCCACCGCGACACAGTTCTAATGCAGCGAGGAAAGCAATTATTTACTGTGGAATCTTTCCGCCGGCCATGATTGACACAGTATTAAAATATTCGATAAAGTGGACAGATGTTTTTTTCCTTGAGAAAGACAAGCTTTAAAGGTAAGAAGAATTTTCTACGTTAATTCTAGATCTTGCTTCGTACTTATACTTGTGTGTTCCGCTGTGAACATTACGGTATTTTGCACAGAACGAATACTTTATTAGAAGTATTTTGCATAGCACGAATACTCTAATAATATCTTGGGAACCGGTTTGTTCAGCCGTTTTGACGTAGAAAGGAAATAAGAAAATAGCTTTCAACGGCCAAACAAAATGAAAAATGAAATCAGGTTTTAAAAAAACGAATTACTGATGTTCGTAACGGGGACTTCGCAGCGGTCCCCCATCCAAGTACTAACCTCATTCCGGGAGGACCTTAACTTCAGCTGATACCTGGGCTAACATCAACGATTGAGATCCTTGTGTTAAATTCGCACATGTATCTTGTCGAACTTTATTAAAACTAAAAAGTAAACTAACAAAAACCCGGTGTCTTGCCGTCATTTTGTCACAGATGCATCCTTTGTTTCGTGAGTTGTCAGTATTAAACACGCAAGGTAACTTGATCACAGGCGGCCGCTAAAATCGATGTCATTTTCGACTTTGTGATTTTACTTGTACGACCAGAAGTACGATAGAAAAATTGAACTCAGATTGAACGTACAAAAATCTCCCGAAATGTTTTTCGCTGATGGTAACTTGTATTATATTCGTGGCACAAAATTTATGATGCCTTCATCTCGCAAATTGTCTTATTCTCGATCGACACTTCCTAAAAGTTCCTTCTGCTCTCCTTAAAAACTACATATCATTGTTTATTTACTTTTGCGTCAATATTTGTTTTGCATACAGGGAAGGCAGGCTAACAAAATCTGTACCTTGCTTAGTTCGCATTTTTGGGCATTAAAGCAGGATTTTTGGTCCTATGTTCCTGACAGAAAGTTGTATCTTTTGACGTCTCCCATCCAGTTACTAACCCCGCCGGAAAAGGCTTGACTTCAATGCAAATTGGTTTTGGAAAGCTGTCAGAAGCTCAGAGTACAAAAAGAAGTTGTAAATGATCAACTTGTCAGCCTTGAAGCTAAATGTTTCTCGATTCTCTTTTATTTTCTTCAATCGTTCTGCGTTAAGTACCTTACTGAACCACATGTCTTCTCAGGGGGTATCTACCAAAGATATCTACCATGACACTGTAATGATTTACGATACCAAAACAATATCGTGTACCACAGTTGTTAGTTATGTGTCGATCAGACCTATGATCAGACCGATTCTTGATCTTCCTCCCTGGTAAACCACGGGCATTACCCTACCCTCTGTGCCAGAACAGTGTCGGTTGTTTTTCTTAAACTAGAACTTTGGACTGGACTATAGAACGCGCAATTTAGGAATTTTACATTTTTGAGCATTCTGAGAAATGGAGTTCACATGTTGTCTTCTTGTCTTCGCCACGGCAGATTTAAACAGTTTGCAAGAAACTAAACCAGGATTACGGAACCGGAATTCGAATACATGGCCCGGTTGTTCGAAAGCCGATTACCTTAATCCAGGATTAGAGTAAACTTTTGTTTCATGTTTTCAACTTCTGGGTGAAAGTTTCCTTTGCTTATTGACTTCTTCTAATGTAAAGTTTCACGGAATATCAGCCTTGAACAGCATTTGGGAGTAGAGAATAAAACTCGTTTGTTCATTTTTAACCTGAGATTAGCATTAACCGGCTTTTGAACAACTGGCCCAGGATGATAAGTTGTTGAACTGTGATCTGTAATAAGTTTTTCGGATGATTTAAGGCTGATCTTGTAATTTTTGGATGAACGTAGTTAAGGAAAGAAGTAAAACTGTAGGATTTAAATAAAGTCTCATTCCAAAAAATAAATAAATGAAAGATCCCGTATCCCGAGAACCCGCAAATAGGGCTTCCTTATTTGCATTTGCAAATTTAGTAACATTAATAATGAGTTTTTACAACAGACAACTTCAAGTTATATTACAGATGTATCTTTCTGGTAATCTCTCGCCATTTTCTGTGAGTGGACAATTTGTGTCAACTGTTGCATTCCACGGATACGCCTTTGGAGGCGTCTTGTTGCATATGCTTTGTGATTGTTCGCTTGCACGCACGCAACTGAAATAGGAAGGGTTTCTTGCCTCTTATAGCAAATATGTTGCTTGTTTCAAGGAATGTTTCGGTGGAAAATATTTCTGTGAAATTTCCAGCTTTTGTGAATTTATCAAGTTGTGTAATTTTCGAGCTTAGCAAATTTGCATACATGTGTTGAAATGTGATACGGGGAGAATTTTTGTGGTAACGCATAAGTCACGAAAATAAACAGGTCTGTTGGAAGCGTGCTTGAGTTTCAACAAAATGACCCCCAAAATCGGCAAAAGATTGTGACGCTGATGAATAATAAAGTAGCTGCTATTACCAAAACGATGGAATTACCTGGTGATAAATAACCTTGTCTTGCAGAGTAAATGTTTGATTTTCCAGAAACAATGGTCAACCTCTGAGAGTTGGGCGATTGTGATCTTTGTGTTGAATTCGCACAGTTCTTGTCAAAATTTATAACAATCGAAAGACAAAGAAAACTAACAAAAACAAAAACCCGGTAGCTTGGCATCATTTGACACAGATGCTTCACTCTTTCGCGAGTAAACATGCCGCGGTAAAATAACGCGGTAACTTGATCACTGCGCCCGCTGAATTCGATGTGCGATTTACTCGGTGCAGCCAAACTTGTACAATTACAACAAAACAACTAAAAGCTCCCAAACTGTTTTTCGCTGATGGTAACTTTTTATATTCGTGGTTCAAAATTAATGTTGTTTTCATGTCGTAGATTTTGTTACCGATGACAAAATATTTTATGCTCGATCGACCGTCCTGAAACTTCCCTCTGCTCTTCTTAAAAATTGTGTATCCATATTTATTTACTTTTACATCAATATTTGTTTTGCATAAAGCAAGCTAACAAAATCTGTATCTTGCTTGGTTCGCATTTGATAGCATTAAAATAGAATTTTCGGTCCTATGCTTCTGTTACTGAGTGGTATATTTCTTAGGTCGCCCATCCAGATACTAACCCCGCCGAACGAAGGTAAAAAATATTTGAGCTTTCAACTTTTGTTTACAAAGCTGCCAGATGCTGTCAGTGCACCCTTACACTTGTGGTGGAAAGAAGTTGAATGATCAACATGTCAGCCCAGAAGCCAATGTTTCTCGATTCTCTTTCATTTTCTTCAGTCTCTCTAGGTTCAGTACTTTGCTAGTAACAACATGTCTTCTCAAGGGGCTATTTATCTAAGACTTCTACCATGGCGCTACAATGATAGACAATACCAAAACAATATCGTATACTGTTCGGACCCACATATTACGCAAAGACAACTGTCAACATGTCATCCCAGAAGACAATGTTTTTCACTTCCCATTTATTTTCTTCAATCTTTCTGGGCTCAGTACTTTGCTAGTAACCACATGTCTTCTCAGGCTATTGACCCAAGACTTCTACCATGGCACGTGCACTACAACGATAGACAATACCAAAACAATATCGTGCACTGTTAGAGCTACATATTACGCAAGGACAACTTGAATCTCCTGGAAGACAACACACAGCTCAGTTGACATTATGGAATAAATCGCTGTGTTACTTCACTACCACACGTAAGCAATGCGTGTCAATTTTTTTTAAAGAGGACAGGAATTTCTTCTTTCTGACAAATGATTAATTAATAGGCCGGTAGCCAGGTTTTTAACCTCAGAAAAGGATCTGTTTCATCGTACGAACGTGTGAGGACCTGTGAGCCAAAGGGCCTCTGCTGGTATGACTTCTGGTATGACTTCTGGGTTCACCCCCCCCCCCCCCCCAACTTGAAAAAAATTGCGTGGAACGCTGCACGTACCAGGGGCAACCCAGTGTACCCTCACGGAGGGTCTAATTTGTTATTTTCCGTGTCGGGAAAAGTCTTGCCTGTCACTCCCCTGCTAAGTGATGGCTTTGTGCATAGAGCCTTCTGCGCGTATTTTCTTAGGATCGAGAGGGTAGTGGGAAATGCGTAGATTTCTCTGGTGGACACAGTAGAATGCTTAACTTAACCAGCAATGGCGTCGAAAGTCATGTAACGCGAATGGCGTTTTAGTGGATCTTTGAACAAAATATACCCTTATGAAGCTCAATAATGGCAAGTCAATTGGATATACAGGCGGTGGAATCTTAAAAGTGACGAGTAATGGACTTCGACAGCAATGTATCGCCCATCGAGCCGAAATGAAAGTGAGCTGTATTTACCTGAAGTACATGGTAATTTAACAAGATCGAGTTTCTTGTCTTCACGCACGCGATGAAATAGGAAGAGGTTTTCGCCTCTAAGAGCATATATGTTGTTTGTTTCAATAAATCTTTCGCTGGAAAAGGATTCTGTGGTATTTTCTGCCTTTGTGAATTATAATATCATGTTGTGTATTGAATTTTCGAGCAATGTGTAATGTGATGTAGGAGAAGTTTTTTAGTATTGCTCTGTAAGCAGGAAGGGTTACAGGCCTGTTGGAAGCGTGCTTGAGTTTCAACAAAATGAGCCCCAAAATCAGTGAAGAATTGTGACGCAGTTGAATAATAAAGTAGTTGCTATTTCCAAAATGATGGAATTACCTGGTTAGAATAAATAACGGGGTTTCGACAAAACACTGACCCCCGGTCAACTGACCCCCCTACTGACCCCCCTACTGACCCCCTATAAAATCAATGGGAAAATGAATACTGCTTACTTAAGCCTCAAAAACCCTTTTTAAACAGCATTGTTCAGCAATATTTAAGTCTAAGCACCCATTTTAAAAAGGTTACGTTACATGAAGTAATCGGCCATCACAACAATAATCGAAAAGTAGCCTTCTTAAAATGGGTGCTTAGACTTAAATATTGTTGAACAATGCTGTTTAAAAAGGGATGTTGAGGCTTAAGTAAGCAGTATTCATTTTCCCATTGATTTTATAGGGAGTCAGTAAGGGGGTCAGTTGACCGGGGGTCAGTGTTTTGTCGAAACCCTAAATAACGTCGTACGCGTCTTGCAGAGTAAATTTTGACTTTGCATAAACAAGACTTGGGCGATTGTGATCTTTGTTTTGACTTCGCTCATTTCATTGTCAAACTTTATAACACTTGACAGAAAAAGAAACTTTCAAAAACCCCGGTATCTTGCCATCATTTGACGCAGATACCTCACTGTTTGGCGAGTAAACATGCCGCGGTAACTTCATCACGGCGCCCGCTGAATTCCGGCGATGTCACTTTCGATTTTGCGATTTATTTGTGCAGCCAAAACGTACAATAACAAAATTGAACGTTGCAAAAATCCCTCAAAATGTTTGTCGCTGATCGTAACTGTTTATATTCTTTATTCACGGTTCAAAATAAATGTTGTTTTCATGTCGTAAATATGTTATTCTCGAGCGATCGTCCTGGAAACTTCCTTCTGCTCTTTCTAAAGACTGTGTATCAATATTTATTTACTTTTGCATCAATATTGGTTTTTGCATAAAGCAAGCTAACAAAATCTTTACCTTGCTGAGTTTGCATTTGTTAGCGTTAATAGTATTTTCGGTCCGATGCTTCTGTTTATGAGGGGTATATTATTTTGGTCTCCCATCCAAACACTAACCCCGCCCAACAGGGTTAACTTCAGTGAACTTCGGTATTACAGAGCTGTCAGATGCTCAGAGGGCACGCTTAAACTTGTGGTGAAAAGAAGTTTATCAACATGTCAGCCAAGAAGCCAATGTTTCTCACTTCCCCTTTATTTTCTTCAATCTTTCTGGGTTCAGTACTTTGCTAGTAACCACACGTCTTCTCAGACTATTTACCCAAGACTTCTACCATGGCACTACAATGATAGACAATACCAAAACAATATCGTGCACTGTTAGAGCTACATATTACGCAAGGACAGATCTGTTTCGTCGTACGAACGTGTGAGGACCTGTGAGCCAAAGGGCCTCGTCTGGTATGACTTCTTAATGACGCCCCAACTTGAAAAAAATTGTCTGGAACGGTGCACGTACCACAAGCAACCCAGTGTACCCTTACGGAGGGTCTAGTTGGCTATTTACCATCTCATATCAAACGCGCGCTCATGGAATAATTGATAATTAAACTTTTCTTGTTTAGTCCACCGGTCCACATTTAAATTTCTGTTATGATGCCAAGTGGGAGAATTATCACACTCTCAGTCGAATCATCAAAATGTATTAGATATGTGAAGGGGACAATTGAAGATTTAAAGAAAATACTAGCTCTACTCCTGGGCCTGGTTGTTCAAAGGCCGATTGACGCTAATCCCAGGTTAAAACTTAACTAAGGAGTTTATTTCTCCACTCCAAAATGCTGTTCAACGCTGATATTTGGCAAAGTTGTACATTGGAAGAAGTGAATCTTGAAAAACAAAAATAAGCGAAAGAAAGTTTGAAGTTCATCAAAAAGTTGAAAACATAAAACAAACGTTTACTCTAATCCTGGATTAATTAGGCCGGTTGTTCTTGTTACCCGCCACCCGTCATCTGTTACCAGTCCTTTGTAGAAAAGACCTTCCACAGATGGCCCAAGATCTGTGTTTGGCTTGGTGTTGTGGTTTTAATTTAGCGAGCAGGGGCCCGTTTCTCTAAAGTCTCGAAACTTTACGGGCCATATTCGGGTGTCACAATTCCCTTTCTATCTCAAAAACGGAGAGGATTTAAGTCGTCAAACTTCACAGTTGGTTTGCTTTTTGTTACCTTGAAAACATATTAAAAGATCGGCCTTCCAAAATAAGCGGTTGGCAGTTTCTCAAATGGCTTTTCGGGCCCGAAAAGTTTTCGAGACTTTCGAGAAACGGGCTTCGAAAGCCGATTAACTTAATCCAGGATTAGCGTAAACTTTTGTTTCGTGTTTTCAACTTTTAGGGGAAACTGAGTTTCTTTTGCTTATTTTTGTTATTGAAGATTGTCTTCTAATGTAAGGCTTTGCTGAATATCAGCGTTGAACAGCATTTGGGAGTAGAGAAATAAACTCCTTGGTTAATTTTTAATCTGGGATTAGCGTTAATCGGCTTTTGAAAAACCGGGCCCAGGTATTAGAAAGCTTGATAAAAGAAATGAATAAGCACAAATGTTGCACCTACTTGTCTGTTGTCTCTTAGTGATCTTTCTATGGTAATCTCGGGCGCCGGTCCACTATTTCGGACGTATAAAAGGCATGGACTCCAGAATAGAAGGGGAATAGATGGGGGTCAATGTTTTGTATATGTCCGTCCACAAGCACTAATTAAAATCCTTCAAAATGAAAATGTAAAATACCCAACAGGGTTTTCTTGGAAATGGGTTTTCTAGCTATTATCAAAATTGGATTGCAATCTAGCGTCTTTGAGTTGTAATATTCAGTCACTGACATTGTTATGATCCAGGCAAAAATTAATGAAAATTAAAATTTGAATTGTTCCCGGGATTTTCCGAGGTTAGAATACCTCTTAAAACCGACGATTCGACCAGTTTTACTGGTCTTCTTCAGGTTGTTGAAAAATGTTATCAATTTGGCAGATCGTTTTTAGTCGTTCAGCTTAGCTTAGTGACCGCACATGACATATCGTGATCATTACACGACGTGTAAATGATATCAAAATGCGCGAGAAATGCAGTCTGCTGAGGCCTGTCAAGTACTTTTACTTTTGCGATAATTTACTGTCTACTGCAGTCTTTTTCACGATCAAAGAAGGAAAAATTAATGTTTAGGAAAACAGCACCCGAAGAAAAACCCTTAGAAGACGAACGAACTCCGCTCTCCAACACCTTTCCCAGTAAATGGCCAATCGGAGGGACGTATACAAGACATGGAACACCGGTCCATGGACCACCTCTGTAGACCCAGCTCATGGAAAGCAATTAAAAAAAATTGTCACAATGTCGTTCCCAGGGCTTTCTCTATCGACCGTGAGGTAGGCAAGACTCGGCGGAAAAATGCCCTGAAAGAGAGGGTAGCATTAATTTTGTCGAAATTGTAAACGATGCTGCTGCTATGTTAAAACTTTTTATTCCCTACGGTGTAGATTCTCTCAGAGTATAGTTAGCGTCAACTCTTATTCTAGTCCCATTAAAACCTATAGTTAGCGCTAACCCGACAACAACTCAGACCATAACGCTTGATTTTCCAGAACCGCTTTGAATCCTGTCAATCTACTCAGCTAATATGTTTGTCCCTCAGATTCTTAGCCCGCCCATAATCAATGTCGTTCACCATGCATTTCGCGAGATGCTCTTGGTGTACTTGCCAGGGGAAAAATGTCTTGACACAGATAACGACGAAGACGGGTACGTTACGATGATGAGACCCTTTGGTGAAGAGTTTCCAAGACGCGTTTATCGTTGTCTCCTTGCTCCATCAAATCGTCCAAAACCATTAATCCTCTCGTCTTGCCAAACCACATATCTAAATAATTTGCCATAAGAACCCCTTCATACAGTTTCAAATCTTGTTGACTAGGGCTTTCGACGCTTCTTGCCAAGCTCCATAACAGTAAAGTGGTTGTCGAGGGAGTGTGGTTAAATACGGTAAAACCCAGCAAGTAAAAACCTATTTTTTAAACGCCAGTTTTAGCCACGAATTTGTCATTTAGACCCCCTCTAAACAAGAACCTGTTAACCCTAATATTTGAAACAGTTTCTTATTTTCTAAAATCTAAAAAACTTGTGCACTTTAGCAAATAAGATCAATCGCGACTGGCTTTAGAGATCTCTACAAACGTTCTGTTCGTAGGATGAGCATTACTTTAGCGTAGAGTTAATGATGTCCTGCCATCTTTCGATTTTACTTATTACAGTCATTTTTATGCGACTTTTTTAACACTGTATATAAATTTTATCGTTTAAACATTAGGGAAAACTGGCTGCTGCTTCGGGGAAGAAGGCCGAATACCGCTAAATTATGCTATCTGCAACGTGATTTTTTCTTCCGAAAATAAGAACCTATTTAAGGAACTAAATAACCTAAATTTATGTTA
>NC_090881.1:16129291-16156791 GCF_036669935.1 Montipora foliosa
AAAACATATACAAAGGGTCTAGACAATAGATTAAATGGGAAGAAAAATAACTCAATGACGGAGTTTCGCTCAGTTCAAAAAAAAAAAAATTCTCAAATGATGTTTGGATCGTTGTTAAAAATAAGTTAGGTCTATGGTGTCGGTAACCATTCTCTTCGGCAAAGTTTACAGCATCGAAGAGGTTAATGAAAGATTTATTGTTTGTGACATCTGACACGGCGTCCTTGACATAACACGTGGAACACATACTGTTGTTTGTTTGTTATTGTTCGTGAATTTCACAGGTTGTTACCCAGAGCTGGGATGACGTGTTGTGTTCCAAATCCCCCCGATTCTAATTAAGGACATAATTTTCTCGTCTGAAGTTGAAGACTCGGCCTTTGACCACCTGACTGGTTCAGTACATTTCCATTGGCCAACCCGACTTTTCCTTGCTCGTTTAATTAAGTCAAAATGCTTCTTCCATATTTCCTTATTATTTCATGTGTTCCATGTTTCATAACTAAACATGATGTCAGTTGTTAGGTCTTGTTTTGCATTTTAAAAACAAAATAAACAGTTCGTCTTGAAATCTCAGCGTTTTTTACGAAATTCGTGCATTTAATAATTTCACGCTTGCCTTCGGCACGGACGTTTATCTTAAATGTCTTCTAAAAGTATCTTGGATACCAATGGACTTGCGAGAAAGTTCCAAAATACTACTTTCCAAATTATGACGATAAAGCGAATTTCATCGATAACAGACATAGCAAAAAAACCTGAATATGTCGTTGCCCTACAACTTCTCTCCACACTACTTGAGAGAGCTAAGTAACTCAGTAAACGAGTGCTTTCTTCTTCACACGATCTCGTGAAAAAGTGTAGTTAACCGAAGCGTAAAATGAAAGCGAAAATTCTACGAGATTGCTTAGGCCTAATCACTGAAACAATACGTGAAGTATTTTCCACTGCGTATCCGCGTATCCACATATCCATGCATATACTACAGAGCATTTTGAAGTATGTTACACGAAGTTGGTATCCAGTTGCCATGTGTGATGTCCGCGTATCCACGTATCCGGGTATCAATGATTTCCACTGCGTATCTGCGTATCCGCGTATCCACTTTACAACATACTACTTAAAAGTTTATTTGGGGAGGGGTGGTACTTTCGACTGCATATCCGCGTATCCAGCCTTTTCAGAGGTGCAGCTTCAAAATGGCAGGGTATTCTGCCGTTAAGCTGCAAATTTAATGTTATTACCTTCTTTGTAGTACTTTTAAAAGCGTAAAATCGCATCACATTTTCGTTGATACAATTCGATTTCCTTCATTCACATATTCACCTATCACCTACAGCCAGACTAGCAAACACATAAAAAGTGTTGTCCTACCCACTCTGAGTTCGAACAAACCAAATCCAAGAATAACCTTCGACAACTCATTAATTTACGTACTCATTTCAAATGCAGGAATATTTATACTTTTTTTTAGGTATAGCGCGCTTAACATTTAGTTAAAATCCATCATTTAAAAAAACGTTACGAAACTCCTTATGAATTGCGATGTCTTGGTCCAAAACCATGCCTCCTATCATTACGCTAGCAAATGAAAGGAGAAAGGCAAACAAGCTTAACAAGCTCTGCGGACACATGATCATATAATATCCACTTAACGCATCACACCCCTCCCGGTCATCACGCCCCTCAATTACCTAAGAACATATCGCCTTGCCCTCCCCTCTATGATTTCTTCTAGTGTTATTCCCATTTTAACCACACAACCCTTTCCTACCCCATCTCTATATTCCCTCCCCTCAACGAGCCCCCGTAGTTTTTCTTAGTATAATTACAAAGGTGATTAATGCTGTGCTGATCGGTTGCACTTGAGGTAATTGCTTACGCGATAATCACCAAAGCGATTTTGTCAAAATGGCCGCAAGCCGTTGTTGTCCAGGTGACAGACCTGACAGACGAAGAAATTAATTGTTTTAAAGAAAATGCATCTTTTTCAAGTAATCACCTTCGTAATTATACTAAAACAATTTTTCACCTCGCCTTCGGCGAATAATTATCACATAATCATCATGACAACCTTGTAATTTACTCTTTTCCCCCCCCTAAAATTAATTGTCCTTATCGGATAAATACGACAAATAAAGTTCATGAGGTCATGTAATTCTCTTGCGATTCCGTTTTTGCTCTGCAGCACCTGCTGTTATAAACCTATTATTTTCATGAGTTCATTATCTTATCCCTCTCCATAGTTAAATTTAGATTGCATGTCCATAAGGCACTCGCAATTCGCTCCAATTTGGTCTTATACTACGATTTAAAATTTACAAAAATTGTCTTGATGTACCCTTTCTCGGACCGTTCCATGACTTACTGAGCATCATAACCAGACTACATTACAAAACAAAACATTTAATTCAACTTCAGTATTCATGCACTTGTTCTCAGTGTTTCAGGCCACCTCTGACGCAGCCAATTAGTACCAAAGGGCCTTAAGTACCCGTGAATATCTATCGATCATTGTGGATAACGTATTTATCATCGCCTCATTTTCGAAACAAACGAAATACTTTATAAAACTTTGCCTCAATTCGTTAAGTGCTATTTAATCCATTTCGAACATTTTTATCTTGCAGAACACAATCAGGACGTACATGTATAGAGCTCGGAGTGTAAGGACATTCCTTATCCCATAAAAACAATGATCATATTCGATCTGTCCGTAATGCCATGCCAATGTTTTCTGTTCTTTCTCGTAGAGTTGAATAAAGCAAGTACTTTTCCATTTTGATAATCAGTCGTATTTATTTTCAACTTTTAGCTGCTTTCACGCATCTATAAACCAGCTTGGCCAACTGAAATGCCAGTAATTGTCATGGAAACCGTAAGTACTCTTTTTCGTCTCAACTGTACAAACCTTAAATTAATATCTCGTTAATATTTACACTGAACTTCTTTTTTTTACCCGTAGCTGGAGGCTTATTACTTGAAATTTCAATTCTACGCCTTTATTGGAGACTTCTACCATTGAGCCGTAAGTCCTTCTGTAACATTATTCATCTGCAAAATACGCTAAAAGGGTATCTTTTACTAAATCCATTTTTAACAGCTATTTTCAATTTCGGTGTCATTCGTTATAAAAGTGTTATATAAAGTGTTAAGCCGATTTAAAACAATTAACAATTATCACATAATTTTAACGAAATTTAAAAAATGTTTCATAATAAACAGTACTTTATCGTGTTCGCGTTGTCACACTTGTTATTTTCAACTTTTAGCCATATTCACTTTAAAACCAGTACATACACATTTAATACTTTCATATTGTCAAGGAAACTGTAAGTACTCTTTTCAACGTTATTAGCATTAATAAAGTCCTGTATAATATCAGAAACCCATAAGGGTTGAAACGTGTAACGCGCGTTCACAGCTTCCGAATATTCAGTGCGAACTGATTGGTTGAATGTTTCAGTGCTAAGTACCATATTTGGAAACCCCTCGCTCTTGTTGTTCCAAATATGGTACTTATAGCAAATTGAATGTTCGGAAGCTTGTTTCCCAGCACACAAGGGGCCGTTACACGTTTCAACCCTTATGGGTTTCTGATAATATTCATACTAAACTCTCTTCCTTTTATCGGTAGCTGGGCGCACATTACAAGAAATTCAAATCGAACGCCGTCATTGGAGACTGCCAACATCCAATTCTTTTGAACCACTAATAACAATACTTGAATCCGCATTCGAAACTCAACTCCTTAAAAATACAGATAGAAATCACATCAACCAACCCTGTTTTAGAACATCAGAGACTCCACGCCCAAGGTGCCAAATCACTAATACACATTTTTTCTTATAGCTATATTGTCATATTTTACAGCTTCCAAGAAAAGTTGCAACAAAACAAAGACGTTTCAGTTAAAGATCTCCAAGCGTATGTCGTTAACAACTTTTACCTTCTTTTAAAGTAGTTCCTTTAAAGTACTTTTAAACTATAATTCCATAATAGTACTTATGTTTTATAATGTAAGCCTTGTCTATTATCATCTTTTTAGCCGCATTCACTCTAAAACCAATCTACGTATCAAACGTAAGTGATTGCCATAGAAACCGTAAGTACATTTTTCGTTTTCACTAGCCTTTAATTAATCTATATAATTTTCACACTGAGGCTTTTGAGATGCGGGCGTATAGAAAAATGATAAAAGTAATCATGGACGGAACATAATACCAATGAAGAAGTTCTTAAGATAGCAAATACAACAAGTTCATTGTTATCAACGATAAATAATAAAAATACCAGTAGTAATAATAATGAGCGAAGTCGATCCAAAAATTGTTACTGGAACGCAAAATTGAAAGGAAGAGAGGACAGGGGAAAACATCATAGAATGTTTAGGACACACCTATAATGGATGTCTAAGGAAAAGAGCGGAAAATCTGAACAGCTCGAGATGGCACTTGATGATGAGTTTTCACACTAAACTTGCTTCTTCTTACCGGTGGTTTTTAGCAGTAAAATCTTAACACCATCATTGGGGATCACCAACATTGTACTGTAAGTACTTACTTGACACCCTTCATCCGCAAAAAAAACTTGAATGTGTTCCGTTGTTCGCTCCATTTTCAGATGCGTTGCGTCCGTAGCAGACAATGATTGCAGTTCTTCACTTGTCCCACCCACTAGTAAAACAAAGGCGTCCACACAGTGAGTACCTCTTTTTAATAACCTTCTCTTACAGATATTTTCAATTTCGGCCACGAGTCTAATATTATTACAATTCTTGCACTTAAACAATCTATCAAATCTCGCGCTACTTTTCCAACTAATCAAGCCTTCCTACGCTTTTAAAGGAACACTCGTCTTCTTCAGCTAAAGCACTGCAACACCCATCTGCTGAGAACACCTTCATCGCATATCCCCTCAACACTGCTCAGGAAACTTTAAAAACAACCAAAGAGATCAGCGGTAAAACTACCGCAAATTGATATTCGTTGCTACTCAACAGCACAACAATTCATCGATGTTCAAAATTTCAAACGCTTATAACTGTACTCTATTTCCCACAAATTTGCAAGATCTTTCTCTCTTCCGCACGTCATCCATTCATTATAATATTTAAAAAGGAAAAATAATTTAAAAACTATAAAAAAAATAAACTATTTAAACTGATTAATGCGACATTGTTACATCCTTTCATCTACACCGCATATTTCAGTCTTCAGTGCTAATACATTTTTGACAATCTCTCTTCCCCACTAATTCCTGCGATTTTAAATTATAGTTATTTCCTTAGCCTACAACTACATATTACCAGCCGCTCAAAACACCACGATCAGGAACCTCTAAAAACTACCCAGGGAAAACCTCTATCGCAATTTAGCGATCTCTTATCTAGCCAACAGCATAGCACACCATCAATTTCCTGAAATGTCACATGATAATGTCACTTTATTTTCAAAACATTTAAAAAATCCTTGATCTCTTTCTCTCAGTTTCTTCTCTTTTTTCTTTTCCGCACGACATCCACTAATGATAAATTTTTACAACAATTAATAATTATAAAAATAAACGATAAACTATTAAACCGATTTATGAGTTAAAGACGACTCTTACCACATCATTTCATCTGTGACTATAACGTCACACTTTAGTGAGAGACTCATGGGATGTAAATAAAACCATGTTCAACTTAAAAATATGCTGTCAGGCCTTTGGCTCTTGGTAGTTCATTGGGCGGGAATAATGAAAAAGAGGTTATATAAGTTTGTGGGAAACTAAGTTAAAACGGTACAGCGATATTTCGGTTATTGATACGTTAAAGAGGTGTTAAATGCGACTTGACATCTTTTGGAGACTCGTATCCTTAAAAGTACATGATATAGATTCTTTTAAGGCAAGCGCCATAATTTTCAAACAAATAGTTTCCGAGAGATAACGTACCTCGAAAATAAGAAAAGAGTTTTGAAATATGTTCCATTTTCACACTTAGATAGCAACAGTTTAGCGGCCAGTTGTCATAGACCCCAGTTTTCTTGCCTGGTGCCTTTAATTTGGCTCATCGGTAGAGTATCCGAACTTGTAATCGGAAGCCGACTCCTGTTACATAGGAGGCTCGACTACTGCTCGACTACTGCAACAGAGCACTCCGATTTTTTCCGAGTATTCCCGAGTCTCTCCTCTGGGATGAATTTTCCGTCGAAAAATCGTTTATTTGGGCGGTCAGTGTAAGATGCAGACTGCAGACTGCAGACCGGGGGTAAAATGCAGACTGAGGGTAAAATAAATATTAATAATAAAAAAACGAGTCATAAGGATAAAATAAAGATTGTTTGAAAGACAATCCTGTTTTACATCTGTCAACAACTCACATTATCATGACTGCAAGTCGCTGCACCTTTTGGGGATGCGATCGTACGCGTTGAAATCATCTTTGCTTTGTTTTTGCGCTTCCAGATGCATTGCAATGTTCCAAATTATTTGTCACGCCGGTACATCGAGGTAAATCGATCGAAAAACCAACAATTATTACTTCGAATACCTGAATAATCTCGGTTGTCTTTTTTCGGTGCAACAAAATCCACAAAGAATTTCATGTATTCCGAGCAATTAGGACGCCGGGATTTCATTGGTTAAGCTATGCATGATAACCCCTAGGGAGAGGTTATAATTGAAAATTGCATCTTCCAGATGCAAAACAAACGAACTTATGAACTAAAGGATAAACCAAGTGAAGCCACGATCTTCGCAGTTATGAACGCAATTTTTACAATTGCGTAGAGAAGCCTGAAAAATTCAGGACTTCAACGGGGTTTGAACCCGTGACCTCGCGATTCCGGTGCGACGCTCCACCAACTGAGCTATGAAGCCACAGACGTTGTGGCTGGTCACGGGTTCAAACCCCGTTGAAGTCCTGAATTTTTCAGGCTTCTCTACGCGATTGTAAAAATTGCGTTCATAACTGCGAAGATCGTGGCTTCACTTGATTTCATATCCGCAGTTCATATATGATTCATTTCATATACAATTTCATCATTAAAGGATAAACATAACGCACACGAAAGCGAATGAAAGAATCCTAATAAAAAGATTTTACACCTCGGTCATACTGGCTTAAGCCGACTGAATTGAAACGTTAAATGGTTGCAAAATCCGCGTAATCTCTGTCTTTGTTAATTGGTATTGTAGCCATTCGTGTCAAAATAAATTGAGTTATTGGGTAATTACTCGATTACTTTGTTCAGTGCAGCAAAATGGACAGTTAAATTACGGGGTGGTGACTTCTTTGCCTAAAGGCAACTCACTTAACGAAACTATCCTTTTTCCAACAATAACAAGGATTCAAACAGCTTCAATTCTTACAGAGTTCGATGAAAATCCGGATTTAAAACATGCGGTGGGGCAACCAAAGCGTTGGTAGCTGTGTTGGGGTTTCAGTGTGAAAGTACAAACGGCTACTAACACTCTTATAACTCTTTTTTCATTATTATTTTATTAACCCGCAGTCTGCAGTCTGCATTTTACCCTCAGTCTGCATTTTATCCCTGGTCTAGAGTCTGCAGTCTGCGTTTTACACTGACCAGTTATTTGGGTGGTTTTTGGCAACAGAGGTTAATTATTCGTAATGCGATCGCTTACGTTGCCGTTAGCAATGGGTCGCAAATTTGACACTTTTATTGCATTATCACATTACGCATTGAATCCACGTTATCTATTATTCCTAAAAATCTAAAAATATTCGTGCCTCATCAGTTTTCGGTCGAATTTATGTCCAAGAAAGCAGAAAATTGCAGAAAATTTTAGTTTTGCATCTTAAAATTCGTAATCAACGCTAAAATGACCAAATTTTGCCTGGGAAACATATTTTACTGTTATTTTTCTTAAATTTTTCGTTCAACTCTCGCTTTTATAAAATGTTTCAGTTGTCTGTAAATAAGTTATATGCTGTTGGAAAGCTTATTTTCTTAGCAGCTAAAATGATGTATTTTTCCCCCCTAACTTTAAATATTTTTTGAGAAAAAAAAACCTTTTTTGGCGATGGCTGATTTACCGCGGTACCGGTTTTCTCGCGGTTGGCAAAGTAGGAAAAAGAGTTAGGCCGGTAGCCAGGTTTTTAACCTCAGAAAAGGATCTGTTTCGTCGTACGAACGTGTGAGGACCTGTGAGCCAAAGAGCCTATGCTGGTATGAGTTCTGGGTGACCCCTTAATAACTTCTTACTAACCGAGCGCGAGGGCCGTACTGCCAGGGATATATTGGCCCGAGGTCGTGGCAGTACGGACCTCGCTGCGCTCGGTCCGTACAAAAACGACCCAGGGCCAATATTCCCCAGTACGGCTCGAACTAGCTCGGTTAGTGAGTAGTTTATTATATGGTTTTTTAATTACCTTTTGCTTTGTTTTTGCAAGCCCGTAATCAGCCCGTGGGCCAGTCACAATTAGCCAATCAGAGCGCGCGTTATATCGGCTACAAACCCCAACTCAAAAAAAAATTGCCTGTTACGCTGCACGTACCACAGGCAACCCAGTGTACCCTCACGGAGGGTCTAGTTTCCCCACAGGCAGCCCAAGCTCAAAATGTTACGAGTTCAGTGTAACGTGACATATGCTGTATTACATAACAACGCGAAACGTGACTCCCGCCTTACAGCATATGGAGGTATTGTGTTACAACGGTTTGAATTTGTAAAGGTTTGTATGGGAAGGCAACGGCTTTGCTGGAAAAGTCAATTATTCTTATATTTTGTGAATAAAATCTACTTACCCTGTTGCCGTGTTGTATTCTTTGTTGTTTGCCAGCTTCGCAAGCCGATCTAACGCGATTTCGGCGACTTATCGTTTTGTGGGTTTCCACTGCTAAAAGAAAGACAAGGCTGCACACTGATTTCCGGAGTGCCCGCCGCTCGAAGGGAATAAATCCACCGAAAATAACCCCGTCGACTCAATTCCTCCGTAGAATCGCAGAAGAGATGTTGAAACTCCATGTCAGTTCACTCGCTACGCAATTCCGTCCACAACGCCTTCGCTACGATACATTCATTTCGAGATTTCTTCGCTCGCAACTTCAAAAACAGGCTCGTCCAACGGTTTAGGACACTCTCGCGGTTGGCAAAGTAAGCTGGGTAACTATAATTAGCCCGACCAGGGGTAGACAGCAACGATTTGTCAACGCGCAAACCAAAATGCTCCCCGGGTACCCTCCTGCTTTATTTTGCAAACCCACAAAGCGTACAAAGGGGCGCATTGTTTACATCAGCCAATCAAAATCACGTCCAAATCAAGTCGAGCCGTGTTTACAAAACATCTCACAAACTCAGTGGAAACCCATTGCAGGCAATTTTCGCACGTATTCTTAGAAAAATCTTATTTCTAAACGCCATGTGGTAGAAGAAAGTTCCAGTTCCTCTTTTTCACAATGTAAGTACATTGTTTTAAGTTTTAGTTTGTGCTTTTGATTTCGTAAATTTGACCCCTGCACACATTCGCACATTTTCTTCGCACCTCGCGATTTTGCTCGATTGTCATGGCTTCGAAATTTTCTGCTGCCCTTTTCAGGGTTCAACTGAATGGAGATCAACAAGAAATTGTCAAGTTTGCTTCCGAAGGCCATAACCTTCTGATCACGGGTCAAGCTGGAGTGGGGAAGAGCGAGGTTGTCAAGCGAATAATAGCGACAGTCAATGCACGTGGAAGAACTGTGGGTATAGTCTGCTCCAGTGGTATCTCTTGCCAAGTTTATGATCGTGGAATAGCATCGACAGTTCACTCGTTCTACGGTCTTATGACTGCTGATTTGCCATGGCGTCAACTGATCGATCGATCTATTGCCAACTCTGTAGTTTGCGATCGCGTTAGGGCTATCGATGCGATAATTTGGGATGAGGCAAGCATGTCTAGCCGAAGGATGTTTGAACTTGTGAACTGCCTTCATCACGAACTTGCAGATGACCAGGTAAATCGTACTTTCCCATTCGCCGGAAAGCAGCTTATTCTTGTCGGAGAATTCCTGCAGTTGCAGCCCGTTCCTAACATATTTGACGAAGGGTGTTACATGTTCGAGTCACCCTTATTTGATTTGGCGATTAGCCATCGTTTTGCCTTATCTAAAGTGATGCGCCAATCTGAGAAAGACAAACATTTCCTAAATGCTCTTGGTGAGATACGGCTGGGTCGGTGTTCAAATGATTCGAAGGAATATATTTGTTCCTTGAAGAGAAATTTGTCCGCAGACTTAGAGGAAAGTGCCACGCACATCTTTTTCCGCAAAATACCAGTGACACTGATGAATAGAAAGGAACTTGACAAATTACCAGGAGAACTTTTGGAGTACACGGCATCATTTGAAAATGATAATTCCAGGAGCATGAGCTGGCCAGGGGTGGAAGTATTGCAACTGAAGCGAGGATGTAAGGTTATGCTTGTGTGGAACTGGTCAGACAACCTAAAGAATGGAAGCGTGGGTGTTTTTACTGGAGTTCGCGGTGACGATCTTTTGGTTTTCTTTCAAGACGTTGGCGTGGTCGCGATTTCCCGGCAAACATGGATCAAGAGAAACTTGACAGGGCAAAAAATGGGAAGTGTCGCACAGTTTCCCCTTGTTTTAGCCTATGCTGTTACCTGCCATAAGTCTCAAGGGCTAACACTTGTTTCTGCCATTGTCCACTGCTCACGAGAGTATGTTTCCGGATTAATTTATGTTGCTTTTTCAAGAGTCAAATCTCCTGAACATATCCAGATTCTGGATTTTAGTCCTAGACTACTTTTAAGACCACCAAGGAGGGCAGTAGAGATTTGTTCTTCGCAACATTTAGATGCCCCAGTCGCTGATATGTCCTGCTGCCGAAATAAAAATATCAATCCTGACATTTTACATTCCGTGAAAGATCGATATCACGAGCTTGGAGAAGACGATGATCCTTTCTCCTTTCCTTCAGAACTGCTGGATGGTCCTGCAAGAGCGGCATTTGAAGACGACGAAGTAGCAGTTCCGATGGAATTGACGGAGGTGTACCGCCAGCTCTTGACGCACGAGTCTATTCTCGCAACTCCCTCTGAAGACGTTATGAAGAGAATCCTGGATTTATTGCCTTCCATGAAATCGAATGCTCTCTCCACCTTTTGCGAAGAGAAGAACTATGCAATTGACTACTTGTTAAACGAAAGCTCTATAGACAAGGTGAAATGCTTCGGGAAGCTAGTTTGGTTCCACTGTTACCTAATGGTAGAAAGCCACGTTGTCGAAAATCCAGACGAGATCGTAATTGAGATTGGCCGTCAAGGGTTTACCGCGGTGACGTCCAGTCTGCATGAGTTTTTTAGTGGTATTGAATTTTCACGTTACGTTTGTGCTTTATTTGATGCAACGGCAAGCACGCCACCCCAAAGGGCTGTGACAGTTCAGCTGGCAACTTCGGTGTACTGGGAATTTTCGGAACAGTTGGTTTCTGTTATTAAACAGCAAAGACAGGAAGAGGCTATCCATTTTGATGTTGATCAAATGAGCGGAGTAGGTCGATCAAAAGTGCGGCATGTTGGTGGTTGGGCTGTGAGGAAGGTTCTCAATCGTTCGAGAAAATACATTCAAAGAAATGTCTTTACAAAGTGCAGTTCCACTCTGGCCAGAGTTGAAGCCCAACAGATAGCTTGTCAGTTACTTGAAGAGAACGTCATCCGACCCCATTCAGAACTGGAGGAAAATTCAATGTTTCCTGACACGCTACAAGTGACAGAAGGGAGACAGTACCGGGAAAGAGGACTGCTTCACATTTCAGACCAGGCATACGTTTTCTTCATGGAACTAGAGAAAAGACGAGTGGAATTACTAAATCTACCTATTTTGAAGAAAGCACGGGCAGAAATGGTGGAAATGGCCATGACTGAATTGAAAGGCGATCAAGAATTAAAGACGCGTTGGGTACAGTGCTTTGAAAATGAGGATATCGGTAAATACAAGGTAATAATTTGTTTTCTTAATGGATTAGAGAATATACATGCGAATAAGAAAAAATACTATTTGCCTGGAAAGCACATGTGCGTTTTACGCCTATTACGCACGGTGGATAAAGACTGGAAACTAATACTAAATTAACATGGCGACTTCCGTTTATTAGCGATCCGTAATAACATATAAATTCAGAAATCCGTAAATTTAAGGTAGTGAAATTATTTACCGGTATTTGTAAGTAACGGTAATCGGTTTTGTTCTCAACAGGAATTCATTGAGAAGCTTCTGTCAAACATCTTGCTGTACTATGTAAACATGGGGGCATGTCAGTTTCTGAGAGATTTTCGAAGAGAATACCAAGTGAAGAAGACTGCGGAACTACGGAAACGAGTTTTGCAAAGGCAAGAGAGGAACAAAGAGAAAAGTGATAGTGTATCATTCCAGGTATTTATTTTATTAGCAATTTTCTACCTTACCATTACACTACTTGTAAGTTATTTGGATCTTGTTCAAAAATGGTTCTGCAAAATGGATTGGCACCAGTTTGTCCAATGACATTAGCCTAATTTTTCCTTTACCCCAGCTTTGACGTGCTCTTAACATTTTCAAATTTTAAAATTACATTGAAAATTGCAACTGAAAGGGCTTTATACCAGGCAACTTGCAGAAATACTATAGGGTCATGTATATAAATTATGTATAATTTCTTTTATAAAGGAACATTACATTCTCAACTTAACAGCACAGGTCTAGTATTTCATAACATTTCATTTCATCTCATTTCATTCCATTTCATTTCACAAATTGAGACTTGAAACTTACTTTGAAGTTTCTTTTGTAAGGTTTTGGGGGTTCTTTTTTTTTCTTTTCATAGGAAATTCTCCGAGACCGAAGTGACAACAAGAAAGTTTCTCATGGTCATCTTGTTGCCTTTATTAACCAGCACCAAGGCACTGCTCCACTTAGTCGTGTGTACAACAAATCACAGTTGGTTGCACTTTGTGAAGCGTATGATGTCAGAGTTTCTGCAAGGTCAACAAAGACAGTTATTGGTGAAGCCCTCCTGAATGCTATTGCACAGCACACATCCATCCCATTCACACCTCCTGTTGATGACAGAATTTTCAGGGTAGCAGGAAGAACAGAATCTGAAGATGGACACATCAGAATCCGGCTTTCAAGAGGTAAATCTAATGACATTTAGTTTAAATGACAATGATACTTTGAAAACTACTGACTGCAAGGTGAGAACTTTAGGAGCATTAAATATGAGATAGCCAAAACTGAATAATCAGATAAACAAAGAAAGAAAGTCACTTTACAGTCCTTTTTGCCTGCATTCCTTCAATTGATGGCCTTATGTTCATGTTGGTGCTGTTACAGGATGCATTGCTCTTGGTACTAATGGTTGTTTGGCCCAATCTGATGGAGTTCTGTGTTGATTGCTGCTGCAAGAAGGTGGGGTTATCATTCTGGCCATTGCATGAACGTATCTGGCAGAAATGATTCTCCACACAATCTTGATTTACAATCGCTGGTTTAATTACTGTGCTGGGGAATCTAGTCATTTTGTAATGGACCATGGACTGGAATCCAAGGCACATTGCTTGCAGATCAAACCACAATTTAGAAGAGATGAAGCTCTTGCTGTTTCCTTCAGTTTCATTGGCCCAGTGGCACATCCAGTTATAGAAATTGTTTAACTTGTGAAGTCTTAAGTCGTCAGATGAATTGATGTAAAGCCTATCATTAAATAAGCTCACAATCTCGCTTGTGTGATGAAGAAGCTCAATAACAGCATCCAAATAATCGCCATCCTTTCCGATCTTTTTCAGGTGTTCCTGGTACTTCTACAGAACAAAGAGAAAATGAAAATACAGTGAGTTAAGCACTTTTTGATGGAAGGTAAGAACTAATTTTAAATCGCTGGAAACCGCTTCTGACTGCTAAAAGAAAGGTGAAACTTGTATTTGGGGGTTTCACATCAGGTGATGTTAAAAAAAAAATCAGATTTTGGTTGCATACTAGCAGAAAACATTTTCATAAGTAACATTATAATCTTAAAGGCATTCTATCAAACATAAATGACAACCAAATAATCACCTGCAGTAGAAACAACATCTTGGCATCAAGCATATCTTCAGCAAGCTTGTTTCTCATTATACTGGCTGAATCAAGGTTTAAGTGTTGGATGCTTAATTTCTCATGTAGTGGGAGTGAGAAGCTCTGCTGGTCCCAGTCAAAGGCACTTCGGAACTGCTTCCAGGTGATTGACTTTCCACCAGTTTTGAGGCACCTGGGATTCCCATTCTTATTGCTCTTGTAGATGTTATTTCTGATTTTCTTTATGTTATGCTGTTGAATATATATAATATGTTTTACCGAAATACATAATTTAGTGGTAATGGCTGTTCTGATAGGTCTTGAGAGATTCTTTATCTAAACATGTTAAGCATAAATAGAAGACTTGAAAATTGCACCAGGTGAATGATGGTGGTAATTAAAAAGGCTTTAAATGCTCTTCTCAGTTAATTAACAATACCTGTGAATATTCCTGTAAAAGTAATGAATTTTCTTTTGGCCGCACAAAATTCACCCTCTCACCAATTTACACCCCCCCCCCCCCCCAACCCCACCCTGCTAAAAAAGAAATTGAAAGAGTGACTGACTGACTGACTGACTGTTTGAATGATTAACTGGAAACTGAATGAATGAATGAACAAACAAACGAACGAACGCACAAATGAATGACCAAGGGTGGGAGAGAGGGAGAAATAGGGGGGAGGGAGACAGGGAGGGAGGGGTGAGTATCCTACAGTTAACCAGTGAGCTCCTTACAGTGCCCGTCAGAAATAGGACATTTTTCTAATAACAATACTCCTACCTTTGGATCCATGATAAATATCATTGGACAACCAGTGTAAATGTTCGATGTTAGAAACTTGCTATCAACAGGGTCCTTGTTCTTAAAATGTATTTTGATGAATTGCCTGTTGCAATCTGCACCATCCAGCACACACCAGTATATCCTATATTAAAAAGAATGGCTGATAACTATCATGAATTTTCCTGTAATTGTTAACCCTCTATCGGTACTTATCTTTCATCATAGTTTTCCCCATCAGGTGAAAGTTCAAAGTTGACTTTTGAAAAGTCAGACCATGCACATTAAACAAGCTGGCAAAGATCTAAAATTTTAACCTCCTTTGTACATGTGCAGACATAGGGTATAACCTACTGAGTCTACATTCTGTTGCTGTGATGTCTCTAGTTTTTGCCATTTATCTGAGGGTATACAGCTAAAAGACTGATTCACTTACTCAAATCCAATTTCTAACATCTTCAGGACTCCCTCCCAGAACAGATGGTACAGATCGCTGGGTGTGCAGTTTGCTGATGGCCATTGTGCAATGGGAAACCTGAACCCACCATCACTCAGGAAAAAAAACTGTAACACATGTGTTGCAAGTTCTGGTTGACTGTCCTCACCTATAAATCATGTTAAAGTTGAAAAGCACTGAGAATATGTTAAATGTTATTCAAAATAAGTTAAGGGGGAGAATGCTGTTGTAATTGAAGGTCAGAGAGATTTCAATACATGGCTTAATGTATAACCCTAGGTACATGTATATCTTTCTTAATTAGGCAGACATACACACTCTGAAAATTTCATGAACACATTGGAAATTGAAAATAAGAAATGGGTTTAGCAAATTGATAACATTCAATGCAAACTATTTTGGTTATCGAATTCTGTAAATAATAAGCCATTTACATGTGTTGAAGAGCACTAGTACCTGACAAAGTTCTCGCGAGATCATGACCTCTCCCAAGGTCAACAAAGCCTACTAGCTTATGCTTGCCACTTACAGAGGTCATCTCTAGGTTCTCCTAAAGAAAGATGTGAAAGGGATGAAGAAAAAATTTTTTACCAAATTTATTGTAATTTACAAGGTATGTCAATTGCACTGATTTGCTTTTCAATGTTACCTGGACCTTCATTTCATCAATTGCAAAACCACCCATGTAATCTCCTGGCTTCAAACCATTTTCTTGGGCTGCATTTCTGCACCACATAAGTATTTCCTCATTCCAACCTGGAGTCTCTTTAACTTTGTTCTTATAAATTCTGTAATCATAGAGCAGTGTAAAATTTCAAATGTTTTGTTCCTCAGAATAGTAATTAAAAAATTGCACTGTAATTTTAAGTTATTTTATGACAGGGGGAGAAATTTATCAATTATCAGCTGCATTTATTCCCTTGTGTGATGAAAACAATCAGTTAAAAATGTACAAGTATGTGCTGCTCACCTTATTGTCTTATTGCTAGGTAAAATAATGAACTGTCGGAGGGGGTCCAGCACATGTGGGTTTTTGCAATAAAGATCCAGGCATAATCTAATGATCCTGCAATATATACAAAATATAAATGTAAACAATCAACTATTGAGAGATTTATGACACGGAATTTATTTATTTCAGGTATAACCAGTTTTCAGTCATTTAATTAAGTATTAGCTGTAGTGGGCCTTACCACTTCATACTTGGCAATGTGTATATAGTCTTATATCCTGCAATCTTTTTACTGGAAATTGAGTTTACATAGAAATTACTTTAGAAAAGTGACCTCACAAACTAAGGACTATTTAAAAAGGATTCTAATTACTACCTTGTAATTTTAGCACGTGCAAGGATATCTTTGTGTGTGTATAGGAAATTGAGGAGGGGAGAGGGGAGGGGGAAGGGGTAAAGGGGTTTTGGTTTTAAGTGGCTAGCATGAAAGTGTTCTATATTACATATTTCAGGTTACTTACTTTGGATGCCATCTGTACGCATTTTTAGTTTTACATCGTAGAAGATTCTCTTGCTGTTCCCACAGGCTGCCCATACTGTCAGGCACATTATCAGCAACTCCTTCAAACATCTTAGAGAGGTCTGCGTGGTCATCATTTTCCATCTCAATGCACTCGGCCTCAAACTTTTCTCTCCAGTAACGTTCTCTTTGTTCTGCATTTAGTCTTGCTTGCCTCTCCAATTTTAGTTGCTTGGTAACTTCTTCCTTAGAGAGAAAGCGCTTGTTGGTGAAAGGGCTGATTACCCCATTGGTTTCTAGTTTCCTTTTCTGCCTTTTTTTTTCCAAATAGTGTAGGTGTTGGCAGTTAGAACAGCACTGTCCTGCCCTTGAAAGTATAGAACAGTTCGCCGAAAAAGCCCTGCGTTCGACAATTTCTGGTGTTCTATTTGTCGACAAATCAGAAAAAATGCCAGTTTCATGAGAGAGCATCGTATGTAGAACCTCTCCATCTGTGATTGGCACTCCACGACATAAAGTCGAGTTATCTATGGAGGTTAAAACTGATTCGATCCGTTTCCAATTAGGAGATTGCTCAAGACATTCTAACTGAAAGACCGTTGTAAGATCGGCTTGACATCCATGGGATGTAAGTATGATGGAGTAAGATTCAACTTTTATAACAAATTTCACCTCTGTCACCACTCTCTGATTGCGGAATGACCAGGGTTCATATCTCGCGAAGGAGTATTGTCCTCCCTGATCACTTACCAAATGCCATCCGGTTTTTAACAGCGAGATCGGTTGGTTTTCATCAATTGCATCATGTAAACTTGATGATTTTCGCTGAAGACCTAAGTAATAGTTTTGTCGGCCTTTCCGCGAACCGCGTTTGACGACCCTGACTCCATCACCCCAGATCTCTTTAACTAAATGGCCGAACAAACGTGAACTTGCCGGACACGCAAAGTTTTCCTTCATCTTCTCTCCTTCAGCTAGGATTTCTCGGACTGCTACCAGTTTACCCTCGCAGTGTTCGAAGGTTGATAACAACCTACAAGATATACGAGCGGTTAACGTTTCATTTCACAAGGCCATGAGGATTAGTGTTCGCGTCGAGCGTTGAGTATATAATGTAAAACCTACCATGTCTTCCATTTCCACGACGAAGAAGTCATCGCTTTCGCATAGATCAATTTTTTCGCAGAGAAGCAAAGATAGATTAAGCACAATACTCTGGAAAATTACGTTTACTCAGCCACTTTTTGAAACTTTGTAAACACGACTCGATTTGATTTTGATTGGTCGATAGAAACAATGCGCCCCTTTGTAGCTTCGGAAGCAAACTTGACAATTTCTTGTTGATCTCCATTCAGTTGAACCCTGAAAAGGGCAGCAGAAAATTTCGAAGCCATGACAATCGAGCAAAATCGCGAGGTGCGAAGAAAATGTGCGAATGTGTGCAGGGGTCAAATTTACGAAATCAAAAGCACAAACTAAAACTTAAAACAATGTACTTACATCGTGAAAAAGAGGAACTGGAACTTTCTTCTACCACATGGCGTTTAGAAATAAGATTTTTCTAAGAATACGTGCGAAAATTGCCTGCAATGGGTTTCCACTGAGTTTGTGAGATGTTTTGTAAACACGGCTCGACTTGATTTGGACGTGATTTTGATTGGCTGATGTAAACAATGCGCCCCTTTGTACGCTTTGTGGGTTTGCAAAATAAAGCAGGAGGGTACCCGGGGAGCATTTTGGTTTGCGCGTTGACAAATCGTTGCTGTCTACCCCTGGTCGGGCTAATTATAGTTACCCAGCTTACTTTGCCAACCGCGAGAGTGTCCTAAACCGTTGGACGAGCCTGTTTTTGAAGTTGCGAGCGAAGAAATCTCGAAATGAATGTATCGTAGCGAAGGCGTTGTGGACGGAATTGCGTAGCGAGTGAACTGACATGGAGTTTCAACATCTCTTCTGCGATTCTACGGAGGAATTGAGTCGACGGGGTTATTTTCGGTGGATTTATTCCCTTCGAGCGGCGGGCACTCCGGAAATCAGTGTGCAGCCTTGTCTTTCTTTTAGCAGTGGAAACCCACAAAACGATAAGTCGCCGAAATCGCGTTAGATCGGCTTGCGAAGCTGGCAAACAACAAAGAATACAACACGGCAACAGGGTAAGTAGATTTTATTCACAAAATATAAGAATAATTGACTTTTCCAGCAAAGCCGTTGCCTTCCCATACAAACCTTTACAAATTCAAACCGTTGTAACACAATACCTCCATATGCTGTAAGGCGGGAGTCACGTTTCGCGTTGTTATGTAATACAGCATAAGTCACGTTACACTGAACTCGTAACATTTTGAGCTTGGGCTGCCTGTGGTTTCCCTTATGTTATCGTTGCAAAAGGGTACATCAAATTATTGGTTATCAGTAATTAAGCTTCCATGACGAAATTCTGACTCGAGAATTTAACGCTCGTATTGTTATTTTATTTGTCGTCAATTCATGCGATGTTATGTGCCAGAAAAGACGACAAGTAGCCGAGAAAAGGGCCATTTCTCATCTCCTTGTTTGTTTGTACATTTGTCTTTATCTAGTTCAAAATAGAACTTTGCTCTATCATAAGTCTTTCTTTATTATTCCACCTCATTCATTCACGCGCGTGCTACAATGTGGGCGAAGCATCTAAAAATAAATTGGCTCGAGCAGTTTCGAAGTAAAAGTAGAGAATGAAAGATTCTCTGTTGCATGGTCACGTTGGGTCACGGTCACCGTCACGCATGGTCACGTCGTCGTTATGCAGAGTACCGCTAGAATATGCCATAAAATTCGTGCTGCACGTGCAGCACGATAATTTCGTCATTTTTCACCAATCGGGAATTGAGCTGCATTATCATGCAAACGTTTAAGGTTTTTCTAGAAACTTGAACTAGCCAAAGGTGACTGAGAACAATGAGGTAAACGGTAAATAATTTAGCGCGGAACGAGAGAGGTGGTAAAAATCATAGGTACAGGTGAAATAAAATACGAATGAAGCATGGCGATCGTGGCGAATGTGGAACCCAAACTAAATTTCATTATCCCTAAAACTACTTCTCTTATGTTTATTCCTAAGGTCATCTTGTCAGATATCCCTAACCCATTAAAAGTATTTGCCTGGTTATCCGTTATCCACTGCAAAAATCTCCCTCTGAAAAAGGAGATCAGTGGCCACTTTTTCTATAGCACTGACCTGCAAACCCTGTAATAACTTGTTATCAAAACTGTGGACAATTTCCTTGAGTGAAATTTCAGCTCACGTTCTCTGTATCACTCGGGGGTTTAATGACAAGTACAGTATGAGGACAAATATTGTTATTTACTACATTCTTCCAATAAATTATATACAAGTTAAGTGATTCTCCCAAGCGAACGGGGTGCCAGAGCAAACAGGACCATTAAAATGACTTCACTTTGAAGAGGGAGTTTTGCGCACTTTCAAAAGGGAAGAGCCCTGAAGGAATTTAAGAAACTGTTACTGCTCTGAGCGGACGTGGGTAGTTTCTTTGTTTTTAAACTTTAAAAGTTCCAGATAAAACTGTCGTTGCTATGTGAAAAGTCAGCACGAAGTTGGGGTGAAATGAAGTGGTGTGGCCGCTAGGGAATGGGACCGAGCGCTACCGCTCTCTTCCGCAGCGATAGGGAATGACTGGGAACGAGACAACTAAACGCTGTGATATATGATGAAAAACGAGTTTTTTTATATATGGTTTGATACATTCAAGAGAGGACAGAGTGAAAGTCGTGTGTAAAGTAGACATTTTTTGGAATATACGCTTTGCATGAATATGAGTCAAACTTAAAGGGGCTATGTCATGCAAAATTTTGTAATTTCGTGACACCCAAAACGCCCAAAAAGTAGACTGAAACATTGCAAAAACCATTTTAAACTGTTAAACAACATACGAAACCCAGCAAAAGGAAAGAAAAGCATGGATAGAGACAAACGCACGAGATTGAAACGAATTGCATTTCGGTAATCCTGGAAAATTGGCTGGAGAAAGGTCGTATTGCTCAAAATCATGTTGTTTGTGATGTAACGATAATTTGATCAGTAAAGGAATTCCACATTACCATTTTCGACTCTTAAACTGGTGATTAACTAAAGATTTTCCCGAAACACTCTAAAATAACGTAACATAGCCCCTTTAAATTTGGCGAACCTAAAAAGTCTTTTGGCAATTTGACTCTATTATTATGCAAAACTTGAGCTACATTTTTCTTATGACGCGAGTGTAATCAAAGAAAAATTTGATGAAATAAGGGGTTGGTTTTTTTTAGTTTTTTTAAATCGTGTTTATGTAATTATTTAACCTAATTAAAATACAGGGCCTTTTTAGTTACAAAGAAGTTCCCGATCTTGTGACTAACAGCCTAGTTGCAACTTACGATATTGCAAAGAAAACAAAATGTGAAAACATTTTGAAACAGCTTAATTCTCTAAATCTGATCAGTCTCTTTTAAAGATATTGACCAGCTCAGATCTTAGATGTCCTCGCCTTAAAGTGAGACAGTGCTATTCATTATTCACTTTTGTATAGTAAATCAATTGATATCCATGTATAGTAACCAAAACTAATTCTAACCTAGTTTTTCTCTCGACTTAATTTAGGCTTCAAAAAAGTTTTTTTCAATTCATCTGAGTGCGTATTCAACCTAGTTAAAATGAGGATGACCAATTTAACCTAGGCAAAAACGGATTCAACCTGAGAGCGGATTTTACCGGCGTTTTATTTTTACATGAGCTCGGATTCCTTTGTTCTTTTCGGGAGGAATATATTACATAACCCCCAAATCAACCGTCTGAAAAGCTGGGTGCGGCTTTGATTGTTTGAAGGGAAGAGCGGGGCTAATGAACAGCTAATTTAAATGCGAGGGGATTTTGTATTAATATGCAAGGGGGATAACTCACTTATATGCGCTGCGCCCTCGGGCAACGCACGAGGGGAATAAATCACATAACCCATCGCTTCAGGCCGATAACTCTTACATAAAGCTCCCAATACGCCATACAATAAAACCTTTTTGAAATATTAAAGGTCCCTCTGGGAAAAAAATATGTGAAATATTGTGAAATTATATAACTATAACAATATGACCTGGTGATGATGATGAAGTGACAAGTCCTATAGCGCTGGCCACTAATTGGGAGAGTAAATCGAAGCAAACTCAAATTAACGCAAATCAAATCATATATTGACTTTTGAGGAGAGGGGAGAACCGGAGTACCCGGCGAAAAACCTCTCAGAGCAGAGTAGAGAACCAATAATTTCAATCCGCATGTGACTCTTGCCTGGGAATTGGACTCGGGCCACATTGTTGGGAGGCGAGTGCTCTCAACACTACGCCAACACGGCTCCCCATCACTGCAACCTACACCTTATTCAGTGAGTCTGCCAATCCTATCAATGTGTTCAACTGATCAAGTATCACATGTTTGTTGCACAACACTCTAATTCGCTTCGATATTTTTTTCTACCCATGAGCCTGACATGTTTCCGGTTACATCAGCAGTGTCCCAAATTCGCTGCAATGATCGTAGTTTAATTTCTGGTTCTCGTAGACAAGCCTGTACAGATTCCTTTCCACGGATCGCTTGTTCAAGACATTTTGTGCCTGAAAACTTGACATTGAGAGGGTACATTTGAAACTGATGATCCTCTAGGGGAATGTCAGTGAACTGTGGAAACATTTTTTCTTCTAATTGTCAGTAGCAGACCTACATTCACCTTAAAGGCCAGTACGAAAATTGACCACCTCTAGGCTTAGCCCTGAAACTAAACGGCTAATGAGTGAGAGAAGACGTGTAAAAGCTCATCGTAATCGTCTCCTGTGATCAATCGAAATGGGCCGAGTATCTAATTGACCGTTGTTTTAAGGCCTGTGAAAATGATAACTATCATTCTTCATTACTTCCAGCAAAATGCTGGCAAGGAATATATTAATATCCGGAAGAGAAAAACCTTGGCTCAGGGAACTCGATCAGTTTATTCGAACGGAAGGGATCACTTGTAGTGCGAGCAATTGCCCATCTACTCCGTCCAAAGAAATATATATATTTTTTCGTGAGTAATGAGTACAATTTGGTAAGGTAAATTTTGTCGTCATTCTCAATTATTAACGGCCAAAGAAACGTTCATGAATACAGAGAAGTGTCAATTTGGCGTTATTTTAATTTTTAATGTGCTAATTTCGTAATCGGTCCGTAGCTCTTAGCCAGTCACAGCGCTCGTTATACCTAATAATAGGTTTTCCAGGTAGAAAATGTGTTTGCAAAATTTATAAATTATAACGTGATAACGTAAACAGGGACCGATGCAGAAATGGCAGAAAGAGGGGACCTAAAAAATTGCGGCGAGAGCGCACCTCTCCCCTACATGCCCTCTATTCGAAAAATTCACGTTAGTGAAGATGTATTTGAAATACGAAAGGCTCTGAAACTGAACTAATTCTCTGAAGTAAAACCGCCTGATGCACACTGTACCACTTGAAAATCGGTTGGGTACAGACAGGGGGAAAAAAGGGCCCACCCCCCCCCCCCCCCCCCCCTAAATCTGCCCCAGTTAAAAGTAATGTTTGCAGCAGCACGTACGTTTTTACGGGCTTGTGTCACGGCGGTCGAGTCGATTTTGTGTAGTTTAACCAATTACTTGCTTTTACTCCCTTTGCAACTTAAGGTTAACCGCAGAAACGACATTTAAACAACACAACTCAAATCAACTACATATGCAAAAAGTCCAAACTAATGCCTCATGATTTTATTATTTCAGCAATGGTACAAACTGGCTTAGTTCAATTCAGTGAGGCTGGTTCTGTTTGTCTGTGCACAACACGGTAAACACTGACGAGAAACCATAAACTAGCCAGAAAAAACTGTAATCATGGCGGAAATCTAAATATAGTTAGCCATAGTAACTGCCGTTGCTTTTACTGCAAACCCAATATAGGTTTTATTGTCACATGTACCAGGCAAATACATCAACACAAGTAGTGCCATTGTTGTCACGCTCTGAACAATTCGCCCAGTCTTGTCCATACCATATCTGCAATTCCTGGTTCTTCAATAAACGTAACGGACTGGAATGGCTGCTTAGAACAAGCTCTGATGCTCCTTGCTTAATTCCTTCAAGAACGTAGAAGTGCTTTATTTGGTCGCAGGGATGATTTCCGAAATTGAACATTTTCAAATCTTCCTCTGTTGGCATAAGGGCTGTTTTGTTGGCATTTGTTATGATCGTCATAAATGTGTTTCTTGCATAGTAGTTTAAGTTGGTACAGCTCCAGTAGGAAGCAGCGGTAACCTTGTTGCATTTGATGGATCCACCTCTGTGCACGAGCTTCATGGCCTTTACATTTCCAGTTTTAGTCATGTTGAAGGCACCGTATTGATCCTCTCGAGCTCCAAAGCAAACCGGATCTTCGTTGATTTTTTGCCACACCTCTGAACATAAAAACAATTCTTTTATTACTAAAAAAAGTTATGTTTCGCTTTGTTAAACACTTTTTTGAGACAAGTGCAACATTAACAACAAAAATTGTCATGAAAACAATCAACTAAAAAAAGGAAGAGCTTGAACAAACAACTGCCTTGAATGGCTGTATGACCTTTCCATTGCAAGCCGAGAATTCGAGATGAAATCTGTCCTCTTTGTGCTTACTGTCCTGCTCTAATTGCAATATTTTGTACCTGCATCGTGGTAGTTAGCAACTCTAAAGCTTGGCTTCTTTAGCCACCACACACTCTCTCTTGGAAGTTTAATCTTCTATTTTATTATATCATGGCTCTGTCTCACAAGGGCTGGGAACTACCAAATTCACGAATTTGATTTGCTAAAATCGATATTGACCGCGGTCTAGATTTTCCCATCTAGACAGGCATCTAGACCAGTAATGTTTTGCGGTGAAAAAGTTGCAGACTAAAATGCTTAAATATTGAGTATTTTCTTCTAGCAATATTTATTTATGGAAGTGCCAAAAAGCATGATGAGAAAAAAAGGAGAACGAGCAAACTTTGGCAGAATTAAGGTCAGCTCATCGCCACTCATCGCCGTTCGCAAGCAAAATGTCAGTTAGTACAAACCAGTTACATTAAACGAATTAAATTGTTCTTGTTTGATATATGATAAACATCTTATTAACCGAGCTTAGTCAGTCTGTATAGGAGAATCTTAGCTCTGTCGTGTCCACAGACCTCACTGCGGTCGGTCTGTACTCACGACCTCGGTGAAGATTCTCCCATACAGAGCCCCTGCTATTTTATTCTGTCATTGTAAATTCCATTTTGAATAATTGTGAATAATAAACTCGATCTTAAAAGGGAAGTGTCACGCCATAACACTTAAAGTCGTCTTAGCATCAGTAAAGACCAAAAATTAATGCTGTAGTTTTGTTGCCAATGACCATCAAAGTGCACTGGATTTCGAAGCAGCTATTCTCTCTTGTTTGCAGTCAAGAATGGAGATGATGAAAATAGATTGAAACTTGAAAAAATTGGCCAATGTTCACCACGTTTGGCTCTTTGTGCCATAAATATATTTTATACTGTAAATAATTTGAACCCAGGAGTCATATCATAACACACTCATATCACACTCACCCGGACGATCGTACTTTACTTAATTACATTTTATATCTTGTTAGTGGGTCGTCAGAACTAATGTACTAATTTCGATTTTGACCTAAAAACAGCGAAGTTAGCATGACATTGCCCTTAAATGGCTCTATTCTTTAGTCTGAAAACAAGATGTTTTCGTCGGGAGAAAAGAAAAATATTGTCTCTTGGCTGTTATATAGCAGACATGTTGAGCCCAAAAGAGTTCAATGTCAACAGAATTATCCGGTGAAGAAGTCAACGACTTGTTGTATTCAACTGATTTTCAACACGAGAATGATCGTTGGTCTTATGGAAGGAACTAAAGAATTGAGACCTCCACCCCCCCCCCCCCCCACATGGGGGTTTTGGCACCTTTTTGTGTCCGAGGGGGTGGGGGATTTGTTGTTTTTTGTTGCATCAGTTTTGCCCGTGGGGTGGGGGATTAGTAAGGTTTTGAAATTCGTGGACGAGCGAGGACTGAGCCGAGTGAGTCGTATCCATGTGCTTTCTATAGTGCTCATGACATCTTATGCATCTGTGGACAGCCTAATCTGAAGGAGGATATGATCGGGTGTGACGGGCAGAATTGCAAGTTTAAATGGTACCACTTTTCCTGCGCTGGAATTACAAGCGAGAACGTGCCAGAGGGAGAGTGGCTGTGTGGGGCATGCAGCAGGGTCTGAAGGTTGGTTGGGGCATTATTTGACATTGTTCGTCCCAGGGGTGGGGGGATTTTTCACTTTACTTAGGGTTTAGAAAGAAAACAGGGTCCAAGTATATGGGGCATTATCACATTTTTTTCTACTCCAAGGCTAATGCCCCATACTTCCCCGGGGTGGGGGTTTCAATTGACAGGTGCATAATAGCTAGCACTGACCTTGGCAAGTAGCCTGGATAACCTGACCAGCATTTTCATCCGAGTTTATCCAGTGCTTGCTGTCAGAAACTTTGTTTCCTTCACTCGCTTTGATTTCAGCGCACGATTCAGCGGGAAGCTCTTGAATTGATCCCAGTGGCACTGCAGCCGAAATGTACAAAACTTCTATAACTATCAATGTAATATGAATGATGAGTGGTAGCAAATGCCGCACGGACCCAATATTGATGATCTTTTAATAACCCTCTGTTTTAACTAAGATTGAGTGGTTTTCGACTCAGCAAAAGTCCACGAAACCCTTTTTAAAAACCTTTTCCTCTTAAGAACCGTTTAGCCTCTGTCCCCAAATTAGACGCTTTTATATATAAACAAGAGGATACGGGTAGCCTACACTTTTGTTCGAAGGAATTTTAGCCGATTTTCTTTAAAATTCACAGTATTTCAATAATGTTTTATATTACGATATCTTAGTCAATGTACAGTTCAATTCCGAAGTCCAAAGTGCAAAGTCTAAAGTCCACAATCCTTGACCCAACCATATGGTCAAGTGCGATCGCAGAATAGTTGTTGACATTTGAAAACTGTTTTCACGGCGTTGACTCCAATCAAAACTAGTAATTAGATGCTTTACAAGTTTCAACGTTGGTATTTGAAAATATTTAATACTTTTTCTGAACAATAACAGCACGGTAAGATCTGTTACCGAGTCATACGGCAACGAAGGAGGCTCGAAAGGATTTTTAGCTGCGCGCGGGCGTAACCTTCACAGGCCATAACTAAGAAACACGCTTCAGCTGAATGAATCAAATTTCTATCAAAAGTAGCGCGGGTAACTCAGCGGAAGTGAAAATACGGCGTAAAATCGTGCGAACCGGAAATGAAACCGGTGACCTATCTTGATTTTTTGCGTGCTGGTATGGTTCATCGTTTCACAAACACTATAGCAACGAAAAACCCTTTCGAACCTCCTTAAGTTTATATCGCTCCGATGCTTGACTTGAATAACTGCATATCCACCAATGTGGTCCTGACCACAGCTATATATGTCAAACCTGGGTTGAAGCCGGCGAAAAATGCAGGAAAAAAATTATTTTTCAAACCATTTTCCACCTGAACACGAAAAGCGTCTATCGCGCTCATTGTTTGTGCGCAACTTTACTGCGCAGGTAACTCGACTGTAATATGTCACGCATTACTTCGAGCATTCGTGAAGTTGATTTTTTTTTTTTTATTCATTATGATTTCGGCAAGAATACATAA
>NC_090881.1:16171791-16174291 GCF_036669935.1 Montipora foliosa
TTATAACAAAGGAACAACACACACAAGATGGCGGATCTACACAACACAACTTTACTCCCCCACACCACGTGCGTGGTGCAACCGCTGACCTACATCTCCCTTTTTTTTTAGCGAAAGAAAAGCAAGTAAACAAAGGAAACACAACTGAAAAAATTACAGAATTTACAAACAGTGGCAATGCAAAACTTCAGACAACATGACCACTGGAGTAGTGTTTCTGTTTCTATATTGAACACAAGACTTTGTGACATGTTACAAACTGTTCCCACTGTGGATAAAACTTGACATAGTCTTTGAACCTTGGAGGTTCTCTAACTGTCCTACCGGACCGTGTGGTAGTAGCCATAGACATTTTGACTGGTGTTGACAAAGGATTATGCAGGGCTCCTGCACCAGACATCTCAACTTCAGTGTCTGTTAGGTCTTCATCCGATGGGGCTGGGTCTTCATCAGATGGGGCTGTGAATACAAACTCTGATGCCTTGGGCTCTTCAGTTCTTAGCAAATGGCGACGATTTCTTCGGTACTCTCCCCGCTCTGTTTCAACCTTGTATTATCTAGGTAACGGAAGAATCTCCGTAAATTTAGCAGGCTTCCACTTGTTGCCTTCTCGAACTCTTACAAACTCGCCATTCATCAGTGGTGGCAGTTCCTTCGCTGTTTTGTCATGCTGCAGCTTCTGCTTTCTTTGCCTTTCTTTTAACTTAGGCAAGACTTCTTCAGGATCGTACAGTTGGGGCTTTAACATTTCTCTGGTCATTGGAATTTGGGTTCTCAAACGCCTTCCCATTAACATCTGCGAGGGTGACAAGTTGACTTCATCAAAAGGAGTATTCCGATATGAAAGGAGGGCTTTGTATGGGTCGTCAGCTTTCTCAAGCATTGACTTGACTGTTTGGACTGTTCTCTCCGACTGACCATTTGACTGGGGGTACCCTGGACTCAACGTGACATGATGAAAGCCCCAGTCCTCCGAAAACTTTTTAAACTCTGCAGAACTGTAACATGGACCATTGTCCGAAACTACCACTGAGGGCACACCATACCTTGCGAACTGAGACCTGAGTGCAGTAATTACCCCAGTGCTGGTCATGGAAGGAAGTACGGTTAACTCTTGGCCAGTTGGAGTAATAATCAATAGTAACAAGGTAGTTTCGATTATTCTTGTGTAGGATGTCTGTGCCAACCTTAGCCCAGGGTAGTGGTGGGATCTCGTGTGACCTCAGTGGTTCAGGCTGCTGACTTGGTCTATTTTCTAAACATACTGGACAGTTCTTAATCTTCTCTGTCAGATCCACTGTCATCCCAGGCCAGAATAATACTTCACGTGCTCTCGCTATTGTCTTGTTGATTCCAAGGTGTCTCCTCATGAAGTTTCTCAACCATCTACCCTCTCAAACTGCTAGGGACAACGATCTTTTGCCCCTTTACGATAAGTCCATGTGCTACCGATAATTCATTTCTGTAGTTCCAGAATTCCTGTGCATTGAAGGGGACTTGACCTCTGCAAACTGCCCAACCAGACAATATTATTCGTTGAAGTTCGGACGGGATCTCATCTTCCTTGGTTGCTTCAACGAACTTGGCCAACTGTTCGTCTGAGATAACATGCTCTACTAAGTTGATGCCTAACTGCTCAGCATTTGTCAGGTACTCTTCTAAATGGGCTCGTTATAGAGCATCCGCTAAGTGTAGGCTTTCCCCACGCTTGTACACTACAGTGATGCCTGGGAAGCGTTGGAGCTGGACCAGAATCCGTTGCAGGCGCAAGGGTGCTACGTGTAGAGGCTTTTTCATAATGGCCTCCAAAGGCTTATGATCCGATTCAACTGTAACATCACGGCCCACAATATACTCTGCAAATTTAGCACAACCAAATACCACAGCCAAAGGTTCCTTTTCAATCTGAGCATAATTTTGTTGTTTGGGTGTAAGCGCCTTGGAGGCATAAGCTACTGGTTGGTTTTCCTGAATCAATGCAGCACCAAGACCGGTGGAACTTGCATCAACTTGCAACGTCAACGCTTTCTGTGCATCATAATATCCCAACACTGGAGCAAGGGTAAGCGATTCTTTTATTGCTTGGAAAATGGTTTTCTGCTGTTTTTCCCAGTGCCACAGAACATCCTGATGTAGTAACTGTCTCAACGGTGTGGTAAGGTCTGACAGGTTTGGGATAAACTTACTGACATAGTTGACCATCCCCAACAGCCCTTGGACACCAGCCTTGTCTGTCGGTCTTGGCATCTCGACTATAGCTCTAACCTTTTCTGGGTCTGTCCTCAAACCATCCTTGGAGAACACATGGCCATGGAACTTCACTTCATTCTGCTGGATATGACACTTTGACTTCTTCAATCGAAGGTTACTGTCTCGGGAATGCTGCAAAACAGCTCTCAACCGCGTGTCATGTTCTGCCGTATTGCGGCCATGTATGATTATGTCATCCATAATGACCTTCACACCTGGTAGCCCTTGCTCCATTCTCTGTTGGTCAACC
>NC_090881.1:16176791-16179291 GCF_036669935.1 Montipora foliosa
GGAAAACTTAAGTAAAAAAGTTAGGTAAAATCTTCCATAATGCGCCGATCAACTCAACTCGAAACTTCAACATCCCCACCCCCCCTCCTCCCGGGCAAAGCCCGGGCATTTGAACTTTTGAAGATTGGATCGTTCAAATTCCCGCCCCCTCGGGCCAAAATGGTGTTCAAATGCCTTACCCCTATCGTCGGATTTTTCTGTCATACCCGACTAAAGAACAATCGTCGTCGGCTCTTGCCGTCTTTAATAAAGACCTTTTTTGTAAGCCCATCGCTCACAAATGCTACATTTCTTCCTTTAAACTCTTCCATCTCTTCCAAACACGTGTCTTACAGATGTTAGCGACTTCAGCGCTCGCAAAAAACGTTTTCCCCACCTCACGCAGGCAAAGGTCAAATTCCCCACTCTTCGGGAACAGAGGGTAAGGACATGCCCGTGGTTTACTTGGGAGATGTTGAAGTTTCGGTCTGATCGACGCATAACTGACAACTTGGCTGTGCTTGTTTCTTCAGTAGATTGAAGTTGTCCTTTCGTAATATGTGGCTCTAATGGTACACGATATTGTTTTGATATCGTAAATCATTGCAGTGTCATGGTAGATATCTTTGCGGGATACCCCCTGAGAAGACATGTGGTTCAGTAAAGTACTCAACCCAGAACGATTGAAGAAAATAAAAGCAAATCGAGAAACATTTAGCTTCAAGGTTGACAAGTTTTTCACCACAAGCTTAAGCGTGTACTCTGAGCTTCTGACAGCTTTCCAAGACCAATTTGCATTGACGTCAAAATATGCAACTTGCTGTCAGGAACATACGACCAAAAATTCTATTTTAATGCCCAAAAATGCGAACTAAGCAAGGTACAGATTTTGTAAGCCTGCCTTACGCAAAACAAATATTGACGCAAAAGCAAATAAATATTGATATGTAGTTTTTAAGGAGAGCAGAAGAAACTTTCAGGAAGTGTCGATCGAGAATAAGACAATTTGCGAGATGAAAACATCATAAATTTTGTGCCACGAATATAACAAGTTACCATCAGCGAAAAACATTTCGGGAGATTTTTGTACATTCAATCTGATTTCAATTTTTCTATCGTACTTTTGGTCGTACAAATAAAATCACAAAATCGAAAGTGACATCGATTTTAGCGGCCGCCTGTGATCAAGTTACCTTGCGTGTTTAGTACTGACAACTCACGAAACAAAAGATGCATCTCTGACAAAAGGACGGCAAGACACCGTGTTTTTGTTAGTTTACTTTTTTTCGTTCAAGATACCTGTGCGAATTTAACACAAAGATCTCAATCGTTGATGTTAGCCCAGGTGTCAGCTGAAGTTAAGCTCCTCTGAATGAGGTTAGTACTTGGATGGGGGACCGCTACGAAGTCCCAGTGACGGTCATCAGTAATTCGCTTTTTTTTTAAACTTGATTTCATTTTTTATTTTGTTTGGCCGTTGAAAGCTATTTTCTTATTTTCTTTCTACGTCAAAACGGCTGAACAAACCGGTTCCGAAGAAATATTGGAGTATTCGTGCTATGCAAAATACTTCTAATGAAGTATTCTTTCTGTGCAAAATAATGTTCATAGCGGAACACACAAGTATAAGTACAAAGCAAGATCTAGAAATAACGTAGAAAATTCTTCTTACCTTTAAAGCTTGTCTTTCTTAAAGAAGAAAACATCTGTCCACTTTATCGAATACTTTAATACTGTGTCAATCATGGCCGGTGAAAAGATTCCACAATAAATATTTGCATTCCTCATAGAACAGGACTGTGTCACATTTATGACTACCCACAAAAAAATAATACGACACCAGCCCGGTTTTAAGACGTGGTATGCCGTCGGCATTCCACGTAATGAATCGGAGCTTTAGCTGAAGCTACATCCAATCAACTCCCACTATAGTGGACACCCTCGGGACCGCGTTTCGGTGTCCGTAATAGCGGGGTGCGAGAAAATTTTTATTTTAAACTTTATTTACAGATGGGGGTCACATGTGTGTTCATTTCGTTCTAATTCGCTGCGCTTAAACGAACGTAAATTATTTTCACCTGAAATGCTTTAGAAATACAACACCAAAGGCATGATGGTTGGATGCTCAGGCAATCCAAGCTGACATTTATTAATACATTTGACGAAAGAATATTACAGTTAATGTGCCATAACGGTTACAATCCCAAATTATCAGATATTGCTAAACGTTTAGATACGTCTTCAAGGACATACATGTCTTTAGCATAGTAAGACTTCCAGCGACCATGTAATTTAAGTAAACGTTCCGATAAACTGGTGCTGTTACTAACAACGGATGTAGCTCCTCCCGATCTTAAACTATGCAGGCCATACAAATTTGTAATCGAAGCCAAGATCCTTAAGACAATTCTTAAATACCTTCCTACATCTCGTGTATGAGAGCTTATTTCCATACAACTTGTAAGTAATGAAAGATTTGAACAATCTCAACGGTCTAAAGAGTGGTACATTGCTATTAAGA
>NC_090881.1:16184291-16194291 GCF_036669935.1 Montipora foliosa
TAATTTAAGGCCATTTAAAACAATACCAATGATAAGGAAAGGGGTATGAATGATATGGATCTCTGCATCCCTTTGACAGCTGAAGTCTATTGTACCCGGCCCCTTATTTGCCACTTATTTTTATATGCCTCGTTCTTCAAACAATTCTGTTCCTAGAACACATTAGTAGCCCGGGTATGCTATAGTTACATATATCTTTTCACAAGCGATGTGGTGTGCAGTGGCAAGGTTTGGTGGAATACAAATTTCCTGACATGGTTACCGTATGCCTTCACTGTTGTCTCATGTCCAAACAATGTCACATGTTTAGTATCTGAAGCCTTTTGTACCAAGCTATTCACCAAACCTTGCCACCGCACACCACATTGCTTGTGCAAGGATATACTGTAACTATTTCATATGACATGATATAAAAAGGTATCTCACTTGTTCCAGTGTACAATGTACTTGTCACTTGTTTTTCCTAGGACATGGTATACCTTCACTGGTGTCTCATGACAAAACAATGTAACATGTTTAGTACCTAAAGCCTTTTATACCAAGCCATAAAAAAATAATTGTAACGAATCAGAATACAGGGAAGACAGTGAAATAATAACTGGATATGCAGTCTTATTCCACTAAACCTTGCTACTGCACACCACATTGCTTGTGCAAGGATACATGTAACTATTTCCTATGACAATTGGTATATAAAGCTTCTCACATGTTATTTGTCACTTGTACAGTGTATTTTGTTTGCATGTACATGTACAAGTGTATGTGAGCCTTTACAAAAAGATCCAATTGTCTTGTTGGGTATTCTATGGTAAAGTACTCAATGCATTAGTAGCATTTCTCATGGAAGATTATACAGCTACTATACATGTACATGTTGAGAGCTGGCTATCTAAATATACTGTACCAACCATTTTGTGATAGAGTTGATATTGTCAATATTTTCAATTTCTCCCCATAAAACCTTAAAATTTATTTGATAAGTACTTATTGTACATGTAGCTCATATGGTAACAACACAAAAAGGACATCCTGGAGAATTTTTATTAAAACTTTTGTTTTAATGAGCAGTTTTCTGTATGATTGCTCCACTGCTTTAATTGGATATGGTAAAACTCACAACATCATGCTTTTAGTGCTTTGTGGCCAGGAACCGAAGAAAAAAGAGCAAATTATAGATGAAATACAAAAGTTGTTTTGAGTTGTAGCCATCAAACACTAATTCCATTTTAAAAATCATGAGAAACTCAAGCTCAGTAACTATTATTGATTTTATTACATGCACAAAATGGTCAATTTGGAAAGGTGGACACGTTTTGGAGGCTGTCACAGGCTTCCAGATAAGTTTGCAATTCCTTTAGCTTCATTATTCAGTTTCACTTACACCGGAGGATTGCTTATGAATGGCAAAGTGATGCGTTACATCATTCATTGAAATGTACATGTAGCTTATGCATTGATTGATTGATTGACTGGTGTGAATATTTTCCAGGGCCTATCTCAACCACAAGCTGCAGTGCTGAAGGGAATTTCTTGTGGTGCAAGAAACAGACGGTCCACTGATTGTGAATTGTGATGCAATTGCAAATTAATGTCTTTATGTCAATACTTGGGTAGAGTAGTGTCATTGTTATTCTGGATACACTGTATGAAATTAATCTTTTGACATGAACTGGGGTCAAGGGAATTTTGTCAGGCATACGGTAATTATGGCAGAGTCAAATGTTCAGGGCAACAATCAGTGATTACCTGTGCTAATATAGGAATCGGTTCTCAATGATTTTTGACTAAAATCAAGAAAGGTTTCACAATCCTTTAAGTCTGAGAAAATTGTCAGTGATCTTTCAATACTAAATACATCAAACATAAGCAGTAACATGAGTTCAATTGATATCTTTCTAATAGACGTACATCTATCTGCACGTGGCATCAATAATTGAAAGATGGGTGTAATATAAGTACCACTCAATTACATGCAGTTAATTTGTTATAGTATACAAATCTGTAGTATTTTCCATCTGACCTGGCGGGTGGCGCGCCTCATACAGTTCGATGTAATTTTTAAAGTAGCTCTAACCATGCAGGTAATTTGTCCATCTGAACTGGCGGGTGGCACGCCTCATACAGTTTGATGTAATTTTTAAAGTACGTCTAACCATGCAGGTAATTTGTCATAGTATACTAATTTGTAGTATTTTCCATCTGAACTGGCGGGTGGCGCACCACATACAGTTCGATGTAACTTTTAAAGTAGGTCTAACCATGCAGTTAATTTGTCATATTGTAGTACACTAATTTGTAGTATTTTCCATCTGAACTGGCGGTTGGTGCACCTCATACAGTTCGATGTAACTTTTAAAGTAGCTCTAACCATGCAGTTAATTTGTCATAGCATATTAATTTGTAGTATTTTCCATCTGAACTGGCGGTTGGTGCACCTCATACAGTTCGATGTAACTTTTAAAGTAGGTCTAGCCATGCAGTTAATTTGTCATAGTGATGATGATGATGATGATGATGATGATGATAATGATGATAGTATACTAGTTTTAGCATTTTCCATCTGAACTGGCTGGTGGCACTCCTTATACAGTTCGGTGTCACTTGTAAAGTAGGTGTAATCATGCAGTTAATTTGTTATAGGATACTGTGAAGCATTTTCCATCTGGTTCTGTAGATAAACGTGTTTGGAGAACTTAGATTCAAGTACACTACTATAGGAACTTGCTTTCAAACAATGCTTAACGAAATGTTCACCACAGTTTGTGGTTGGTATTAGCGTAAGTTGTTTAATAATAGTATTGGGCGCAGTTCAGGTACCAAACCTAATAACTTAAATCAATTACATGAAAATACAATGTAGCATATGAATCAATGTTAAATGGCTGAGTCATTCTCCTAGCTACTATTTCAACTTTCAGGCAGGTTCGATTTAGACACTGAATTTTCTTTTATGGAAGTATACTGTGCATATACTTGTGACGTATTATATGGCAGTTATTATATTGTTCTAAGGTCAGCCTAAGTTTTTATTAATTCCCAATCAAATGTTTGGCATCTGAACTCAGCCTTAACTTCTCCGTTGGCTTTAACATTGTCAAGTTTACTGCCCTGAGGGATATTTTGTTGTGCTTTTGGGATTCAAAATGTGCATTCATCCAAATGAATTGTTGTGTTGGCAAAAACAAAAGCTATTGCATTTGGGGAAAAAGGAAACCGCTTCTGCAGACTACATTGCCAAAGTACTACATGTATAGAAAGGCAAAATAATTTCAACAATTTAAAGAGATGAATAATAATTGACAGAGGCCTTTGATATACCTTATATTATTGTGCTCCGAACTAAACAATGTAACTAATTAAAATTAATTTAGGATTTAAATACCTGTATATCTATCATAATTAGGAACTTACTGTCACGCAAGTCAATTATTTATTAAGATGAATAATAATTTGCTGCTAGTTGTATTGCATTAGGTTGTTACTAATTTCTGCATCAGGGTACAGTGTCTGTTTCGGCCACGAATTTGAAGGAAAACGTTGAGTAATTCTATCATCTTATTTACCTTACCTACATTGTTTTGCATGTAACATTTGTATATCCGGTACATTATGAGAATGGATTATTTTCGGCATTAGTTTCTAAGGAATAATTCACCTTTGAGTTCCATTGTATGGAGGCACTGTCTAAAGGGCAATAAAATAGCTTCATGAATATACTGCAAATACTGTATGTCCATCTAAGTTTCAGAGCTATTTAATTGCCATCTCAATGTGCACTTGTATTATCAATAGTCAAAATTGAGAATGAGACATTTTATTGCATATGTTTAGATAATTAAACCTGCTTTATTTTATTGTTGAAATGGTTGTTGCAGTATTCAATCAACAGAGATTCAAGGGTATGTCATCTTCCATCTCAAGGAAAATGCCGAACAGATTCTTTGATTACATTTGCTAATTTGAGAAAAAAAGTGATGGAAAAGCATTCACCTCTGGCCTAATTAAAGAACAGTGGTGTAAAATCACATTTTAATCATTTTGCTATTACAAGCAAAACTAATGTTTTGGATCACATCTGTTATCTTGACCAAAAGATACAAGTATATTGTTCACATTTGCTACTTTCAGCAAAAATGATATTGTTATCACATTTGCTATAGTGAGCAACAACATAATTGTATTTTTTGATCACAAGGCTACCCGAGCAAATAGTCAAATTTCCTATCGTAAACAAGCATGAAAACCTGGTTCTTTGACTGCATTTGGTATGCAGAGCAATTATGTGAAAAAAAGTGGTACATTTGGTTACATTTAATATCCCGAGCAAATTTCTCCAAAAATACATCCTTGAACACTTTTGCTTTCCTGAGCAAAACCCCGCAAAACTACAAGTTTGGCCACATTTGCTATTCTGAGCAATTTCTGCAAAAATTCATATTTGAACACATTTGCTGCTCCGAGTAAACGGGTACAAAAACTGATATTTGCTCGCTTTTACTTACCTTGTAAAAAGGTGCAATGATGATAGTTTGATCAAATTTACAACTTCAGGAAAAGTACTTGCAAAATTTTAGTTTTAACATCATGTTTACTACCCCTCGAAATGTCACAAAAAATACCATGTTATCCGTACTTTTACTCACAACAGCAAATTTAAAACAAATGTGGCATTTACGAGCGTTGCCATGGGTGGAAAAACTGTGGCCAATGTGATCTTTTCTTTTCAGCAAATCTAAGCAAACGTGCACAAACGTAGCATTTGCCATGCATTTGCTCCACATTTGCTATATGTGAAAATCCGTTTTTTCGTCCAGTGATGATCAGCAACAGTTCATCGCCTCCTCCTTTTCTGAACAGACCTAATGTGCATTCCCTGACAGTAATTTCGACTCTTCTGCATAAATATAGCGAGAATGAATGCAAGAGAAATCGTTCAACACGGTTCGTCCCCGACCAGTTTTGAAAACTGCAATGGCTATCTTGAGGGGAGAAGTGGACTATACTCCAGGTTCAATTTCACAGTGAAAACAAACTTTACGCGTAGAGAGAATGTTTAGCTAGTAAATATTAAACACTAGTGAAAACACAGCCTTTATTAACCTATTTTTTTCCAGTTTTGACCTGGGCCACATTTTGTCAGTGTTACTTTTTGATAATTTCGCTTCCGGAACAAATTTTGTTATAACGTAAAAAACCATCCGGCTGCCGTTCCTTTCCGTTGCCATTTGTGGGTATTAAATGCTGTATTCACACCGACATCTAACTCTGTCCATCCAGCAACAACATAGCATTATTAATATTGAAGACTAAGACATTCATTTGGCCTTATGAATTCGTTTGCTCCCTTTGGGTATAAAAGGAACTTCTCGCAAATTCTTGACTGGTGGAAAATACTGGAAATAGGACATGAATTTTGCCTCTTGAGGACCGGAAAATCTGCTTTTGCAATAGTAACGCAAATAGTACCTTTATGGTTCTTTCAGTCATGGCTCGTTCAAATTTGTCCGAGTCGCCGACGGAGCATTGTTGTGACAAGCCAATCAAAGCAACGACTAGACGTGTTTACAAAATTTTCTAAAAAAAATGCTGTCGTTCGTACCGGCAATCTCAATTTAACCAAAAAGTATTTTTTGATCCGCTGATATGCTTGATATAATGAACTTTAAAAAACCGTGTACACGAGTATTTACAAATCAAATAAAAGAGGACAAACCACGATATAACTTGTGGTTCCTCGACATATCTGAAATGCGATTTTAAATTTTACACAGGGAATATTACTTGCCACGTTTTCCATATAAAATTCGAAGACATCCTTCAAAGCACGGCAATCGAACGATTAGATTGAGATTGCCGCTGCGAACGAGAGCACTTTTTTTGAGTCGTTGCAATTCTCCGTCGGCGGCTTGGACAGAAATCTCCCTAGGGGACCGCGGAGCAATGTATATAGTGCTTGTTTTAAACTGTGCGCTCCCTTGCCCTGGTCAGGGTCAATTTATTAGTCCGGCATTCCGCTCCAGCCTCGAGGACCCAACAGCATCATCACTCAGTCTGGATGGCTAGCTTTCTTCGATTCAGAACCTTGTAGCGTGCGCTGTGGAGATGAATATGGCTTGGAGTTTACCTGAAATGGAGTGCTTAACCCTGTACTATGATTCTGTGGAGGAAATGGGGCAGCTGGCATGCTTTCAGTGGCTTTAATTCGCTCCGAGCGGGGGTCAGTCCCGAATCGAGTGTGTAGCCTTTCCTCTTTCTTAGGAGGGGAAAACCAAAAAGCGATAACTCCCTTAAAAAGCTTCGGATCGAGCTGAGAAGCGAGATGATAATAGAAAAGACAACAAGACATTGATGTGAGTCATTTTTATTGCAAAAATAACAAAATTTAGGCTAAAATACCGATTACCGTTTTTCCCCATACAAACTTCAAACTATTGTAACACAACACCTCCATATGCTGCAAGGCAAGAGTCACGTTTCGCGTAATCACACTCGGTCGTTATGCAATAGTAGATGTCGACGGCAAACATGTCACGTTTCACTCGCTGAACGTTCGCATAAAGAACTACTCGAATCGTGAGCTTGGGCTACCTGTGGTGTAATATCCTTATAAACTAGTGTCAAAAAATTTTCAAAACTTGAAACGTTGAAAAGGAATGGCTTTTTTTCGGTATGAATTAGTGTGGGCTGATACTAAAAGACCACTATTTTGGATTTAAATACCTCAGGGCGTCATGCTGCTTGTCTCAGCGAGTCAGTAATGAAACTATCAAAAGAAACTAGCCCTGACGATTATAGGTAATTTATATTTTATGGTGGCCTTTTAAAGAAAACGAACAAAAAACGAAAAGACAGCTGAAAAATAAGTTTTCAAAATGACAAAATGCTTTATTTGGCTGTATTAAAACTACCACCCGACACCTGCTTCTGTTTTTCACGGCCATTAGGATCTTCAAACTGAATTTGACTTAAAGTAGTGCGATCCGGAACCTTACATGTATCTGAACGACTTAACTGACTTAATAATTTATCTCTTTTTCTTCGCAAGCGCCCAAATTGATGCACTCTTGTGCCATTCTTGTAGGATTCGTAGAAGGCCGCCATTTTATTTGGCGTGTTCACAGTCAACACTTATGGCCATCCCTCAAACTGACATTTCCCTTTTTATTTAACTTACACGACGTACAATCTACTTTAGACTTCGAATCGGGCAGCACTTTTCCAAGAGTAAAGGATAAACTAGGGTAAAAGGGTAATGGATAATATTTTGAACCAACCTTTTCGCTGAAGTGCTTGTAGCAGCCATTAATTCCTATTACACCCTGTTGAAATGGCGAGAACTCGATTGCATGGTCCAAGAAATTGTTGTGTTCATGATTTATCTTTTTGTGGAAGCAATATGTATCAAGTGTGCCCTATGTAGGCGAGCACAGCAGACCAAATCCCACGAATGGCGCAAAAACGGCAAACTGATATTTTGTCTCGCTTGTACTTTGTGGATGCGTTCGCCACGAAAATCTGCATGTAAAACTCAAAACTCGGATCTTTCAGCATTGCAATTGAACACAAAATCCAAAAATGGTTTGCTATTGAAATCTCGCGAATGCGTGCAATTAATTAATAAAATCCGCAAATAAATCCGTTTTAGAAATTTGTGTTCCAATGAAAATCAGAAAGATCGCGAGTTTGAAAACGGATTTCTAATCGAACCCACCCACAAGTTTCACAATCGAACACACCCTTTGTTTATTCTTGTGGTAAGTGAGTAAGTTAGCCTATTAAGTGAACCAAGCCCCACTCGGGCGAGGGGTGGGGCTTTTGAGCAGCAACCCGTGTTCGAAATGACATTTTTTCTCGAATAATATTTGGTGCTCATAATTAATTTTTCTATGTAAGGAAAACTTTTCAGAGAGAACAGGGGATGAAGTGAAAGCAATGTTTTCTGCCCGGTCCACTGTATCTGTGTTGTGTTGTAGACTTTGTTGTGTTCTTTGCCAAACTTTTTTTGACGAGTGAGATGGACAGAGGTTTTACTCAAGTATCTAAAGTGAATTTTGAATTGACTTGGATTTGTACAGCTTGGTGATTGCCTACAGAAATTTCGCGCTAGTGTGCAATAAAAACTGCCGTTTATTATTCGATGCATTAATTTGCTTCATGACTTCCGAGTGACATTCAAACAAAAACCGCCTTGTCTTTACTTCATAACTTGCGTTGTTCTTTATATTATCGAGTCGTAGTAAATGTAAGAAAATTGTTGTCACCTCCCTGTGGGTATAATTGAACCACATATGAGTTTTGTTAAAACTTTCAAAGACCTTGAAAGACGAAGACGGAATGAGAGCAAAAAGGTAATATCGCTTGTGGTAATTATTAAATCACGGGTCAGGTTGTTGAAAATTAAAGAAATTAAAATGCTAAATTTTGTAAGATAAATACTAACCCTTTACCCATTACCTTTTACCCTTTACCCGTTACCCGTTACCCTTTACCCGTTACCCTTTACCCTTCACCCTTTACTCTTTACCCGTGACCCGTTGCCCGTTACCCTTTACCATTTAACCCTTACCCCCTTTTACCCCTTACCCTGCTGCTGCGATACGCTTGTCATATTAAGACTGGATATTGAATCGTGTAATTGTAAGGAAATGTCCAAAGTCAGTTTGACGGATGGCCATGTTCACTGGGGAGATCTGGCCCCAGTTTTCCTGAAAAAGATTGCCTTTGTAGCTTTTATGATGCCTACATAAAGCGCATTTCACTTTAGGTTATTTGAAGCCCGCGAATACGAAATTTTGTTTCGGTTGTGGAGCGGCTTTATATAAGTTTTAAGCCAAAACATAACACTAAATACATCGGAAAGGATAAAGAAAAGGATTTTGGTTCATTGGATGGAATCCCAAGCCTTGAAATCGCTGCAAAGGTAAGATTATTTTCTTCTCGTCCGTGCATTCGCGTTCCTCGTCGTGCTACTATTATCGCACAGAATTTTGTTATCCCTCTAAATATTCGCTTTTATTCGCTCGAAATCTAACATACTTAACTTAATTACATGCCCACTGGATTATTTTATCCTCATCTTACGAATAATTAACAAAAACGCACCCAAATTATCATTTTTTCGACGAAACATTCATCCCAGTCACAGAGAGCTTTTTGAAAAAGGTCTCGGAATTGAAAAACTTGTCGCCACGGTATAAGCTGTAACGTCAACTATTACTTGTTCTTTGCAAAAACGGGACAGATCCAGTGAGACTTATGTCATGCGGTTGCGAGTACGCCACTAAATTCCCTTAAAGAAGTAGATCAGAGCAGTCATCTAATTACTCTAAAACCTGACAAGGACAAAATTATGTTTCTTAATTTTAAGTTTTTAATTTCAGAATTTTTCTTAATTTTAGCACAAATGTCTCAAAGGAAGACTTTGTTGAAAATAAGGAAAAAGCCAGAATTTCTCTCATTTTAAGATTTTACTTTTCTTGATTTCACATCAGTTTCGTTCCGAGAATAAGAATCTTATCTTCCTCAATATAAGACCTTAGATTTAAGATCCATAACAAATTTGTCTTCCAGATCAGTTATGGATCTCAGTCTTTGTCAAGTCTTTGAGCGCCCAATTTCCGAGGGATTGTGAGTCTATCTAAGTAACTTTTTCCTTTGTACGTACAGTTGGTAACTCGCGCTGTCGAATGTTGGACAGCAGAGGGCGTCAATATGGTGCGATGCACGCTATTCTTCGATGGTTGTTCTTGCTTTTGCATGACATCTCGCAAATTTTCTCTTCTTTGTCTTTCTTCCCAAGCCTGCATCCGCTTTTATCGTTGTTGCAATTTTCTTTTCTTGCATCGCGTGTTCGTCTTTCTGTTCGCCGAATAACTTCGCCTTCACACCACGACTTTCAACGGTAAACAACACGTGATACATAGGTACGCAATGTGCACAAACCTATTGTGGTAATTTTCACAGCTTATCCATTGGAGCCGAATATTGTGTTAATCATTTA
>NC_090881.1:16196791-16206791 GCF_036669935.1 Montipora foliosa
TTCTAATTTTAAGATCACACAGAATCTGTTTTAAAGTAAGAAAGTTTGTCTTATTTTGAAGCTCTAATTTTAAGTATTGAGATAACACTGAACCTTAACTTTGACTTTGAAACTAAGCTAATTTTTGTTATTTTAAAAACATGTATACGAACTAAAAACTAGAAATGTCATTCTTAATTCAAATTCACCATTTTAGAGTGAATTATAAAGCTTGCTCGATGGGATTACTGATGTTTTAAGTTGTTCACTCGATGTATTTCAACTTTTACTGATAAACTTAGTTTCCCGGCTTTGTATTTAGATGGTCTTACAGCTCCATCCTTGGCACGTACAAATTCCGAAATCTTCTGCTCTACCTGTTGATGTACATATTGTTTGTACTGAAATATAACTTGTTCTAACGAGAAAAATAGTAGAGAGCTCGCACTGACAATTGGTGGCCCGATTAAAACAATACACTCATTGATCATTTAAATTATTTTGAAACAAGTCTAGAGGTAAAATATCTGTTGAAAGCGTATTTCAGAACCAGTTCCTTATTCTTTGACTGAATCGGATGCTTCAATTGTAAACGCGCCCACTTCCTAGAAGCCGCAGCCGGAGTTAAAGTGTTGTTTTAGAAATCGTAGCGTGTTCTTCTCATCTTGTAATAAAATTAAATAGTTGGAGTTACTAAAATACATAAATGTATGAACCAGTGTCATCAATCTTCTAAAAAATATATAAAAATGAGTACATTAACCTTTGTCAATGAAACGCTGAAAAGCCATTCTCCCTTTTTATGACTTCAAGCAATAAAGGAATCTCGACTTATTGGCTCAGTCTCCAGTTTTAAAAAATGGCACTATTTTGGATTAAAATATTTCAGACCGTCACGCATGCTGCTCCTTCTTCCTCTCATCGCAAAACTAACAAATTAACTCTGATAATTACAGTTCATATTTGGAATTAAGTCTGAAATAATGGAAAAGAAAGCTGAAAGCTGAACACTTCTTCGTTATTCAGTATGTAGACAACAGCCAACAGCTATATTTGGCCGTAAACTGTCTTTTAACACCTGATTCACTTTGTGACAGCCATTAGGATATCCAAATTTTGTTTTCGTGCGCAAGGAGATTACTTTATTGACAACATCAAATATGGCCAAGTAGTGACATTTTGGACTAGGAATCTCCAAAATTACACGGAGACGTTCCTTTGGCCCAAAAGGAATAGTCAGTCGATTTGCAGTAGGGAAATATTTGACACTGAAATAAGGGAGGGAAATATGTGTTACTTTGAAGACATCATTTTGAACGACTGTCATAAGCTATTAATGAGCTGTATACCAAGTAAAGACTGATAAGGCTAAGAATAGTTACATTTATGGATGTTTGAGTCATATATAAAGGTAGTTGAATTCGATTTTATTAGTTTTTTTTATTTAGAACATATGTAACACATGTAATTCACTCTTCCGACTGCAAGATGTTTTTTTTTTTTTTTTGCGATAAATCTCTCTCTTTTCCTGGGTGACAGGTTACAGTTGTTTACCATAACGAGTCTGCCTTTTGGTTGAGCGTCGAGGGATCAGGATCATCCGCAAACAATGCCTTAGACTAGATAAGATATGGGAGACTCAGCCCAAGGCGGTCAGGAGCGGGGAGCTCCGTGCGGAGTGCTGGTTCATCGCTGCGGGGAGGTGGGTGGGACGCGAAAAGGAGAATTCGTAACAGCGAAATGACTGAATGAGCTATAGTGATAAGGGAGTGGTCTTATATAAGAGTCCCGTACCCCTGGGACACGTGAAGGATTGCTACGGACTGCACGCGGTATGCTAAGGTTACGTAATCAGCGTTCTAAGGCTATTTTGCGCGGAGCCCCTCGGGAGAATAGTAATATATTCTCACTAGGATCATCCGCAAACAATGCCTTAGACTAGATAAGATATGGGAGACTCAGCCCTTCGGCGGTGAGTCTCCTAGCAACTCCGTATAAAATGATGCATGATTTCCATGAGTTGCAAACACATGTTCCTCCCAAAACTCAAAAAGCACCAAAAAAAAAAAAGAGCCGAAACTTGCAGAATCAAACAAATCTTAATTCAGAATGAAGCAAAAGCATTTATACAGAGAGGAAAAACTATGGAAAAAGAGGCTTAAAAGAAGAAACATTCCCAAAGGACTCGTAGGCCATATCAACGTTGCACGAAGAGCCAGAAGCTTCCGCAGAAAGTGATGCAGCTGGAGCATCAGGACGAAAATGCTGCTGAGGTCATTGTAGTGGTCAACCATCTTCGTACTAGCCCAACCGATGTGGTCAGCAACCGCTTCCTTGGAGGCTCCGAGTAAAGAAAGCGTTATGGAGCAGCCACTACGAGAGCTGTGAGGAGTTTCACCATCATTAGCTTGAATTTGATCGAGATAGAACTTTAATCTGCCATGAACTGCAATACCGGTAAAAGGTTCCTGGGTAACATTATTACCCTTAGTGACACGAAATACCTTGGCCTAGGTTAATTCTAATTGACTTAGTGACTGCGGTATAACGCTCAAAATTCTTGACCGGACACACAACCAGATTTCTACATCGACGCACTGCAAACATGTTAAGAGAATTCCCTCTCAAAGTTGCCGAACGTATGGTTAAATAATAACCCAGAGGAATCTGGGAAATATAAAACTTCTCTGGAAAGAACCCTACCCAAAGCGGAGGAACGGTCTCCGGAGAAAAAGTCGGTAGTGAAAAAGAAAAGATCGCGACTTAAGATATACAGGGAAATAGGGGAGGTCCGTGGGCTCTGAAGTTGGGTGAGAATGAACTGTGCTATCATCTGAAGCTTTCCAAGAAACAAAGGTACCGCCTTCTTAGGGCAAATTCTGGCTTAAGCCTGTTCTTTTTTAATTAATTTTAAATAGTTCTTAATCGAAGGATGGGAAACGGGATTACCAATTCCCAACCTGTCATCCCATTCTCCACCGAGTCCAGTCACTGCTTACGAGCGAGAAGGCCCATCAGGCCGGCGCTTATCTCTGGTTTCCTTAGCATGAAGCGACTAGGAGTATTTATGCTCCCCCCTGGGTGGGATGCTAGTCCATCGCAGGGTTACCCCCAACATTACGCCGGTACCCATTTATACACCTGGGTGGAGAGAGGCACCGTGAGAGTAAAGTGTCTTGTCCAAGAACACAACACGAGTCTAGCTTCACCAAAAATGGCTCTGAGCTTTCCCAAGAAGCTGTCAATGGTACCAGCAGGTAACCTTGAAGGGCAGCTACAAGAGGGGGATCGAGTTTGGCTCGCTTGTGGGCATGAAATCTGACAATCTGTCCGGGCTGACTTGTCCTTCCAAACGAGGAATTTTAAGATGTCCCCAGGAGAGGCAGAGGAGAGAGACTTGGGGGTAGGTAAGGATGCCAGAAATCTAACCAGTTCCCGGTACACAACACCTCCAATACGGAAGGATTCGTCCCCTCAGAGGCTATACTTCTTGGTATAATTACTGAATCAAAAAATTAATTACTACACCATCTGATACTTCTCGCCAGACATCATATTTACACCTGTAAACTGAAAGAAACACGACCAAGTTTTGAAATGTATAAACAGCTTGTTTACAATACTTTATAAATCGAAAACAAAATTGCGATAGTTAATAACTCCATGCATGTTTTCAAAAAGAAATGGTCCTGTTTTAAAAACATAAATTTTTAATCAATAAATACAGATTGAGTGATGCGAGGCGTTGGCGAGAACCTGCAGTTGTGTTTGTGATTGCGTTGTTAACTAAGTTGTGAAGTCAAATGTTTTGATCTGCTGTGTATTTCAGTGATAGAAGAATAACAAAAAATGGGTGCTGTCACCTTATCTGTCGTGTAAGTAGAGGAAGCGATTTGTAAGTAAAAAAACAAATAAATTAATAAAAAAAAATATAATGCTAGTATTGTAAGTAGTGTAAGTGTTTGTCCTGCTTGCTTGTATAAATACTGTAAGTATGAGCAGTGCAATGTATATGTATGTAAGTATAATATTAGTATTGTAAGTAGTGTAAGTGTTCGTCCTGTAAATATTATAAAAAACAAAAAACAAACCAAAAAAAAAAAAACAACCAGTTCCCGGTGAGTGGAAGACTTCTGTTTCTCGTAAGGCTTGTTGGACCTGATCTTCCTAAGTTCCGAAATGCGGTCTTCAATATCTTTTATGTCGATTCTCAGCAGGTCTCGAGTATTATGTTCAACAACTGGATCTTTTCTAAATCCACATCTCTGACAAAAGATAAATGAGTCATCGTTGAGATAAGCACATTGTGGACATGGGACGGCCGGTCTCCAAATTCTGGGTCGTCTGGACTGAGAGAGAAAGAGAGAAAAATGTCTATTTTCCACTTGCTACTCTGAAGGCGAAAAGGTCCTAGGGAAGTGGACGAGTAACAAAACCTGCATTCCCTGAAGGAAAGAGGAGAATTCCGAGATCCCTTCTGCTTCCCAGTTGTAAACGGGCGTGGTTGCGAGAGATCAGGATAGGCCACCAAAACGGGAGAGGGTAGAGCTTGGGGACGACGACAGTGAAACAAAGCTCGGATTCCAGCAAAAATCTCAGAAGTGGACCAACGAGTAAAAATGGAGGAAAAACATAGGCATTCTCTGCTGCCGAAATAGTTTGAGCTAAAACGTTCACCCCTGAAGAGTGTGGCGTAAAAAAGGGAGTGAAGTGCCTTAACATGTCGCCTTTACTATCAACCTGGGCGTTCGAATCGAAGGACATAAGGTCAATAGTGTGAGGACCAAACCTCTTTTCTAGTTCTTGCCAAGCTTTCCTAGAAAGCATGCAATCCAGATCCGACAGGACGCGGGACGGCGGGTCGGCCGGATTGGCGGAAGATGGTACATACTTGAGCGAAATTACCGCGTTAAGGTCGAAGGCTGTCTTGTGTAGCTTCTTAAGTGCATCGTTAAGCTGCACATTCTTACCGCCCGGTTTCTCCCAAGACTGTAAAAAGGCCATATTATCAGTGTGGGCGTCCACGCGCGCATTGGTAACGAGAGTTTTACCAGCTTGCAAGGTATTAACAAAGGCGAGGGCTTCCTTAACAACGATTGGGAGTGATCTAGTATCGCTGCTCCAATAGTCGCGAACTTCAAGGGGCGACATTCCCGGAGGCACGATAGAGGCTCCCCAACTAAAGTCCGAGGAATCAGATGAAATGTTGACCACAACGTGGTTTTCATTAAGCCACGGGAGGCAACCTTTCCAAGAGTCAAGGAAGCACCAATGTTCTATTTCCTTCCTAAGGGCTCCCGTCACTCGAACCAAACGCGAAGACTTGGAAAAGCCAGCTGTGGACCGGAAAATGTCCCTAGCGTAGTGCAAAGCCGCGGGAACCGCGATACAAAACGAGGATATTTTACCCGCCAATCGCTGGAGGGTCTTAACCGAGACCTCTCGGTTGGCTAAGATGTGTTCACGCAGAGTTGAAAACTTAATTTTCTTATCCTGTGGCAAAAGGAAGGCACAAAGTTGGGAGTCAACCAAAAATCCAAGGAATCTGACCACTTGAGCAGGGATAAGCGAAGACTTTGATAGGCCAATAAAATATCCTAAAGAAATTAGAACGAAGGCGGCTATAAAAATGGCAGCATTGGCGAACTCTAAATCTCACCAATCCCCCACGGACGAACGATATTCAGGGGAAGGAGAAAGCTGCCCAATGTGACGGTCATCAATGTATTGGCTACAAGGCACTCCCAAGGATCTGATGTAACTGGTAGCAGCCATGCCGATGGAATGGCTACCCTTCCAACTGAAGGGGATAGTGTTGTAAACAAAATACCAGCCTTGCCATTGTAAGCCAAAATATTTCCTACTCTCCTCAGAAAGCTCGACGTAACCACTCTTGTCATCCATAGTGGTTTTAAAATGGAACTTTGCAACATAACGAGGTAAATCAGAAATGTAATCCAACTTAAGGGGCAAATCTCTGATCCACAAGTTGAGAAAGCGTTCATCGTGGCATAATCTTGGTTTTGAGGGTTCTACAGTCAATGACATAACAAGATGAGGAGGTTCGACTTCACCAACCCTCCCCAAAACCGAGAGAGATCCATTCTTAACACGTTCCAAGATAGCTGAAGAAATAAAATCCTCAAAGCCGAGACAAGATTTATTATTGCTGAATTCTGCTCTAGGTGGGCAAGGAGAATCGTAAAATGTTCCTTGAAAATATCCCCTCGAAAGCGGATGAAGAAGTCCCTAACATTAATCTTGTATTTGATGTACGACAAAATCTCATCTTGTTTTGAATGCTGGGCGAGGATTTTCTCCCACTTGTGAACATGCCTATACAACTCCCCAGCTACGAAAGCGTCCGGGTTTCGAAATGAAAGAAAACTGGGTGAAGCTTTGGCCTTGAGCGTGGAAACCATATGAACCGAGGGTACCGGGGTTACGAAGCCTTGGGGTTCACCCTTCCAATGACACCAACTAATGGAGACATGCTGGAGGGCAGCTTATTCTGGGTTGAAATGAAATGCCTTAAATCGTTTAGAATTCCCTTGGAACGAAGGAAGCATACTGTGAAGGGGAGAAAGGACCCCAAAGCGAAGCAACCCCGAAATACCCCATCCAGGGACAGAGCAATGAGGGGCATAAGATAACCCCTTCAGGGAAGCCTAGATCATGCAGGGAACACAGACACGCATAAGAAAAACAAACTCGAATGGAGAGATGCATAAGCAGTACACCTTTATTGTTTCTTCTTGTTCAAACGACAATTGGCATTGAAGTGCCCTGCACTCTTGCCGCGTAAGGGACCTGAGCGCCCGCCTCTACGACCTCTGAAGCCAGTGGAGAACATAGGCCCGACGAAACTAGGACCTGACTGAAAACCTTGGCCAAACTGAAGAACGGGACCACGAGGTGACGGAAAAGGATTGCTCGATTTTAAAAGCTAGTGAATCTGACCCGCTATCAGCTTCTCTTCCTTGTCACCCAGTAAACTGATGACAATGGCAGCAAGGCGGGGCTCATTAACAAGGGGTCTGCACTGCTTAAAGATCGCATCGTATCTCTTGCGATCGTGGTGGACAGTCTGCCTCGAAACATCCGCCAACTGTTCAAGAGCAGCAATAAGGGCGTACGGGTGAACCAGGGGAGTAGGGCGGCTAGCCAGCTGACGCACAGTATCGAGCGCAGATGAAACGCTGGTTCGTGTCAAAGTTGATTCCGACTGCTCAATGTTGTCCTTCACGGCGTTAACACTCTTAAACCCCCCCCCCCCCCCCCCAAAAAAAAAAAGGAATAATTAGAGCACGGCTTGGCAACACCACCAAAACACTTAAAGAGAGGCTAACACTTTACACTTCTAAAGTGACACAAACACGCAATGAAATTTCTAAGCTAGATTAACTCCCAACAGCTCCGGTGGGACAAATTCACTAAAACACAACGTTAATGTTAACGTTATTCACAAGTCACAAACTATATGGCTGGCATGATACAACAAAGCATTGGCAAGTCCTAAATTATAGTCTACTGATAGCCAAATATCGCATTTTCTGCACAAGCCTTCGCGGAGATGTCTTAGATTTCCAAAATTTCCTACTGTTCATCACAGGAAAACTTGAAATCCTAAAAGAGATCGCGACTGCAAAAAAAGAACTACCGAAATTTTATCGCACGTGGGCGTTTCTACTGTAATTTTATATGCTGTTGATGTTTAGGTTAATTTACGTTTAATTTCATATCTATTATTTGGTTCTATCCACGTATATATCTTTTTCTTTTTTTCAAAAAAGTAGTAATTTTATAAAACAAAAAAACAAAGAGTATTTAAAAGAAAGGTAACAGTTTTGTAACTTGTATGTATACGTGTAATTTTTCTATAATAGAAAATTGCATTGTAAATATGCTAATTAGTGTGATTGCATTGTAATGTATGTATTGTAAGTAGTGTATGCATGTAAATAAAGTATTAGTATTAGTAAAAAAAAAAAAAATTCACTAAAACACTCCGGTGAGGCAAACTCACAATGATATTAAATAAGACAAACTGATAAAACGCTTCGTAGGGACCAGCTCATAGGACCTTTTGGTGAGAGAAATTCAGTACAACACCTAAATGAGACAAACTCACTATAACACTTCAGTGAGGAAAACTCACGGAAGAACTACGGCGAGACAAACTCGCTATAAATTTCGGTGAGACAAACTCTTTAAAACACTTCGATGAGACAAACTCACCATAACCATTCGATGAGACAAACTCACCGTAACTCTTTAGTGAGACAAACTCACACGAAAAACACTTGGGTGAGACAAACTCACTAATTAAACACTTTGGTGAGACGAACTTAACGGAAAAACGCTTAGGTGAGACAAACTCACTAATTAAACACTTCGGTGAGACAAACTCACCAGAAAAACACCTCTTGAGACAAACTCACTACAAAAACACTTCGGTGAGACAAACTTACTAATCAAACACTTCGGTGAGACAAACTCACCAATTACACACTCCGGTGAGACAAACTGACTCAGTAGAAAACCTCTTTCAGAGAGACGAACTCACTAATTTAACACTTCGGTGGGCCAAACCCACTGTCAACTCTTGGAGAGACAAACTCACTACGACAATCCGTAAGTGAGATAGACTGACAGAAGCGCTTCTAGCGAAACAAACTCACCATTACACTGTGATATTACGCTATATTGCAATTCGAGCGAAACCAACTTACCACAAAAAAAAAGCGGAATAAATTCGATACGCCAAGAGGGGCGGGACAAACCGTCTAACAATAACGCTATGATCGAGGCAAACTCACAAAAAACATATGCGGGGAAGCGGGGCGCTATGCTGCGACGTCCTGCATAACACGCTAGCGACCGATAGCAAAAAGAAAGCAAGTAGGCCAACAACAGGCAGGAAGAACTCACCACATCAGCATCTGGTACATGAACAGGTTGAGCTGCAGGAACGGCAAGCGGCGCGGCAACGGCAGCGGGATGTTCGCCGCCATCAACATTCTGGGCGTCTTGAGCCTGGTTTTGAGCGGGCTCTGCTTGGGCTGGAGGTACGGCGAGTGCGTCTTGCAATTGCTGAACATCAGGAACAACAGGAACTTGATTCGCCATTACGATTTCGGCGCAGCGATGAAGTGATAACGAAAAACGCGAAAAGGAGAATTCGTAACACCGAAAAGACTGAATGAGCTATAGTGATAAGGGAGTGCTCTTATATAAGAGTCCCATGCCCCTGGGACACGTGAAGGATTGCTACGGACTGCACGCGGTATGCTAAGGTTACGTAATCAGCGTTCTAAGGCTATTTTGCGCGGATCCCCTAGAGAGAATACTACTACTACTACTACTACTACTACTACTACTACTACTACTACTACTACTACTACTACTACTACTACTACTACCACTACTACTACTACAACTTTTGCAAGACATGTTTCGGATACTCAATATCCATCTTCACTTAAGGGATGTTTACAAGTAAGTGGCTTTATATAAAATAGGTAACAAGTAGGTGTAAATTACAAACTGTAGAATAATAGTTCCCAATCATTGAAAAAAGGTTACATGATACTAAATTTACTTGAATTACTATTTGTATTCAACATTTTTTACATTTTTGTACTCGCACCTTTTATTTTCCCACTCCGTTGTATCCGTTGTATCACTAAGGGGGGCTGGAGATGATTGTGACGTCATCTCGGAAACGCTTGTTTTTATCTCTTGGTCATTCCTTTGAGATATTTTCATGTGAAGGCTTAATACAGAACAGCTTCGCGCTTGGGCCATAAATCAACGGGAAAAAAACTCGGTCCGTAACTTACAGTACGGACCTCGAACTCGGTTAGTAAGAGGTATTTATTACCAGTCTCCATATTGTCCAAGATATGCCGTTTGGGGAAAGAAGAATAACATTGTCTACTAAAGAGACAGTTAAAGTTCCGAACGTGGTTGGAATTCTAATTCCAGAGCGAGTTGTCAAGCAATATACAACGTATTGTCA
>NC_090881.1:16211791-16224291 GCF_036669935.1 Montipora foliosa
CTAATTGCAATCTTTTGTACCTGCATCGTGGAAGTTGCCAACTCGAAAGCTTGGCTTCTTTAGCCACTACGCATTATCTCTTGTAAGTTTAATCTTTTTTCATTTGACATATGTCCTTCTTTTCTGTTTTTCATTTAGTTTATCGTAAGTGCGAATAATAAATTTCAACTTGAATTCGATCTTAAAGGGGCAGTGTCACGCCATTGCATCAGTAGAGATCAAAAACTAACGCTGTAGTTTTGTTGCCAATAACCATTGAAGTGAACTGAAGCTATTTTCTCTTGTTTTCAGCCAAGAATTTACAGGATGTAAATCGATTGAAAGGTGAAAAAATTGCTTAATTTTTCAAGTTTGGAGGAGGTGTCTTGAGATAGTCGCCAGAAATTAATACGGATAGCTCTTTGTGCCATAAATATATTTTTTATCTTGTTAGTGGGTTGTCAGGAGTGATGTACGTGTGAGCTAATGTACTAAGCTTGTACTAATTGACATTTTGACCTAAAAACAGCGAAATTAGCATGACATTGCCCCTTAAATGGTTCTATTATTTAGTCTGAAAACTGGATGTGTTCGTCGGGAGAAGAGAAAAATGTTGTCAGTCGGGCTGTGATATGATAGACATGTTGAGCCCAAAAGAGTTCAATGTTAACGGAATTATCCGGTGAAGAAGTCAACAATTTGTTTTATTCAAATGACATTCTGTATGAGAATGGTCATAGCTGCTCGAAGGAAGGAACTGAAGAATTTTCAAAGAGGCGCCTGGGCAAAGGCTCCAGGTTTGCCGCACATTACTGTATTATTTCATTTGTGGAGTTACTTACGAAAGCATGGCGTCAAACCTGAGTAGGAGATCTTCAAAGATAGATGTGCCACATGATTAAAAAAAAAGTACTAACAACTAGCACTGACCTTGACAAGTAGCTTGGATCGCCTGACCACCATTTTCATCTGAGTATATCCAGTGCTTGCTGTCAGCCACTTTGTATCCTTCACTCGCTTTGATTTCAGCGCATGATTCAGCAGGAGGCTCTTGAATTGAGCCCAATGGCACTGCAGGCGAAATGTACAAAACTTCTATAACTATCAGCGTAATATGAATGATGAGTGGTAGCAAATGCCATACGGACCCAATATTGATGATCTTTTGATAATCCTCAGTTTTAACTAAGATTTAGAGGCTTTCGACTCAGCAAAAGTCCACGAAACCACTTTAATACCCTCTCTTTTTTTTATCAGAACCCGTTTACAAGATCGTTCAGGCTGAGGCGATGAACCAACTTGTTAAGAACTTACTGAGAAAGTAACCAGGCTGAGAGAGAGTGAAGAACGTCTGCATCATTTTGCTCATTTGCTTTGTTTTTGTCTTTGTGGTTAGCATAAATAAAGGTAAAATAAATGGAAAACTGTAGTCTAAGAGGACATTTAACTTTTTTTTTAACATTAACAATGCATTTTCTTTGATACACAACCCAAACCCATTTAAGAACCTTTTCCTCTTAAGAACCGTTTAGCCTCTGTCCCCAAATTAGACGTTTTTATATATAACGAAGAGGCTACGGGTAGCCTACACTTTGTTCGAATGAATTTTAACCGATCGCCTTTAAAATTCACAGTATTTGAATAGTGTTTTATGTTACGATATCTTGGTCAATATCCAGTTCAACTCCGTAGTCCGAAGTCCGAAGTCCGAAGTCCAATGTCCACAATCCGTGACCTAACCATACGCTTAAGTGCGTTCGAACTTTCTCTGAACAGTAACGGCCGAATTATAAAATTATATAATTCGACGCGGTAAGATATGTTACCGAGTCATACGGCAACGAAAACACAAAAGCTCGTTTCTGGTCACGCACACAATTCTTTAATGGACATTTCCCCGTTACTCTGTCGCGTAATCGTTCGTGTTTTAGTGGTCATGGCGCTTGCCTTTAAATGACGAGATACTGAGTTCGAATCCCACTTGTACTGCCTTCTACGAGACCAAGACCACAGGAGCCCCAGATTCATGAGCTCCTGGAGAGACAAAAGAATTTTACGCATGCGCAGCCAAAGCGCGACCCGCCCTCCCCCCAGCGTCCAAAAACGGAGTGAATTTATCCGAGTCAAACTCATTCCCAACCACAGATGCCAGACGTTACTTTCAAACAGAATCTCAGACTTCTTAAAATTCCTTAGATGAATGATTGATGCTCCATACCTCTGCTGAATGCTCGCTTCATGTAGAATCGCTTTGAATCGGGCAAAAAGTCTTCTGGTCTGGCTTCTTTCGTTCTGTTGTTCAGCTCGCAAATTTTTCTTCCAATGATGACATTGTAGCTTTGGCACCTGACATCCCGGTCACATATCAAGTAACATTCCCCTGGAAATTGATCTCTGACTGTTTTAAAAGTGTGGCCTTTAAGAAACATCCCATAAACAGAGTATTCGCTGTGACAATCTTGATTAGCTGCACTAATAAGACCAATCCTTGTCATCAGAAAAACAGCTGAGAACCAAAATCGCGGGTTCATCGTGTTGATGTAGACTTTGCGAAATATTGCCCTGCAAGTGAGTAGTGTGAAATTTAGTCTTTACTGAAATTGTTACCGCTTATTAAGGCTGTGGGCCCAGGTTAAAGCGATCATTTGTTGTTCAGTACATTAGTTTTAAATGAAGAAAACTGCACTGAACCAACGAAAACCGATCACAGTTCACTGACAGATAACAAAAGTTTAATTTTGCGTCACACCAACACGATCTCTTCCTCAAAAGAAGGATTATTTTTCATTATCAGTTTGCCTTAAATGAAGTATTATCCTCCATTTTGATCACTCTGTCCCAGGACTTGTGGTATGAAAAAGAAAAGAAAAAAGTAAAAGCAGCCCCTGAACAGGATTTGAACTCGGCACGCCCACTTTGAAGGAACTGTTTTATCCACTTAACCACTAAAGATCAACTGACTAAAAAATGTGCCGATTACTTCCCAAAACTAATTAGTATATACAGTATATATATAATCATTGCTGAATAAGTCTGAGGCTTGATTTAAAAATTTTTCCCATGATCGCTATCAAGCTTTCAGTGTCTAAAATGAACTTTCTTCACTTGGAAGAAAGTGACAATTAAGAATAATCCTTCAATTTGAGGGAGAGACTTGGTTGGTCACACTGACTGAATAAGCTTCACGCCTTGAACTACCGCGCTGGAGCCATGGGTTCGAAGCCCAGGCCGACAATCTCAAAGGGCCGATTATTTAAACGAAGCCTAGGTTAGACCTGGTTTAAGACTGAATCACGGCTTTGACGAGTTTTTTGTAAACCATGTCTAAACTTGGTTTAATTTGCATTATTAAGACGTAGACGAGCCGAATTTCGCGAGGTCCAGGTTTAAATCGTGGTTTTGCAAGTCCTGTTATTGTGTTATCATCAGCATGCATTATAAATTGCATGTAAATTAATGAACTTGTGTGGGAAACATGTCCAAAAGTAAAAGCAGGACAACAAATTTCAGCGAGAAGGAACAATTTCTCCTTGTGGAACTTGGGTAACGTTTCAAGAGATTTAAAACAAGGGAATATGATAACGGGAGCTTCAGCAACGAAAAAAGAAAAGGTGTCGAATGCAATTCCGATGTGCAGACCGCTCTTACACAGTAAACCTAAGTGGAAATCACATGCAAGTGAACGCACTTCAATGCTGTTGGAAAAAAATTAAATTACTGATGAAAAAAAGAGTCGGACAAACGCTCACAAAACTCATTTTGCTTTTGTTTCATACAAATTTGGAGGCCAAGAAGTGAATTGTGAATTTCGATTAGGAATCTCTGTTGAATCTTTGTGAATTACCTGGAAAGGGGGCCGTGGTTTAGTGCATGAATGGCTGGTACATTGTGTGGACAATTTCAAATTCTGAATCCAAAATTGAACAAACATTATCTGGTTTATAGCTGGCTTAAATCATCGATTTCACATGTTGCTTACTATGCAATGGTCCTTCAATATTCAGCGCTGATATGTAGGAGGATTGATGAGATTACGCCGATGACTTTGAGAAGAGGGAAAATTCGTATATAAAAATAAGTTTCTGTTTTCTTGGACAGTTGTATTGGAATGACCAAACTGACGTATAGCAAAACGATAGTCTTGATCACTTCGACTTGGCTTCACTCACTCTTGGGATCACTCACTTGAGTCTTGGAATTGCTGGAGTAAAAACTTTACTCCACGGGATCAGCTGTAATGCCAACTATTACTGATTCTTTGCAAAAATGGGACAGGAGCAGTAAGGTATGTGTCGTGTGATTGCGAGCACGCCATTGAAAAACCCTTGTCTAAGTAGATCAGAGCACGGGCACTCTTCTTAAAGCTATGTTCGGTGTGGTTACCGATGCATGTTTTACCTTTACTCGATGTATTTCAACTTTTAAAAACTTATTTCCAATTAATTTAGATTGTCTTACAGCTGCACCCTTGTCACATGTAAATTCCCAAAAACGTTTGCTCTCGGAGGGTATCTGTTGATGTGCGTGTTGTTTTTAAATATAACTTGTTCTGAGTAGAGAGCCCGTAGGAAATGTAGGTATCCATATCTTGACAATAGGTGGCCTCGTTAAAACAAAAAAAATGTACTCACTGAAATTTTAAATTATTTTGAAACAAGCCTAGAAGAGAAATATACCCTTTGAAAGCGTGTTCCAGAACCAGAAACTTCTTAGGAGTTGAACCCAGTGCTTCCATTCTGGGTCAATTCTAGTTCGCACTCATTTCTTAGAAGACGCAAAAGTTAAAGTGTTGTATTAAAAACAACTGGCTTGTACATATTTTTTTCTTCTCGTAAATAGTTGGAGTTTATTAAGTAAATAAATGCATGAACCAATGTCATCAAAACTTCCTTTTCTAATAAATATGTAATAATGAGTACATGAACCAGTGTCAACAAATTTACCAAACTTGAAACGCTGAAAAGCGATTCGCCACAAGAAAGCGTAAACTGTCGAAGTGTCGTATTGCCTATTACTCTTATGCAACAGTTTGCTCTCGGAGGGTATCTGTTAATGTGCGTGTTGTCTTTAAATATAACTTGGTCTGAGTAGAGAGCTCGTAGGAAATGTAGGTATCCATATCTTGACAATTGCTGGCCTCGCTAAAACCAAAAATATACTCACTGAAATTTTAAATTATTTTGAAACAAGCCTAGAAGAGAAATATACCTGTTGAAAGCGTATTCCAGAACCAGAAACTTCTTATGAGTTGAACCCAGTGCTTCAATTCTGGGTCAATTCTAATTCGCACTCATTTCTTAGAAGCCGCAAAAGTTAAAGTGTTGTATTAAAAACAACTGCCTTGTACATATTCTTTTCTTCTAATAAATAGTTGGAGTTTATTAAGTAAATAAGTGCATGAACCAATGTCATCAAAACGTCATCTTCTAATAAATTTGTAATAATGAGTACATGAACCAGTGTCAACAAATTTACCAAACTTGAAACGCTGAAAAGCGATTCGCCACAAGAAAGAGTAAACTGTCGAAGTGTCGTATTGTCTATTACTCTTATGCAACAGCTGCACGAAGGATTTTGTTACTATCTGGAGATATTGAAGTGAATCCTGGCTGGGAAAATGGATCTACAATATTTGATTCTACTCAAATATCCAACCGTCAACGACCGGCAAGTTCCACACCACCCGTTAACTCATGTCATATTCCTGTGCGTATTTTTGCATTGGCACCATCACCTAACACACAATGTAATCAACAGTATTTATATTAACAAAACTGTTTATCGCGCAAGTCTGTCTGCTGTGAGGATCTTTTCTCAATGGGACGCGCAAAGTGCAAACACGCCTGGCACAAATCCCTGTGAGAATTACACCATGCAAGACCATTGAATTTTGTTTGCTAAACACGAGATCTATTAAAAACAAGGCTACGCCAATAAGTTGAGTCGAAACTCCGAGCGAGAGAACACGTTTATTCACCGAAGGCAAGATGCAAATACAACGCAAACTAAGCAGGCGAAGGTGGTAACAAAGGCACCAAGCTAATTATGCGCGAACTGTGTGACAATGAGGTAACTAAGCGTGCATGCAAAGCGAAACAATAACCCTAACTAAACGACGGCGTGTACAATGGGTTACGCTATGTGACCTAGTGGCGGGAATTACACAACAATGCGAAATATGGCGTGACTTCTTCTTTCTTCCCCTCGCCAAGGTAGATGAGTAATAAATACGAAGTAAAACTAGGCTGGGAATTGATAGTACACAAGCAGTTACAAATAGCTAACATTGTCCTTAGTATGTAATGTAGTCCTTGAGGTAAGCCGGACGACGAGTTGAACGGCTCGACCGGCGTGGGCCAGGTGAGGAGGTAGGCTCCGGGATATGGGCATCAATATCAACAGTCATGCTTCCACTCGGGGAAGGGGAAGACTCGGGCACAAGATGAATGTCAGGCTGAGGATCTGGTGGGGTTGCGAGCTCGCTAGGAACTACAGCAGGAGCCGGACTCGGAGTGCTCTGAGGTGTAAGAAGGGGAGCGGGTTCCTCGTCAACGTGCTCAGAGGTGAGAGGCTCTTCGTCGGTATCTTCAGGGTAAGAAGCGGAGCAGTAATGGCGAGAGAGGTTAGACGTGGTCTCTGTTAGGTCAGGAACACGATAACATTCGGACAGCTTGACGCGATAGGAGGTAGAACGCAACTGTGAACCGGTGAACTTGCGTACGTTGCACCATAGGCCATCCACGGAGACCACAAGATACCGATTGCGAGCACTGGTCTTGGAGCCATCAAAAGTAATGTACACCAAATCGCCTACTTGAACGGGCGTGGCCGGGCGAGGGCAACAGCCTGGGGCTTTGGATCTCTCACTTGTGGGATGGTTACGGAGCCGCAACGACTGCTGTTGTCGAACAACTTGGAGGTCGGAAAAAGGGATCTGTGCGTTAGTGAATTGATCGCGTTGAAGCCACATCTCGCGGGCAGACAATCCTCTGTTGCGGATACGGGTGTTGAGATTGGCTGTCGCCACAGCTAAGGAAAGAGGACTGATTGTACCACCCTCAGGACAAACACGTAGAAGCTCATCACCAAGTTCTGCGACGCATTTCTCTGCCACAGGATTCTTGTTTGGGTTTTTGACTCGGCCGACTTCCACGGCAAAGCCATACTGCTTAAGGATTTCATCGTCACCTAAAGAAGCAAAGCCAGGAGCGGGATCTACCCTTATGACGGAAGGGGGGCCAGACAGAGGTCGCAGCTCAAGGCACAAACGGAGGAGACCAGAGCGAATGGATTCACGACGTTCGTTATCCAACAAGCAGGCTGCGGTGAAGGACGTGGACGTCTCGCGGACGACAAGTTCTAGCTGACGGTAGCGCTTTATGATGTCTGCAGCGAAGGAAATACCAAAGCCGTCGGGGGGATCAGAGGTTGACTGTTCAATGAGGCTGGATGGAACTTTCTTCAGGGAAGAGCATAGGTGGCAACACTGCGAGCACCGATCCAGGGCTTTGTCCAAATCTAAAGCGAAGAAATAACGCTGTGAAACCAGTTTCATCTGGTGACGGGAGGGGTGGTCCAGCTTCACGTGTAAGGCAGCAAGGAAGCCATCAACAACAGAGCGTGGAATGACAATACATTCGCGGGGCGCAGCGAAAGGTTCATTGCGTTTTACGACGAGTAGGCCGTCACGGGAAATGGAGACCAGGTTCAGGTAGCGCTTGACCTCTTTAATGTTTGTCAGCTTCTTTGACGGGCGAGTGCCCTGCTTAAGATGAGAGTGGACACGTCTCAAATCCGGGCACTCTAGTTGCGATTGGAGCCAAGCGGAACGGCTTGTGAAAGGAAGGGACGTCTTCCCCGATAGCACATCATGAACAGAAATGGGACGCACAGCTAGGTCTTCAGCTTCGGATACAAATGAACAAACTTGGCAGCGAGGGTCGTCGCAAGCTGGTGCGTTACGACTAGCAAAGTCAGAAGGCAGGTTGGCAGAACCAGCCAAATGGAGCAGTGTGATTTGGTAACGGCTAACAGATGATAAAAACGAAGTCACTCGGGGACTGGAGGAGAACTGTCCACGGCAGAGCTTGTCAAAGGCCTGGACACACGGCTTGCTGTCAGTCAGTACATAAGTCTTAGACTTTGATTGAATTATGTAAGGGGCAAAATGCTTGACAGCAGCGGCAATAGACAAAGCCTCTATTTCACATGGTAACCAGGAGGCTTGATGCTTTTTAAATTTGGCACTGAAGTATCCGGCAAGGTGGAGCTTCTGGTCACGAAGCACATAAAGAGTGGCGCCGAGGCCATTCATCTTGACGGAACCATCGGTTGCGATCCAAAGTTGATCATCAGGCTTGGGGAGTGTGATGGATCTGTTAGACGTGAGTGCTTCTTGACAGGAGCGAAAACACACTAGGAGCTCATCAGACCAAGAGATGGTGTCTTGAGACTGACGACCAGCCGTAAGCGACTCGAGAGGAGCGAGGAGTTTAGCAGCTCCACTAAGGACCCGACCAAGCATTTTGTATGAGCCAACAAAAGCACGGAGACCGCGTACATTCTTGGGTGGCTCACAAGAAGCAAGAGCAGCTACACGATGGGGAGAAGCGCGGATCGAGCCCTGGGACCATATCCGAACCGAGAATGGTGGTAGAAGCTGGGCAGATTATGGTTTTCGCAGGTGAGAGGCGAAGGTTGCAGCGATCGAGAGCCGAGAGGACTTTTCGCCAGTTTGAAAGGAGCTCTTGATGGGAGTTACCACCACAATACAAGTCGTCGGCAATCTTAGCGACACACCCATCCTGAAGGAGATCACCCAGGACGCGGCACATTAGCTCCTCGAGGGCCGTTTCGGAACCGGGGATTCCCATTGTGCAACGCGTGTAGACACGAACGCCTTTAAATGGTGTAACCACGCCACAATACTTCATGGAGTTCTTTGCAAGTGGGATTTGGTAGAACGCCTGAGACAAATCAGAGACTACAATGTACTTCCAGCAAGCAATCTTGAGAAGAGTGGAGTCTACGTCCGGCATTAGTGAGGGCTGGGGCTTGCTATAGCGGCCCACGTCAGTAAAGGCTGTGACTAAGCGAAAAGCGCCATTCCTCTTCTTCACCAAGAAGGATGGATTCAAGTATTCCACCACAACGTTTAAATCTTCTGGTCGACTGAAAATGCCTTGAGCCTCAAGTTCGTCAAATTTGGTTTGAAGCAGGTCGAGTTGGTCGCGAGAGTACTGTGGGACACGCCCTTTTCGCTGAGGAGGCTCGACAGGTCCCATATTCACAACCCCTTCAATCGGCCCGGCAGCTCCATTGTAACCAGGAATACGGGGATCGAAAACCAATTGGAATTCCTTCAGTAGCGAAATGAACGCGGCTTTCTCAGCAGGGGACAACAAACCGTCAGGGTCTACATGTACGGACTCGACGGAAGAAGAGGGAGGAGTAGTAGACTTGGGGCACGGCTCTGCAGCTTGGGTTGAGGAGGGCTCTATGGAAGACTCCAGAACAGTTAGACGTGCTTGGGATAAATGGTCGTTCTTGCGGATTAGTAGGGGCTCCTCGGTATTGTTGAGAAGTCTCAGTTTACCACCAATGGATTGGACAATGTCGGGATGAGGCCAGGTGTGAGCAGGTTTGAGGTGACTAGAAGAGACCGAATCCATACGGGGCTCAATGGCAAGTGTAGCATCTTTAAGTAGCACTGAGGAGGCGTCAATTTCCAGGACCTCACCCGGCCAGACGGTTGTGTTAGTATTCGGGGCGCGAAGGAGGTGGCAAGCTCTGACAGCGTAGTGGGTCTTAGGACTTTGGGAACAACCATAAGACGCCACGTCACACCCAGCGATGATGATCTCACGCTTAGCGGGGCGGACTGCAATATCATTGGAAGCCATGAAGGGTGTTCCAGCAAGTATGTCAACATCAAGATTCTCGACAACGAGAGCTTCCAAAGTAAGAGTTCTGCCTTGACGAATCAGCGGAAGGCGGGTCTCACCAACAACAGTTAACGGGGTGCGACCGTCGGCCTGCAAAGCAGTCTGGGAGCTTTTAGTTATCTTAGCACCAATATGCTTGGCTAAAGAAGCTCTCATCATATTAGTTTCTGCGCCAGTGTCTATTGTAAGGCTTAAAGGGTGATGACCATAAAAAGCGTGAAGGAATGGAGACTGGGAGACGTTTACGCGACGAGTGGCAGGGGGTTTCATAGTAGGTAGGACGCTGGAGGGACAATGCTGCATATCTGCTAATTCTTCAAAACCTGGAGGGCTAGTCAGATCAGGATGGTGCTGGTAATCATAACTGCTCTCCTCTAATTCAATGCCGGCCACTTGGCGAATCTTGGACATGAAGAGACGATCAGGCTCGGGCAGAAACTTGCAACCGCTGAGAAAATGTGACCGAAAATCTGGGCGGCCGGCCTGCTGGCAAAGAGGACAAGACTTGACAGCTCGAGGTTTAGGCAGTAGCCTGCGTCGTGCGGGAACAAATAAGCGATGATCAGTCGGGGGCGCAGAGCGTAGAACTTTTGATTCATCACTGGTGTGGAGCTCGTCAAGTAACGACTCGAGAGCTTGAGAGATTTCAGGTTTCACAGAGGCCAACGTCCTACTACGTAATTCGGTTCCATAACGTTGTTTCACAAGTCGTGGAAGGTTGGGATGGAGTAGGCGTAGCCAAGTGAGAACAATAAAATTTTCGAGGGATGGAGATAGTTCTTCGTCAGCGTCCGGGATCTCGCCATAATGAGTGATTCCGCTGGATCTGGTGAGTAGGTTGTCCTCAATAAAGGCCATTAAGATTTGGAATAAATCCTCAGGACGCTGTTCAGGCTTCAAAGAAATGTTCGCGAGGTCCAAGAAACGGGAACCAGTTAACTGCAAGCCATAATGCTGTCAGATCGATTGCCAAACGCCGCTAATTGATGTAGAATTCTTGACGATTGAGTTCCGAGAAATGATAGGGGCGTAATTGGCAATTTGGCCGAGCATCATTTCTAAATGTGTTAGTTTTTGAGCAGCAGTCCTTCTTCTCGCCGTTGGAACAGATTCAGGATCGTTGGAGAAACCACGTAGGGGTGTAGCGTTTGTTTTTTTACCCCACGATGATCCATCAGTAAGAAAGTCTGCGAAGTTCGGATCGAGGGACAAGATGTACTTTAGATTGTTTTCCCAGGCTTCGATCGAAGTAATAGTTTCATTCGAAGAAAGCGACCACTGTTTCGGCGCTCTGTGTGAAGTCATCACTACGGTTCACGAATTCTGGCTTGATTGCTCAGAGAGGCGGCTAAAATCGAAGAACAGCTTTGATGTTCTTTCCGTGGGTTCTTTGAAAATGTTGCGCTGCCACCACGCCAATAAGTTGAGCCGAAACTCCGAGCGAGAGAACACGTTTGTTCACCGAAGGCAAGATGCAAATACAACGCAAACTAAGCAGGCGAAGGTGGTAACAAAGGCACCAAGCTAATTATGCGCGAACTGTGTGACAATGAGGTAACTAAGCGTGCATGCAAAGCGAAACAATAACCCTAACTAAACGACGGCGTGTACAATGGGTTACGCTATGTGACCTAGTGGCGGGAATTACACAACAATGCGAAATATGGCGCTACCATCCTGAGTGACTTTGTGATCAAGGAAGACAATCGATATCATGGATGTCTTTCGGTGTGTTTCGAGGGAAAAATGTGGTTTTGGCGTTGCAGTGCTGTGTAAGAAGTCTCTTCTTACAAAGGTCAATCCTTCAAAGCGTTTCAGACGTTTTGAATACATTGATACTGTGATTAAGTCCAGCTCTAAAACCTTCAGACTTGTAGTAGTCTATCGACCACTGCCTTTAAAGAAAAACGGCTCCACCAGCGAACTGTTTTTTGAAGACTGAAGACTTTGGATCAATCCTTAAGCATTTGGCTACTGAAAAGGGACAAATTATGGTAGTTTGTGATTTCAACTTTCACATAGATGATCATAAAAACTCATGTGCTGGCAAATTCATGGAATTGCTACAAACCTTTGACTATGCTTAGCACGTAGAGCAACCGACACACAAAGAAAACCACATTCTAGATTTGATCATTATTACCAGATCAGAAGATAACATTGTTGGACACATTTCGGTAATGGATCCCGCTCTATCTGATCATTATGCAATACGTTGGAAAGTATTCTTACCCAAAACTCTTCTCAAGAAGAAAGACATAATCTACAGGAGCCTTAACCGCATTGACTTGTCTAGTTTTCGCAAGAACATGAAGAACTTGAATTTAATCGATACTGACATCGCATCGCAAAACGACTTGGTCGAAGGATACAACATGAAGTTAGGTTCGCTACTTGATGACCACGCTCCTGCCAAAAGTAAGATTGTAACCCTGTGTCCGAAGTCACCCTGGTTTACCATCGAGATCCAAGAACAGAAAGTAAAACGGAGAAGAATGGAACGTCGTTTGCGAAAAACAAGACTAACAAGAGGCCATATTCGGCCTATCCCCTGGCCGATTCCTATGTTCTATTTAA
>NC_090881.1:16244291-16251791 GCF_036669935.1 Montipora foliosa
ATATCTACGCAGCTATTCCATTATAACTTATTCATAATTCACTCAAGATCTCTGGAAGGTGGCTACATGTAGACGCGTCTTCACGGCTACTCCATTGTAATTTATTCATAATTCAGCGAAGTTACTTGAGCCGTAATAAGTGTTGATAAACACTACAATAACTAAAAGATAATCAGTTTGAAATCAGTGCCCAGGACTAATAACTGTAGGTAAGAGAGCAATAGGCTGAGATGGAGTTTGTTTTATCAATATTCAGGCATGGCTACGAGACTTTGTGGTCAAATTTCACGGCTCAGTTCTGTTTTCTTTGTCTCACAAGTCTCAAGGGAGATTTCTAAACAAAACAATATTCAGATTTATAACCATAAAACCTCGTAGCCATGTGTGAATATTGATATATTGAACACAATTATTTCTGGGAGTGATTGCAGAACACCCAGCCCACTAATCGTACTGTAAAATGAGCTGCCACTGTGGTCTGCAGTCCCATAGTCCATGAACGAAAATTGTTCAAGGGCAAGCAGTAAAATGAACTGCCACTGCGGCCTGCATTCCCACAGTCGGTGAATGAAAATCGTTTGAGGGCAAGATCTCGAGAAAAGTGTAGTTAACCGAACTGCAAAATGAAAGCTAAAACTTTACGAGAGTGGTTAGGCCTAAACCCTGAGGCGAGCGCTTAGGCTTAGTCAGTAAACTAGTGCTTTCTTCTTCACACGATCTTGGAAAAGTGTAGTTGGCCGAACCGCAAAATGAAAGGTTAAGGAGCGATTGCACAATACCCCGTTGAGGAACACAGTCGTTTATATGTATATCATTTTCTCTACCATGCCACTGCGAATTGTGGGACTGCAGTGGCAGTTTTTTAAGCAAGACATTTAGTAGGGCGGGTATTCTGCAATCTAGCCCATTTCTGCATAGCCATTATTTTGTAGGAGCTACGCAGAATAGGTTGTGTTGCGAGGTATTCTGCAATTTAGTCGACACCCTTATCAATGAAATTAAACACGGAACACGTTATTTTCTTTTTGGCTCCGTCACCACTGTTAGCTCTACTGTTTTCATATTAACATACATCCGTATGTAATTGTATTCATTATTGCGACAAAATATAATATAAAAAAAAAAAAATGAATAAATAAAATAAATTCAATGTAATCAAGTTCTTATCCATTTACTAATTTACATGTCTATTTATTTTTCGCATTATTGCTATACTTATTTCTCTTTCCTCGTATATTGCTGTAAAATGTCTTGTATGTGTTAGTATTGTAACATGAGCTCAAAATAATGGCTTTTACGCAAACGTTCACGTTCATCACTAACCTCAATTTCTCGATGTTACTTTCTAGCTGCCGATCTAAAATTGCTTGAAATTGTTTCCCTGATGTTTTTCCATTTCTTTACCGGCGGTTCTCCCGTGAAAAATCATTTCCAACACACTTTAAACTGCAATTTTGTACATAAAGCCCTCACAGCGAGGCGGCCATTTTTATAGGCCTCGTGAGGGCTGTTGTATATGACCTACTCAAGTTTCCAGGATAAAACGTGGTAGATGATTGGTTTAATCCATTCACAATGAAGACACCAAATTTAGAGAGAACCGGAAGTAACACAAGTTTTTCGTAGCGGACCAGCGGAGCACCATGGATAAGATTTTTATGCTGGAAGTAACAAGTTAGTTATGAGTACGTCCGTCCGCCCGTACAGACTAGGGACTTTAAGATAGTGGACAACGGTAGGCTGGAACGATTGGATGCGTTACCGGAGACTTTGGACGAGTACGGTAGAAAGGCGCGAAAATTTTTAACTTAAGTTTCGGCCAACACGACCGTAGGACGATGGAATAAACTTGTCTTTTGAAGAGGCGAGGAATTCTTGTAATTTTTTATGCAGAAGGTTCAATTAGCGAGGAGGAATTTCTTATTTTATAGCATGAATACGAATCAGTGAATCCTCTTTATCCTTACTGGGAATTTGAACCATTTTGTTTAGATTTCTTGGATTCTAGCGAGTGTAAATCCGCTAAGGGTAATTGGTTCATAAACAAAAAATGCGGCTACAATTATCTCTTTTACCTTTCTTTTCTGCTTTTCTCCTGTGTCATGGTGGATTATGGATAACGCTACATTGAGAACAAGTAAATTTTGATTTGAGCCGCGATGTGGCCGAGTGATGTCTTTGAATGAACTCAGAATTTTCGCTAGATTTTTTTCATTTCAGCGATGGATAAATCAAGACAAACACAACCAAATGCACATTTAACCCATTGGGTGATCAGTTTTCAATGCATAATAAAGGAAAAGACTAAAATAGTGAGAATAAGTATGGATGAATTCCTATCGTTTTCACCGTAGATTCCACGACGAGAAACCCGGCGAAAACATACCGTCCTACAAAAAGTACAAGCACGACGGTCAAATGTCACGGGGATTTTGCGTGACATGACACTCATCTAACCGTCCCAGTCTACCGTCGTGTACTATCTTAAAGTCCCTCCTGTAGGGGTGGACAGGAGCCACCCCTGGCGAGGGGGGGAAGCCCCTGGCGACGGGAGTGTTGAGGCAATTTTCCTTGGCGGGAAATCGCGTGGCAGCGTTGCATTAGGCAACGACGAAATTTGAGAAATTTCAAGAACCTTACTCACCCACTTTACATTGCGCGCCTTTGTTGTTGTTGTTATCTAGGAATTTTAAGCGTCTCCTTCCATATATGGGAAAGTATCGTTGAGTTATATTTGCACTCGAGAGAAAAATTAGAACCGTTTGTCAGCAAAAAAAAAAAAAATTCGAAGATCCTCAGCAAGGATTATCCTGTGAAACTAAAATGTTCAGTGCCGGTAGCCTGACCGGAAGCCACGCACAACAATATTTGAACAGAATTATCGATCCGACGGTGGATTTGCTGTTCGCGATTCCTTACAGTGTAGTCCAAGAAGTTATTCGTTCGTTTTTCAGAAATGATAATACATTAATTCTGATTGTTCCAGCCGTTAATCGAGGATTTCCAATATCGGTACTCTTCGATGCCATTCCAAGAGCAGATGGTTCTATAACGATTTCGTTTCCACTCGATAATATGTTACGAAGAGCAAGTCATACATAAAAAATATTAAGAAACTCAAATTCTAATAAACATATTTTTCTTTTCTAAAGAAACTGTGGTGCTGCGTCGGTGGGAGAGTGAAACAGCAAAATTTGGTTTTGGGAAATTGGGAAAACTGACGTTTCGAGCCTGAGCCCTTCGTCATTCGCTCTGACGACTGGCTAACGATCGAAACGTCAGCTTTCCAAATCACTCACGGTGGTAATTCGACCCTTATCAACACGTTTGATAAAACCAACTTTTCTAATAAACATAGCTTATTTTCCAAAAGAAAACAGAATTATATAGACCATTTCATGTGCGATGGAAAAGATTACTTTACACAGTCACAGAATAGACCGATTTCGATGTATTTAAATTCAGTCCTAAACAAAAGGCATCATCTCGAGGCTCCGGGGAATAAACTCATACAAATCCTTATACTTATTCCCCAGAGCCTCGAGATGATGCTTTTTGTTTAGGACTGAATTTTAATATATCACAAATGGGCTATTCAGAGCTAGTTTCGGGGGCCCTGAAAATGGGGACTGAAGTAATGTGGGCGCGCAATGCAAAGTGGCTGAGTAAGGTTCTTTAAAGTGGCTTCACATAGTTTCCTGACCGCGCGCAACCTGGTCACTAGAAAATGGGTGATAGCGCGAGCTTTAAAGCTAGCGCGACCGACGCGCGGCTCTCCCACGCGAAAAGTAAACAAACTTGGCTTATCAAGTTCTATGGAAAATGGTTTGCCTCTGACTCTTGATATTTTTAAACAGAGGTTTCGGCTAATTCTTAAGCCTTGATCAGTGATATGAAAGCGAAATTCGTTATCATGCGCTATTTAAAGTAACGTCGCGCGAAAGCTTGTGCGCGTGACCATGAAATTCATACTCGCGCGATGCCTTTGTAACGAACGTCGCTTTCATATCACTGATAAATATCAAGAGTCAGAGGCAAACCTTTTCCCATAGAACTTATGACATCTCCTGACTACACTTTTTCCATGGCTTCCCAACTTTGCAAACTCATTTTTCGTCAAAATTATGTAGACATATCATCTTTTCGAATTGTTTACCTATCTGTAAGAAGGATGAAAATTCTTTGGAGTCCAACAGAAGGTCATGTCCAAAAAAAAATCATTTCCCACTGTTCTGAACTACTTATCTGATTCTAAAAACGTTAGCTTTAATGAATGTTTAGGATTGTTTCTGTATTGGTAAAATGATGACCTGTGACCTGTGTTTTGAACCTGCGAGATTATCTCTAAGGGAAAAAAACCTCACCAACATTTTAGTAACGTGAAAGATAATACAGAAACATAATCTGACAGAACACGGATAGTCACAAAGCTCAAAAATGTCTTTGCTAACATAGGACCCTCTCGGGCAAGCATTATTCCTTCAACTCAATTGACTCAAAAATGTGGTCACAATCCAAAGTGTTTCTTTCTTGCTCCTATTTCTCCCTCTTTTGGGTTGCCAGCATAATCTGTTCCCTAAAAAATAGCAAATGTGAGGTTGTTTATAGCATTTCTTTTTCTCCAATAAAAGAAGACTGATTTGCTAGGGGTTTGAATCAAGCTCATATTAATATTTTGTTATGTTTCATTCTTTCATCTGACGTACAATGACCATGATGTGATGCCTCCTCTATGTTATACAACTATAGATCCATTTCTGTCCTTCCAAGTCTTTCTAAGATCTTTGAAAACATGTTTTTTCTCAGATTGTCTTGATGTCTCAGAAAATTTGGTATGGTGCACTTCAACGTATTGGTTTGGACTGGACTGGAATACAAAAGAATGGAGGTATAGAACATTGTGAATAAACAAAAATCTTTAAAAAAGTGTTTGTCATGGTCAGGTATTTGACTTGAAAACGTTCAAAAAAGACGAAAAAATTGATGCAAGGTATCCAAGTTAATGATCGCGTACTTACAATAAGAATCCTTTCCTTGCATGCGCTAAACACCAATGTAACATCATCACCAATAAGTACAAAGGGAGCCCAGTGCTTTACTTGTTGAAATTGGTCAGATTCCCTCATACATTTCATGGTCTGATTCAGCGCTTCGCTGGCACTTTTACCGCATAATAAGAGCCGGTAAAAAATCTTCATGAACCACAGGGTAGCATCATCATCAATCGCCCACAAAGACACTAGAACAGATCGAGCGCCGGCACCCAAAAATGCTCTGGCGATACCGACCACACCCTCGGCTTTGATCTCCCCCCGAGCACTATGGCAGCAGCTTAGCACAACCAGTTGTGCGCGCATCTGAACATTTAATACATCCCTCATTGTTAGAAGAAAGTCTTCTTCCACTGGAACTTGAGTTTTCCGGCTGGGATTCGGTGCTAGAGCAATTTCTCCCGTTGCCATCTTACCATGAGCTGCAATATGAACCAAAGCAACCGAGGAAAGACTTTTCAGCACTTGTTCCTTTGTTGCTTGTTCTCCAATAAGAGGCACAACGCCGAGTATTTTTCCAATCATTTGAACTTCTTCTCGGGCGCAAGGCAGCTGCGATAACTTGCACCCCTGATATTCAACCTCTTGTACCGAGGGATCGCCCACTAGAAGCGCACCACTCTTGCTGTGATAAGCTGCGGGACAATCTGCGATCAACTTCAAACTCGTTAGTGATGGAATCATGCGGACTCGGAAAGATTCGCCGAGGTATTTTGAATCTTCGTTCATGAATGCAGCAAAAGGAGCCAAACACAACGGACCCTCGGGAACGAAAACGACCTCATCGCCATACAGCGTATCTTTGATAGGATCAATGATAATTTCGTTCAGGATGTGCAGCGAACTTTTCTGAAAACCATGGGATTTGGTGCCAGTCATCTCTGCCGAAGAAGAGCTCTCGTCTGAAGCATTGCCATCCCTCTCCACATCCAAGGAACGATCCTCGCACTCGACAGCAGCCCTTACATCAATTTCTTTCCACGTCTTCTTCATCAAAGACAGCAAAAATGTGGTGGTCTCGTGATCACCACTCTCGATTTCTTTTCGTCTTAACTGAGCTTCTTTTCCTTTCTGGAAAACCCACAAAAACACTTCTGTCTTTATCAGCGCCATAAAAATTGTGTTCGACGGAATACATTCCAATAAATCGTCGAGAGTTTCGCTTGTGGTTCCTGAATCAGTTGGTTTTTCTTCAGACGCGTAATTCAACTGCAAGAGATCTTTAAGAGCTTGGGCACGCCCTTGCTCAGCGGCCTCAACAGCCTCCATAACTTTTCCTTGCTCCACTAACAGATGCCACAAACTCACGTAGGCAGTGTGACGCATGTCGCGTAAGCTCATTTTCCACTCATCGTTAGACCCAAGATGACTCCTAACGTCATTAAACACAGCTACACTTTGATGATAGCTATTGGTAGCCTCGCTCAAAGATCCGAGCGATTGATAGACTTCACCACGGTTGAAAGATGCTACTCCAACGCCAACTTTGTCCCCCACTCGAGTGGATATTTCCATGTGACGTTCGTGGCACTCCATGGCTTTCTGGCAATCACCTAGACGAAAGTAGGACACACCGAGACCACTGTAGGCTTTTCCTTCATTTTCAACTGCGCCGATTTCTTTGGCGATTTTTAAGAAGCCTTCGAAAAATTCTATAGCTTTTGTAAAATCTCCGAGGCTGTGATAGGCTTGACCGAGATTACCGAGAGCAATTCCTTTACCCGCCTTATCTCCCGTTTCTTCTACGATTTTCTTGCAGCGTTCATGGTACTTTATGGCTTTTGAATAATTCTTCAGACTATCATAAGCGCTACCTAAGCTGCCATACGCCTTTCCTTCATTTGACTTGTCTCCCACTTTCTTTGCGAGTTTCAGGTGCCATTCGTAGTACTCTATTGCCCTTTGGAAATCACCCAAACCATGATAACAGTTGCCTAAATTTCCTTATGCAACGCCCTCTCCAGACATGTCACACAATTTTTTGGCAATTTCAAGGTCACGTTTGTGATATTCCATGGCTCGTTTAAAATCTCCAAGACTGTCATACGCGTTGCCCAAGTTACCGTATGCCACTCCTTCACCCGCTACATCTCCCAGCCGCTTTGCGATTTCAAGATGACGTTCGTTGTAATGGATAGCCTTCCGGAAATCCCCGAGTTTGTGATAAGCAGTGCCAAGGTTGCCATACGCTCTACCTTCTCCGATAACGTCTCCGACTTCTGTCGAAATTTTAAGGTGTAGTTCTTGGTAACGAATAGCCTCTCGGATATTTCCAAGGCTGCAGTACGCGTTGCCGAAGTTTCCATAAATTCTCCCTTCCGATGCTTTATTGCCAGATTGTCTTGCAATGTCCAAGGCCCTGTCCAGAAATTTTATGGCTTTTTGAAAGTCTCCAAAATCCTGGTACACAATGGCCAGATTACTATATGCCTTTGCTTGCTCATCAGTG
>NC_090881.1:16264291-16274291 GCF_036669935.1 Montipora foliosa
AAATGAAGGCTTCATTGTCTTGAAATCTTGATTGACCATAAGTTTGTCCCCTCTTGTATTTGCTTTAGACGATGACTTGTTCGGTGCCTGTTTTCTTTCGTGCAGTCTGTAATGCTCTGTAGTGTAGTCTATACGACGCTGCAGTTACTAACAAGTGAAAAGATTAATGTGCGTGCGCGTGCGAGATGATGAAACTCAATAAGGCACTGAGATAAGGTCACGAACGACTATCTGACGGGTTGTGTTCACATAAGCCGATCTTGATTCTCCTGATTTCGTCATTCATCAGATGTGATCATAAACAGACCAAGCTGTGTGCTTCTCCAGATCGCTAGAGTGTTGAACGTCTTCCACATTTTTAGCATTTAACACCACATATCATTTTTATGTTTCTTTTTTTTTTTTCGATTTCACGCCCACGATATACTACAGTACATGCATACATCTGTCGATTTGATGAACATGAGGTCACGAGAGCTACCATGTCAAATTCAAAATTAATAGGCCACGACTGTTTAATTTAGTCCGCGCAATGTCTGGAGGTCACGCTTAATTTGTATTCTGAATTGCTTCGCCCAAGTAACGACTTTCATCTCTGCGTATGCTACGTGTCCCATCCTGTGTATGTAAAAATAGGATGTTCTGTTCGCAGTTTTTTTGCCACACATGTACTAAACATGTTTATAATTCTCCTCGTAAACTGAGCTTGTCAACACTGAGCTGCATAATTTGTGTGCGTCCGGCTTTACATTGGAGAATCTGCCCATTACGGTCAAGTAAAGTACCCTCGCTCATGATCATTATAAATTCCGAAACAATTATCGAGTTTGCAATTACTACCTAAACTTCAGAAAAGATGGAAGGTGACCAAAAACGTCGAAACTGGAGTTTTATCGGGTTTTCAAGTGATGAGTCCAGCGGACGTCTCCATCATCAAAGTCCAGAATCGAAGGAACTCCTTTGAAACTAAGAGGGGGTTTAACGTTGATCGGTTTCTCAGATGAAAGCCTTGACTCATTCCGGCATCAACGTCAAAGATCCCAATCATTCGTGATCATTGTCCCAGTTATGATGTAGACGGTTCGAGCGCGAACGACGACCTCTAGATGTAACCTTACTCAGAGATTCTCACGGAGGAGAAAACAGTACGCGTGAATTATGCAGACTGTTGAAGCGATGAACTGAACCAAGAAGAACAACGTAATATGGACGGTAAGCCGTAATTACCTTTACCGATAAATTTAATTTAATCGTGGGGAGCCAATCCAGCCTTCGGGCTAAACGTAACCTTCTTGTCAGTAGTAACAGCGTAATTACGCCGAGACTAAAAGGTACTGAATAGCATCACAAATTAGCATGAGAATGTTTTTCCGCCATTTTTTTCAATGCATTTCCTTTTAGATGTTTCAAACCTTTTAACTGCATAGCTCATAGTTTTCACTGAAAAGGAAAGTTTTCAAGTCCAATCTGAAAACAAACCGTATACTGATATAACTTATTAGTTCACCTCTAAAAAAAAACGACGTAATGAGTAAGTTATGATTTAACACTTATGATATGTGCCTGAACATAACATTAGCCGTTTCATTTTCTATTCTCAACGCAAACTGGTAAGCGATGAAAACTAGCGTGAGCGCGTGAGGGGGCGCTGTGTGTTTACACACGCGTGGACAGTCTCCCATGCAATACTACGATGACTGCGTAGGTCTTTACCTGGATTGACTTCACTTTAAAAATCACTACAAAATCTGAATTTGGGGAAATCAAGTTCTCAGCAAATAAGGTGATCCGGCGTTCTTTGAGGTTGCTCGAATCAGTTATTTAATTACCATACCTTTCCACTTTCCAATTATTTGCTCATAATAATAATAATAAGACACGTGCGAACAAATTTTTAAGGGTCAAATTTTTGAGGTCGATCAGGTTTTTCTATCAGCTCTTTCCTGAGTTCACAGTCGGAGAGAATGGCCTTTGACTGTGACATTCCGACACAAAGGAAACAACCTATCATCAACTTAGGTAATTATCTGATTTCAATCAGGGAAAAGCAAGACCGAATAGCTAAAACACAGGAAAAGTTAATAATAATGAGCTTTATTTAACCAGGGAGCACCTTCAGTAATCTGTTCTCCCAGGTGTCCCTGACATAAATAAAAATGTACAATATACACTCGGGAATATTTCTTAAGCTGCGATAGCCGCCACTCTCTTAACACATTTCCGATTGTTTCACCTTGGAAAGTTTAATGGAAAATCGATCGAATGATAAATCTCGTTTGTAAGCAAAATTTGTAACGGGAGCTACCCCTATTCACTTTGAAATCTGCCCTTTGGCATCAATTTAACTTTACAGTCTCCACGATCACGCACAGTTTTTGCTATTTGCGGTTTTCACTGTCACACCATCATCAAAACCTTTCAACAAATAAAGTCAAGTTCATTTTCTTTTCATTTTCATTTTCTTTTGTCTCTTGAACAGCCCCACAAAGATTCAGGTCTGCGCGATGTTTCGTGCGGGAGATATTCGAAGAAATGTTTTACTCAAACTTGAATATAAGGCTTTGTATAGACACGCGATGTTTTAGTCCCTCCGAGGGGCACCAATATGGCAGCCGGAAGCTAACAAAAGCATATGTCATCGAGTTTTGCTATAAAAAGCCTGTAATCGTCTTCTGAAGGCTCATAAACATCCACATGAGTACACATGAGTTGCTTTTTATCTACGTGACAGCATTCTCTGCCGCCATTTTAATAGATCGTTTTCACTGTCACGCAATAAAAAAATAAATCGAAAACCATCCGGTGGAAAAAGTCAAGTATTCGTGATGTTGTAGAAGATAAATGAAGAAGACACTTCTCCAAGTTTTAGGCCTGTGCGTTTCCCCAAACTTCAGATATTCGTCGATATGTTTCGCAGAAATTTACAGAGCCCAGTATCAAATCGCCATGTTGGTGTACATCTGTGGCCCACCAATATGGCGGCCGGAAAATAGTGTCAACATCTGTTACTTACTTTGGCTATCTAGGCGAGTGATCGTCTGTACTCAACAAACATCTATTTACCTAAGCACTTTTCCTAATGCTTTAAATTCTAAAAAGGCTCAAAACCATGAGATAAATATATATTTCTCAATAAACTCGTTCGTCGCTTCGTGTCACGCACCGCTATAACTCAGAAATTCAAAATGCTCTGGTTTCCAAACGAAGCACGCTATTGAGCTTTAAAATTGCAAATGGATACAAATTTACCGCCTCTTATGCCTGATGAGGATAAAAACTTTCGTGGCTCTTTAGTTTTGGATTTTAGAAAATGATGACGTCACGTGAAAACGATCCATATCGTGTCACGCAAAAGCTCAGAATTCAACCCTCCTTTATCACAAGACGAAAAACCCTATCAAACCTAAAAAAATTGAAAAGAAAAGTCTTCAGCTGTGTTAATAACTAACTAAACTAAAAGCTCAACAGGATTGATAATTCCTTTTTTTTTTATTTTGATGACGTCACGTGAAAACCAAGAATTTTAAATTGCAAGAAAATGGAAAATATCAGTTTTAACAGCGAGTGAGTTTAGAGCAGCAGGTTCAAGTATCAAAACACTGCTTGATTTACTAAAAAAATGCCTCAGGTTTCTATTGTAGAGGAAATGCGAATAGCCAAGTGAAAAAGTTGCAACTGCATTTTATCAAAGTAGAGGATCAATTCCGAAAATATCGCCAGAATTTGTGGAATTTGAAGAGTTTCCTTCCATCGACTCTAACTCTCCATTAGGTAGCTGCCCATTTAAGTTTAAACTAAAGAAGTCAAATGCACGTAAAAGACAGCCTCTAGGATTTTGTGAATGTAGTCAAATACACTACAGTGATTTGGATAAACATTTGAAAGGTTTTAGGGTTAGGGTAACCCTAACCCTAACCCTAAAACCAGGAATTTGCAAGGAACCCGCACAACCACGCAGGAATGGATTAATTAAGAAATTTGAAGGAAGGCTTCAAGGAACAGTTGTGAGTCTTAGAAACAAAAACTTAACCATAAACGTTATAAACTGACTTCAATGTGAACTGCGATTTACAGTTTTTACTTTAATTAAACAGGAAGTTATGCTATGAAGGGGGTTAGTTCAAGGTGTTAGAAACGGAACAAGGAATTTGTTAAGAATCTGTATTAACTTTAAAGCAAATAAAAATATAATCAAATTTTTGTTTTGGGCTAGCTAACCAGTGTCGCTTCAGTTGAAAAGAAAAACGGTCTGTTTTTGTTTTGTTGTTTTTTTTTTTCTAAGATCACCACTGGGCCACTCCGTAGGGAAGAGAATAGAGCCGTCCAGGAGGTGGAGGACCATACAGCCGACTCAGTGGAAGTAGGTTTTTCTAAAGCCATCAATCTTCTCGACTGGGACAAAATACCTGTCTTTTGGAAGTTCACCGCTATATATGCTGACCATGTTTCAATACACTACTGCAAAGGAACTTATAAGTCTAGCTGGAAGCCCGACTATTTTAGAACGAATCGAAGAAACGTAGCGTGGAAACAAGCTCTGCCGTTAAGGATGTTATTTTGCTTTCCAACTTCACGTTAACATGGGATAAGTACACCCGACCAGAGACCGCAACTTATCTCAAAGACGTCTACAGCAGGATTGATGCAATGATGCTGAAAAAACTCTTTAACAACCTCTATGGCTTTTACAGGGTATAATCTCCCAATGCGGGCGCGACGATGTTGCATGTTGATTATAAAAAGTATAACGATTTCTAATCAAATTTCGAAAAAGTATATTTTGAAGTCTCAGTGTCAATGTGCAACACTTGTCAGTTCAACGAAAAAAGTAAACTCATGTTTACTCACGGCATTAATGTGAAAAAAAAAAAAAAAACGTGTAGCACGCCCAAAGGGCATTAACTTAGAGCTTATCCTGACAAGCAACGCTCAAAGGCGAGGAAAGTAGATTTTGGAAGTGGTTTTTCTTATTCTCGTGATTGCCCTTACGCGTTATGCCTTTCCTAGTCTTTATTTTGACTACAACCAGACTGATAGTTCGCTTCAGTGATGTTTTACGCACAAAGCGTTTATAGACAGTGTTACTAAATCAGTAACACAAGATATGTAGGTAATTTGTGCATAATTTTAGGGATACGAATATTGGTAGGTCACTTGGGTCCGGGAATCAGTTTCAAAAGCTGTATGAATATTCGTGGTGGGCAGATATATACGAAGAAAAGTAGAATTTTAGGTCCGAAAATCAGACTCAAAAGTTGTCGAAAGGTGTGTTGGGCTGAGATCGTCGCGGAAACGTAGAATTTTGGTTCCGAAAATCGGACTCAAAATTTAACAGCATTCGTGTCGGGCTGAGAACGTAGAATGGTGGCTCCGAAAATCGGAATCAAAAGTTATCAACCTCGTGTCGGGCTGAAAAAGTAAAGTCCAAACATTAAATCAAGGGTGGAATTTTGGATCCGAAAAACGGACTCAAAAGTACAAATAACAGCGCACGATTTCCTGTTCCTGCAGCAATTTACATAACTTCAAATGATATTACTAGGTATTACAAAGCCAAAATTCGATTTCTTAGGCAAAACGACGAACAGGCTTCTGGTAACGGAATAAAAAAGCGTTCCGCGGTTTATAGCGCTTTTGTATTGTATTATTTGAATGTTATGCAGGGCTCCGAGGGTTTCGTAGCTCTTCTCTATGTTTAAGACGACATTTAGACGCAGTCCGTAAAATATTATAACCTTTTAGATGTCAAAAAAAGTGTACTTTCCGTTAGAAACATAATAAAGTGGTCAAGTTTTCAACTTTGTGTTCCTCAATTATTGTAGAATACCCTCTATCCCCAGTATTCTGTCGGAAATGTGCTGTCTAACATGCTTATTTGCCCATTTTTTAACGGAATTTGCTTAATTGGAAAAGGACGATTTAGTTTGGAACGCCTTATATATATAGCAAAATACAAAAATTGAAAAGCTGAAACGTTTACAACGACTGCAATTGATCGAGCAGTGCCAGTGAAAGGAAAATGAGTAACAATCAAAGTGGAGGTTATGAAGATCACGCCACAAACAGATGCGGCAGGGTAAAGTTTCGAATGATCTCATGTGTAGTGTATTTTCCAGTACACCACTTCTGTTCATTCTGAATAAATCATCTACGTCTAGTTATTACGAAGGATACTTTCAGTCCTTTATCACACCAAGATATAGCTTCCTCGAATCGATTTAGCTGAACACAAGCTCTTGCACCTAGGAAACAAAATATACCCAGAATTACGTAGCATAATGGAACTTAAGGGACTTTAAGATCTACCTCGGAGAGGGTAACTAATTCTTGGTTTTCACCCACGTGATAAGGCGGCCATGTTGGATGGCAATACAATACAATTTCTTTTCGCAGAATTTGCATATCAAAGTTAAGAAAGGTGTAAATAACAGGGATATGTTCACTACCGCAACACGAAACTGTTTCGTTCCCAGCGGAAAGACAGATTATTGTTCTTGCTATCCAAAATGGCCACCATGACAACACATGCACTTTGCACAATCCCAAGTCTTTCGTGGTTATTTCATCTTGTTTAGTTCACACACTGTGGGCGAATTATCCTAAAATTGAATTTATACGAGCGGTTTCCGAGTAAAAATATAGAATGAAAGATTCGCATTTGTACGCTCACGTTGTCATTTGGTGATTTCCCGTTGTTGTTACGCTGAGAACATCAATAAAATGCGTGCTGCACGTGCAGCACGTGTAGCACGATTCTATTCCCACTTTTAACCAATGAGATTATTGTTTTGTGGGGTTGCCGTTGCCGTTGCCGTTGCCGTTGCCGTCGTCGTTTCTTAAACTCCCTGGTAGTTTCTTGAAGAAGCGAAACTGGTTCGCAGAGGTTCCTCAAGGGTGAAACCATCACAAATACGATGAAAAACATTTGTCTCTTATAGACAATGGAAAATTCATGACCTCTGCGATGCCTGTGCAATGTTCTATCAACTGAGCAATGAAGCAACTCAGTTGGGAACAGGTCAATTTGTTGGGCTCATGTGTTCCCGTGAAAGGACTGATAAAGGAAGGAAATGTATATTTGAAGTGCGGGCAATAGACGAAAGATATAAGTGATTCTGAAAGATATCTGGGCAATTTAAGCAAAGTAACCTGCTCCCAACTGAGTGGCTACCTAGCTGAGATGGTAGAGGATTGCCCCGGGGGACAATTGCTTAAATTGTTCAGCTAAGTACAAGGATCACTTCTATGTTTCAACTATAACCCACACAAACTGAATACAATCTTTGACGGCAGTTAAAAACGCCTGCAGTCTTCTTAGGCTTCGATACTTAACAATTAGACCCTTCGCCCGCAAGGGTTACGGGTCAATAGCCCATGAGGCGAAGCCTCATGGGCCTATTGACCCGTGGCCCCTTGAGGGCGAAGGGTCTAATTGTTTTAGTATCACCTAACTAGTCGGACAGAAAAGGCAATAATAAAGTTAGTAAATGCAAGTTGAAGAAATATTTATTTGGAAATAAAGCGAGAGTGTCACGCTTTTCGCTACTCGAGGACTATTAAACGAGAGCTAGTAAGAGAACAAGTACAACTTGTTCTCGTTCTTGGAGTCGTGATCTACGTATTTAGCATTCTGGTGATGATGCCGGTCGGACGGTCAATTTGTAGCTCTGATGATGATCATGTTTTACTCTCAAAAACCGCTATTTGCATTAGTCCTCTAGTTGGGTGATACTAAAACTACTTAGGCATCTAGCAGTTATCGTTTGCTTAGAATGTCGTATCATTTCCGCGTTTCCAACCTATGAGTTCCATATTCCAAAATACTGCAGAAGCAAGAGCTGTCTTGGAGGTATTTTTAAACTCCGCTGGACAAGGAACGCAGCCAGGCGAGAAAAAGATATGGATGCGCATCGAGGACTGATTGGCCATACCTTAAAGAAGCTAGGTGTTCGTTTCAAGGGCCCGCAGTCTCAACGAAGAAAAACCTAACAACCGCCGCGGAGTTAATCACACGGTAGCGACTCAAAGAGATTTTTCTCTTACTGACTCAGGTCAAGGCGCGAAACAGTGTTAAAAGGCCATGTCCGAGGCGAGAGGAAGAGGATATTGAATGAATGAAGGATGGAAGGAACGAATGACCGAACGAACAAGCGCACACGAACGAACAAATCAACCAATCACTGAACCAACAAACTAACGAGCGAACGAACGAATTACGGAAGAAACGAAAGGAACGAACGAATTAAGGAACACGCAAACTAGCGGAAGGATAGATAAATAAATAAATATATGTATAAATCAAGGAAACTTACCCCGAACAATTGTCTTGACAAGGGACGGCTGCAATTCAATAGCAATCTTTGCGTCCCTCAGTGAATCGTGGTAGTTACCTGAGAGAGAGGAAGGGAGATGAGACTTAAAAGTGCTTAGAAAAGGTCAACCCGTATATAGCAGGTTACTGTGCACGTGAAAAGGATGAGAACTTGGGCGATTCGCGTGAGAATGAGGGAGCATGCCTGTTCTCTCGCAAGCACGCCGCCTTATCACTTTGCCGCTATGTTGCGGGCTACGCAAGTACATTGCGACCGCAAATCGTACTTGTATTTATAGGAATAAAATTATATCCGTCTGGTTCACATAGAGAAAATATGTCTCTTGCCAGGGAACAAGCTTTAAAGAAGTTAGGCCGGTATTTAAAAAAAAAGGACATTGTCAATTGAAATGTATCTTTCAGATCGCATATGATATATGCCCTCGAGACGCCCCGGTCCATGCTATAAAAACAACAATTCCATTGTTGTCCCGAGAACCTAATATAAAATCACATTGAAAAGCAAAGGACCTTCCAAAATTCCTCACCAAGTTTAAAATGGGCTGCCGACCTGTTCCTGTAAAGTTTGGCCTTTAATTCACCATCTTTGCAACGCACTTTGATGCCTTCTGAGTAAAGGTGAATCGCATTACTTAAGTTCTTCTTTTTTAATTCATCGTCGCCTTCGTTCTTGAAAAACTCTGCTATTGCTAAACAACGAAAGTTAAAACAAAGGAATTTGGGGCGTTAATTCATTTCCTGAAACACTGGGATTTTTCTATATCCAGCTCCCACCTTACTTTTAAATCTGAAAATCTTAACTCATATGAAACAATTAAACCTTTCATAACACAGGCGAAGCGTCTTTTGCGCAAATTAGCACGTGCGTACTTGAGAAATAGACCTTTTTGCAGATACGGCGGCCATTTTGAATTCTATTGTCTCAAATAGACATTAAGGGATGCCCAGGGGAAAAATACCTATTAATTTGCTCCCTGAGCATCCCATAATGTCTTTCGAAAAATTAGAAATCAAAATGGCCGCCGTAATCTGCAAAAAGGTCTATCGGTAGGTTTTTTTAAAAAAGATTTTCTGTCATAAGTAAAAACCCTTCGAGGCTCCCACACAGTGCCAGTTTCATCACCAGTCCCTAGTTCCCGGTTATTTTTGAAGGAAAGGTTATGATGATGACGTTATAACAGAGTTTGTGAAGTCTTGCTTTTTGCTTGTAAACTCCCTTTTTGTGTTGTGGCTTACTGAAAATTTTACGGATGGGTAAAATAAACAACTAACTACTGAATTTTCCTTCCCATTTATTTATTGAAATTTCCGTGGGAAATAGTCGGAAATGGCATATACGAAACCTTCGATTTCAAAATTTTCTGGGGGACCATGCCCCCAGAACCCCCTAGTTTAGGGAGCCTTCGGCGCTCGAAACATCCCTCGTGTGCGTAAACCTTCAAAATCTCACGCCACGCCCCTGCAGGATTCATGGATAAACGCCGTTAACTCTAGTGTAAATACTACTAATTAGTGGTAGCTAAGTACCGTTTATCTCTCAAGTGGGACATTTCAGACTGTTAGTAAGACCCATTGTGGAACAACTCATGTAATACAAGGAAAGGTTACGTTTATACAAACGTTGGCCGTGTAGAACTTATATTATAAACAGAGTTAACTGAGTAGAGT
>NC_090881.1:16279291-16299291 GCF_036669935.1 Montipora foliosa
AAACTAAATATCTTCGTCTTATTTTTACACCACGCCATCAATTTTTGAACTGACCAGTCGCATTGGGTGTTTAAAATGTTCGTAAAACGCATTGAAGAAATAGCGTGAAGTGTAAAATGTGGTCGACAAAGCCTAGATGAACCTATGCCAAGCCATGCTTTCTCAGATCGCTCTGTCGCCTTTGATATAGCTTGAAACCAAATGTGTATTTGTCCGGTCACGCTAAAAATTGAATTTATACTCTTTTTTTATGAGAGCTTCTAATTTTGGGGCAGAGGCTGAACGTTCTTATTCTTTTGGCGATTCGAGCCTGAAAACGTTCTTAACATGTTCTTAAAGTTGTGTGGTATACTAAGTTCGACTACAAACTGAGTTCAAGTTGTCCTTTAGTGTATCATGCACTTGTTGATTTGCACTCACGTGATCAGCATATGAAAACGCATAATAATAGAATTCAATTCCGGGAGGATTGGGTCGAGACACCAACATGGCCGCCGTATCTCTGTTTGGAGACACTAACATGGTGGCCGTGACGTCATGTGATAAACCACCTTGTTAATGTTAAAAAAATATCCCCAAAACGTCCTCCCAAGGACGTATATATACGTCCTATGTTTTGTCACGCAACGACCGACAACGTATATATATACGTCCTCAAATAAGAAACATTGTTCTGTTAGCTTATAGTTTCATTTTATCATGAAAAAAACCTGTAACCGAGGCTTTCGGCATCCTCAATAGGCCAGTTTCGTATTCTCACGGTTAGACTGGATCTAGCATGAAATGTAGGCTAATGTGGGTGAAATCATTTCCAGGTGAAAAGAAATCCGCCGCATTAGCCTCCATTTCATGCTCGATACAAGCCAATACGAAACTGACCTATTAAAACCTCCTTGTACCTGATGGAGGATTAGACTAGTACTAAATTAAAGTCAATGCATGCATGGTATGATATTTAAGGGAGGTCGACTTCAATAAAAGGAATTACTTATCCCTCTGACCTTGCAAATACCTCGCAAAATGTCTTTTTGTATAAACTGGACAAATGTTACACTACTGTATCAACAACAATAATGTTCCCTTGTTCTTACCGCTTAAGTAAGCCAACACAAGAGATGGTTGCAACTCAGTAGCGACTTTTGCGTCCTCCAGCGAATAAATGTAATTCCCTGTAGAAGAGACGATGATGAGAACTTTGGGCAGAAACAACAAATATTATTCTAACGCATTTGGCAAGCCAACGGAGGGATTCGATCATAAAGCCGAGAAGACCGTATTGTTCTCGTTCTTTTTTTTTTTTTGTAGAGGATTATTGTAAATCTTAATACTTCGTTTATATTAAAAGTTCATTTCGCTTAAGTCGGCTCAAACCAGTTTCAACGATTCCAAGTAACGCTCTTATTAAAAGGATTGGAACTACAACGCAGTATCATGTATTAGCAATGTTGTGGTACCAAATGAAACACGAATTATTGTTGAACAACATGCAGTCATTATTGTGACGTAATATGTCACCGTGGCAACAGGTAAGCCCTGTCAAAAACACTCTTTACTTTGTCTTTAGTTCCTTATATCTCAAAAACGAACTCGGTGACCCCAATTTTTTATTTCTGAAAAGTAATCAGAAGGGCAAGATGAAACTTTCTGCAAAGTTAAAAAAAAAATCTGTATAGCGGATTGAGAGCCACCTTAATTCTGTGATTTTTTTTAAAGGTGGCTCTGATTCTCCTGTACAGAAATTTTCCAAATCGGCCGAAAGTTTCGTCTTGGCCTTCTGATCACTTTTCAACAATAAAAAATGGGGGTCACCAGTTCCTTTTTGAGATACGAGCAAATAAATCCAAAATATAGGGTGTTTTTGCCGGGCCTTTTCGTTGCCAAGGCAACTTATTACATCACAATACAATACATCTTGTTTAAAAATAATCGATGTTTCATATGGTACCGTAACATTGCTATACAGTGTTGTCGCGTGATTTGTTCTGAAGGGAGTGTCTTCGAAGGTTGAAACTGTTTTGAGCCACCTTAAATGTAGCATGTTTAAGGAAGGATGGAGTTGGGTTCAAAAGAAACTCTGGTGCTGCGCATGCGTCGGTGGGGAATGTAACACGAAAAATTCGCTTTTATCCAGGGAGTTAAGGAAGGTAAATAAACCACCTTAAGAAAGATTTGCGGGGTGGCGTTTTGAGCCTTGGGTCTTCTTCAGGGGGCTAACGAAGGCTAGCGTATGTTTAACAGGTAGAATGCCTGTTGCCGTGTGTCCGTTCAGTAATAGATCACAGATGACGTCAAAATGTGGTAAGAACCAAAAAAGCTGCACACGAGGCGATAGTGGAGTGTATCACTGATGTTCTTACCACACTTTGACGTCTTCTGTGATCTACCGGTATTACAGAACAGACGCAAGGCAAAATGGAATCTATTTGTTCAGGTTCAGTATAAAATAAAGAATTAAAAAGATTTTGATGGTGACGTCAGCTATGGGTCTGTCCTCTAATAGATGATTGGTGAGAATAAATGCATGCATTATTGAGGCTAAAGATGCGACCAGGTGGTTAGTTACAAAGCATGGTAGACTTGACCTCAGAACCTCCAAATTCGAGGCCAAAAGGGATCGGAGCGGGATTGGAACCAGGCACAAAACGCAAGTGAATCCAACACCCTCATTACGGCATCACGTCGTCTTCCGAACAAGGCGTTTTTAAGTGACTCGACCAGCGTTCATATTAGGCTTCCCAAAGAGTATTCGCATGTAACCAGATACCAATTCGGAGGAAATAGGCCATTTTACAGTTGTTTGATCAGTGACCTAGCCTATGAATGGCTGCGAAGCTGCCGGTGACCTTGTATTGATAAAGACCTCGATGCTTTTATCATGTAAATCGCGTTGTTGTAATTCTAATTAGTCTACATTAACATTACAAAAGCACGAAGTTTTGTATCAAAGCAGGGTCACCAGCAGCCTCGCTTCCATTCTTAGGCCAGCTAACCTAGCTACAACTGTAAAATTGTCTATGAGCTTGGTACATCTTCTTTGATTTGCAATTTATTATCAACTTTTGGTTTTTGTATAATCTCACGCGGTTAGACTGGGACGAGCATGTAATGGAGGGTAGTGTGGAAGAAGTATCCATGCATCAGCCTCCATTCTATGCTCGTCCATGCCCTCCCATTAAACTGGCTTACAAGACTGATTTTTCTGATGTTTGCGAGTTGGAAGTTGTAAAAAGGTCTAAGAACTTTTAACACGCTGGCGTTGCGAAAGTTCTAAATCGTTCGCTTACACAGCCCAACACTTTCTTCAAGATCCGCTGACCGTTGTAATTTTGCGCTAAAATTTGTCGCCAGTTGTACGAGTCGACCCACTTCTCCCCTCCCCCCTGAGAAAAGCATGGATAATAGTAAACAACAACAAACAACTCACCCAAACTAAAATGTGCTTTTGCTCTGTTGCTGTAAAGTTTGGCCTTATGGAGCTCATCTTTGCAGTTAACCGCAATTCCTTCTGTGTAAACTCGTATGGCTTCGCTAAAATCTTTCCCTCTGCATATTTCATTCCCTTTTATCAGGAAAGCATTTGCTTTAGCTAAAAAGAAAACGAAATAAACACAAGTTTTGAGGGAATTTTCGATAGAGCACACGGTAAAGACAATGGAGAAGTATTGCATCGGGTCTACGGAAAACGGCAAAGTGGTCAGGCAGAAATTTGCGTTTTTCTAAAATTCAAGGAAACGTGCTTGATTTTAGCTGATTCCTTGAGACTGCAGATGTCGAGGAGCTTCTCAAAAAGAGAGAAATGTTAGAAAAAGAGAAATTACATGATTTAAGGACAAGAAGTAGCGTGTCGTTTGCAGTTTCACTTGGACGCGATGCTACATTTCTCCAATGATAAGTCTAGTTTTCAAGACTACAATCTTGGACAAAACTCTTTGCGAAAATGACACACACTACTTTAAGTCATTCCCTTAGTTGCCTGTGTGATAAAGGATTGACTTCTCCATACCTTCCCCTTCCCCCTAATCCAATGTTGGTTAAGAAACGGCAAAAGGCCTGCACAGCATTTTTCACCACATTATAAACATTGGTATCGAAACATTCGATAGCTTGGATTTACTGGATTTACTGTTGAAATTTTCTTGATAATGATGACAGGATGTCATCGAAACGTCGAAATCTCTCCGCGTTAGTTTTTCTCATAAATAGAAGACTTTAGACTTAAAATTTTTCCCAAGAGCTTTGTCCAAGATTATAGATCTGCAAAGTCTTTTTTTGTTACTTTCACAAAAACCCTACAGATTTGGCTACCAGTTCGAGATTCAATACGGGAACTAATTTTTTATCCATCGCAAACAATCAATCCCGAACCTACTTTTATTTTCTTAACAAGATCCGATAAGCAAAAAAGGAGGAGAAACGCTCAGATGATGCCATAGACCTCTCTCATAATGGCCGCCAAATAAAATATTCTTCTGTTTGAATTCTAATAAGCCCTTCTAACCTCGCTACGACGCGCAAATTTCAAAAGATTTTTTATGACAAAATGGAGAGTTGGACAATTTTACACTTGGCTCGACAACGAAGGACAGTTCAAGCAGGTTTAAAGCTTTAGACAAACAAGTTTAAGATTACACCCAAGAAAACAAATTAAAAGCACTCGGGCAAAAACTGAAGAGATTATCTCAAGCATTTTTTTCAAATATTTATCGCCAGGCTTTAGCAGGAGCCAACAAAATGCTTTGACTTCACTACCAAATAATTAACTTTCGTCTTGTCGACCCGGCTTGATTATTTGGTGCGACTCGTCGCAACAATTCGCCTTGTGTGACAGGGACAATTTCGTGAAAATCATTGTCGCGGCGGCAGAACTTTGTCGCCGCGATCAGTCGCACGAATTCAAACCAGTTTGAACTCGTGCGACTTATCGCAGCGACAAAATTAGCGATAGCAGCGTTGTCGCATCGTGTGTACAGTTCCGGCAACAAGTCGTTGCGACAAAATATAAATGAACCAATGATAGAGCGTCATATGGTCAGCCATATCAAATTACCAACCTAGTTCACATTCCCCCTCATACGAGATCACTGCGTATGCACCGAACATGGCGTGGTGTCGCAGCGACTTGTTTTGCAAGTAGTAAACACGGAGCAACTTGTTGCAGAGACCTGTCGCCTAGTGCGTCTCGGCCTTCAAGGTTGCAAAAACATGAAAACAAAGCTGGTTTTAATGAGAGGTAAAATCGTGCTGCAAGTGAAGTATGGTTTACATTATAGTAAATTTTTATTTTCCTATGCAAAACGATGTAAGATTACCAAATTCAAAATTTTGTCTCGAACGTCGGCACACAACGGTAAAATGTTCATCCTTGCCTTTTATTGGATAAAAAACATCTTCCGCTTGTCCCACGACAAATTTTAAAATGCTTGACTTTGTTCAGAATTTGAAATTCAGGGAAGCTTAGCTAACCTTCCCAGAACTCTAAAGAACAAAGACGGTGAATGACAGCCATTATTTTATGGAAAATTACGCAGTAACAATTAAACTGGAATCAGGAATTGGTGGTCTCACTTCTTCCATAGTTAATGCATGGAGAGGGTTATGAAACTCGACAAGTTCCTTTGTTTGATGTTTTTGTCCGTATTTTTGGCCTTGACCCTGCACAAAACACACCTTTTTTCGATACGATAACCAATCAAATCCTTCGATTGAATTATGTGCGACTAATTTGGGAACCCGTGCGAGACCCAAACAAAAGATTGTACAGGGTCACGGTCAATTCAACATTCAACATCAGACCCTTTTGCAGATACGGCGGCCATTTTGATTTTTATTGTATCGAAAGACACTATGGGATGCTCAGGGGGAAAATTAATACGTTTTGCCCCCTGGGCATCCCATAATAGTTATTTGAAACAATAGAAATCAAATTGGCCACCGTATCTGCAAAAAGGTCTACTGCGACAACATTGTTAACGCTTTTGAAGGTTTTAAGGTTTCATAATCAGTCCCTCGATTAACTATGCTTCTTCCAAAGCTTTCAATGCCTGGAGAATGCAAATCAAGGGGTCCCCTTCCTGTACTCGTTAACTTCTGGTTTGTTACTTGAAATGGCTGCGTTAACATTCGAGGTATGGGACATGTAGAATAAGCCTGCCGTTGTTAACAACCCGAGTAGTGAATTCGGACCTGGTTTGTTTTTTAGCATCAGCATACAGACTGAAAGCAAGCAGCATACTCGAACTCACCTTTCAAGGTTTCTTCGTCGGAATCCAGCGTTCCTGTCTCGGCAACTGAGTTGATATCGGATCCATTTGCTTTCTCAGCCATGTGCACTGGCAGTTCTGTTTAGAGGCCTTACGTTTTAAAAGATATAAAGAGATAGTTCTTTAAAATTTGATTTGTGTATGCACACAAACAAGAACTATCAGATTATGACATCAGTGTTGGAGTAACCATAGTATGAGTTCATAACCAGCCATTTTATAGTTGTATTCCCCATGAGAAAACTGCTGATGATTATGGGAATGAAACATTTGTTCAAAACATTTGAGTTCTGTGTGGATGGGAAATACCCGTAGCAGGAAGCACTTCATGAATACATAACCCCCTCAACAAGGACAATTTTATTTATAACAAGTTTTACTTGCTCGAGTGGTTGAAAAATCTGATGGTGTGGCCGACTCGTCAAAATTAAAAGATATTAGACCCCAAGCCCCTCTCGTCAAGATCAAGATGGCGACGAGTTTGAGTATGACTGAAAAATGGATACTCCAAAATAAGTTGAGACACTTCGTGACACATATACAAGGGCAACATTTGGTGACGTTACGTGGCAATACCAGACAACCACAGTGTTAATCCGCCTTTGCAGATAAACAACACTCTGTTTACGCAGAGAATAACTGCTGGATTAGGCACTGATCTTTAGTAATTAGGGTTAAGCGCTGACTCGAAACTTTATATTTAGTAAGATCGTTTGGTACTTTATATACACGAAACTAAGTGTCCCCGGCCTTAGTATTTCTGGTCACGACCCTCAGTGTGTCTCCGCGTTCCAACCTTATTTCCGTCTCAAAGATAAATGAGTTTTTTCCGAGTACATGTATCTCTTAAATTCTAGCTCGTTCTTTGAACTGCTGTAAATTTAGCGACATTTCATGCGAACAGAAATTACAAACACGTGGACGTAATTTCTGGGAGAGATGTCAGAATGGTGATTTAAAAATCAGTTTCCTTTTGCGAAACTACTGTAGATAGATCCAGAAAGTAACCCGGTTGTGTCTGTAGGATGATTAATTACATTAAAAAGAAAAAGTTTCCCGGTTGAGACTCGATAAACCGTGAAGGAGCGTAAAAACCTGGCATCAGAAGATGTAGACTTTCGAAAAGTCCTTCGTCTAGATACGCGCGGAACGAAGGACTTTTCATAATTGATTGGCGCCAATTTAGCGACCCAAAAGCTGGTCGCTGAGCTAGGCCAATCAGAGTAGTCCTCGTGGACCCCAGGGGATAGAGTTGTCAATCAAAATTTGCCACACGCAGTGAAGCTTGATTTTCAAACATGCTACTAAAGCCCTGGCAAAACTATCGAACAAAGTTGGATCCAACATCCAACATTGTTGGATGTGAATGTTGAGATAGTGGCAAAACTGTATCCAACATTGCTAGACGAAACAAGCTACCGGTGCACGTTGGCGCTAAATTTGAAAATATGGCGCTAACACACAAACGAAAAGCTCTTATAGCGTTTATGGTTCTCGAGCTGTTAGGGGGCCCAAATGACCGTGTCAAGCGAGGGAAAACTAGTGAATGGCTAAAAGAACGATCCGAAAAGGGAATTTTCCAAACTGTAATACAATTATCGCTGCAGGATACGCCTGCATTTAAGGAGATGATGAGAATGAGCCCGGATCAGTTCAAAGAAATTTTGAACGCAATTGAACCGGACATATGCAAACAGAGCACCAAAATGGGCGGTGAACCGATTATTCCCTCTGAAAGGCTAGCTTTGACGCTCAGATTTCTGGCTACTGGCGAGAGTTTTCGATCCCATCATTTTCAATTTAGGATCAGCAGACCTGCAGTATCATATATTGTGACGGAAGTGTGTGAAGCAATAACCAAAAGGCTGGGCCCTTCTTACTTAAAAGTGCCTTCGTCTGAGCAGGAATGGCTACAGATTGCAAAACAGTTTGAAGAGAAAAGGAACTTTCCGAATGCTTGGGAGCCATCGACGGGAAGCATATTACCCTCCAACCTCCTCCAAACTCGGGATCTCATTATTATAACTGTAAACCGTCACACGCACTCCATTGTCCTATTGGCTATTGCTGGTCCCGATTGTGACGTTCTCTATGCAGATGTGGGAACTAATGGCCGCGTATCAGATGGTGGCATATCGAATAAGTGTTGCTTTCTTAAGGCACTTGAAGGAAACAAGTTGGGAATTCCACCAAGTAGGCCACTACTGCCATCTTTGTTTTCCAAATGACGCGAGAAGCCTAGGCTTGAAAATAAAATAGCGATTCTTGATTGGCTGGCAGAGCGAACGTGACCTGCTTCAGGATACAACTTTGTTGGAAGGGCGGCAAAACACTCTAACATTTTTTCGTTGTTGAGCAAAATGTTTGATCAAAAGCAAACTCTATCCAACATTCGATCGGGCAAAAATTGTTGGACAAACAGCCTCCAACATAGGCGGCCAAACGGTCCAACAATGTTGGATCGAGCAAAGTGTGAAGGTTGAATCCAACTTTGTTCGATAGTTTTGCCGGGGCTTAAGGCTACCGGATATTCCAAATTACGCGACCATCAAAGGAAAATAATTGAAGAATATCTGTCTTGCATAGATCTGTTTGTGTCTTCTCCAACCGGAGCTGGGAAAAGTCTGACCTTTGAACTAGTCCCGTACGCTTTTGGTCGTTCACTTGGAGCGGGTGGCAATGCTATCGTCTTCGTAATTCTTCCACTGATTTCACTCACGAAAGATTTGGTCTCTAGCCGGTCGCTATTTAGGAGACAACACATTTAAAATCTTAAGTATAAACAGGTGTCTGGAAGTCCCGAGGCGATTCTCAACGACTATCAACACATTTTTTGTCGAATGGAACAAAAAATTTTGAAATGCATGTGTATTCATCGACGAGAGGTCCGAGAGTCATTGCATCGCTAAATGGTAAGCTTAAGTCAGTCACTAAGATGTATCTTTTAATCCCGGTCTAGTACGTCTCCTACACGTAAGCGTACCTGATCTTTCATGAGTGAAATCAATTGACTTTCTTGACGATTCGAAGCTTTCCCTTACTTGCTAATCTTTCGAATATATTAGTCTTTCGTTTCTATCAGCACAAATCAAAGCACAAGTGTTGGTCCAGAAAATACCACTGGAGATCTCCTTTCCAAGCGGCGACTCGGGATTGAAAAAAAGCTTTCGTTTTATTTCATCTTTGTTTCTGATACCTTTAGCACAAAGTTAACAAATTTCCTCTTTCCATTTCGTAGAAACAAACATGTTCGACTGTTTTCGTCCGATTGCGCCATCAAGTTCAGGGCTTGCGAATGACGTCATCCCCTTTTTGGCGCGACTTTGCAAGCGAGACAAGTCGACCTCTCGCGACTTCGTCGCTCGCTCATTCACTTCGCGTACGAAAAATCACTTCTGGGGTTATCGTGAGGTCGACTTGTGGCGAGTCTACAGAAGATGTGGTTAGTTTTGACTCCAAATATACGTAAAAGGCGTCGCCCCTCTGAAAGAAACATATTTGGCTAAGTTGTAAGAAAATCTATACTCTGTAAACTACACTCTACGTAGTTTTTTTTCAAACTCGTGATTCACATCAAACAACATGGCGGAAGTGAAAAAAGGACTTTCCATTGCGAATTTGAAGAGCATTTCGTAGAATAAGCTATCAAATTTGCCCTTGCACTTTCTTAAGACCTTAAATTCCATTTAAAGATCAAGTGGCTGGCAATACAGTCGGGAAACAATTACGCGATCTTAGTCACAGTACAACCGGTTTAGTGAGCAAAAAATTGGGGCCAAATCAAGCCGTCAATTGTGAATCACAAATGTTTTGTTTATTATTTTCAATGTGATCTGTGTGATGCAGATTATGTTGGGTATACAGCCCGACACCTTGACCAACGCATTGCTGAACACAAAAATTCGGCAATCGGCCGACATTTTTTGAAAGCTCACCGCCGGTAGGAAAAATCTTTTGAAAGATTGCGAATTTTCCGTTAGAGTTTTTTTTTCTTTATAAGTAGTATATTTAACTTCGTTGATAAGAAAATTTGCTTTATATTTTTACAGTACTTCATTGAGGTCGACGCTAGGCTTGAAATGGGAGTGAATTCAGTGTCGCTCGAGTGTAAAGTGAACCGAGGCTATGAAAAGAAAACTCGCTCAACACAATTTGAATTAATTCTTTATGAAACAAAAAGATGAAGAAATAAGTTATCAAGGAACCGATCAAACAAATGAAAGCCAAAACGAATTAAAAGAAGGAGAGAAAATGAGGAAAATACAACTCTGACATGTGTTAGTCCTGTTGGATCCCAAGATATCATATGACGTGGGGTTTGATATACTCACTGCTCTATCACTGAAGTAATTCAGCGTTTTCGGCGGCTCCGCATTGTAAGAAGCTGTAGAATTTTTAGAATGACCATAAAACAGAGAAAAAATAGCTAAGGCAATAAAACGGAAGAAAACCATAACCAAGAAGAAAATCTTGCTGCTTTTCTTCCACGGACGCCGTCGAAGCAAAACCCATATTTTCCAAGAAGACTGTATTTTTCAATGGATGGAACCCGTGCTGGATTGTATTTTAGTGCTTCCAGTTCATTTTAAGCTAAAATATGTTATAGAGCCGACGAAACTGAAACTGGAAAACCGAGAATACGATGCGCCATATGTATCCTCCACAGAAAAACTCTCTGATTACGAAATTACATTATGTCATGGTATACTCACCTTAAACACAGCTATTTTTCACTGAAATTTGGCTAAGAAAATCATAAAACTGATTATCGTCAATTCATTTAGCCTCACATTGAACTGCAACAGTTTCCCCACTTCGCTATTTTCAACAACTTAAATATAGTGATATTCAACACCTGAGCACTCGCTAGACACCGGAAGTTTGATTAAACAGTATCCCTACTTCTCAAAACAAGCATGAGATTCTGTCAACATTTTTTTTTTCATCGTTAATGTTCTTACTCCTGCGTAATTGGCCTACAAAAACGAGCATGCGCTGTAGTTCCAGTGGTTGACATTGCCAAACAAAATTGAAGCTTACATTTTCGCAAACTTTGCCCGTTTTGTAGACATATCCGGTACTCGAACAAACTGGATTCAATCCACACTCAATTGTTAATTCACACATGTTCACTCCGGGAATAAAATCCCAGTTGTTGATAAGCACTAGCAGTGGTTTTTGACAAGAGGAATCGCAAATTATGTGGAATTTAATGTTTGCAGAATGAATGAATTTCTGCAGAAATTCAGGGTTTTAACTAGGGTATTTGAGGGAAAGAGGCCTTCCCCCCCCCCCCCCCACCCCCTACAAAATTCCCAGGTTCCCCCCAAAAAATATTGTTATCATTACTGTATATAAGATTAAAAACTATATCGGAAAAATCATCCAGACGCTACAAGGTCAGTGCACATGAAGTAAGTATTGCCTGTCCAAGTACACTATATGACAAGGAACATGGAGTATTACAAACTGCTGGCGGCCTTACAAGAGGCTCCTTTACCGAGCTGTACATTGTGTTTATGAGTTGATTGGCGACAGCAACATTGTGAGAACGTGATCACGACTAAAAAATAAAATAAAATACACTGTAACATTTCAAGGGCACCCAGCGAGCAAATTAAGCCAAAAGCCTTTGAGAGACATTGTTAGGCTCCTTGTAATGTATAAGAACTGTATAAGAGATGTTTTTATCACCTAGAAAAATTTGATGTGTTCCGATTTCTTAGCTGAAAATTGAAGAGTCCGAAAAGTTTAGGGAATAATATCTCAATTTCAGAAATTGCTAGCTGAAAGTTACCTTCTAAGAACTTCCAACCCAACCGAAACTACCAGGTGACCTTTTTAAATGCCAAAAATTGCAAAAATATCCCTTCCGAAAACGTAAGGGACTACTTTTACCTGGCTGCGAATATTTTAGCCTATGTTTTAGTAAAAAGGTCTGTAGCTGTTTGGCAACGTAGAACCGAAATTATCAGAGCAGTTTTACTCTCCCGAACACATATTTCATCGAAGACTACCGTTTGGGGCCCCTGACATTTCTCAAAATTGTTTATTTATTTTTATATTAATTTATTTTAATATTAATTTATTTCATCAATTTGCCTATAAGGCGGGTGCTACACAAAAGAACAAATAGTCCTCTTCTTGGTGTATACACCGACCCAAACCACATGTTCAAAATAATATTGATAAACAGGAGCTAGTCAGAATCACGTCGTTTTCGCCTGTCAAAATCGTCTTCCCAAGAAAGTGTTTCGGTTCCAGTTTCAACTAAATATCAAAATAATTGGGCTGTGAACATTTTCGCCGAAAGAAAAAAGAAGGGTACAAGTGCCAGTTTTAGACTGCGGTGGACTTTTCAAAGACATTGCTAAAATGGATGATCTTTCGCTGAACTATCGGATCTCCAAATTCGTTTTACTATCCCCTGGCCTGGGCCCGGTTGTTCGAAAGCCGATTAACTTAATCCAGGATTAGCTTAAACTTTTGTTTCATGTTTTCAAGTTTTTGGTGAAAGTTTCTTTTGCTTATGTTTGTTTTTCAAGATTTACTTCTTCTAATGTAAAGTTTTGCCAAATGTCAGCGTTGAAAAGCATTTGTGAGTAGAGAAATAAACTTCTTGGTTAATTTTTAATCTGGGATTAGCGTTAATCGGGTTTTGAACAACCGGGCCCTGGAAAAGGTACCACGAAAGTTTTACGTTGAATAATCGGGAAATTTGAAATGCATTGAGTGCGGTAGTTTATTTGTTTCTTTTTTCGGAAGGTTTATTAGCATAAAGGTTCATTAAAATTCAAGTGATCAGTGGCTTGATCAGTTTTTGAACTAACTCGGGCATTTCTTGATCTGTAGTTTCATTAGGTATCAAGACACATGCACCTGACTAAAATAGGGCTCTCCGATTGGCTAAAAGTCTTATGACGTATTAATGAGTTTGAGAAGTACTTTTCAAAACAAAGCAAACCTAATGAAACTACAGATCATGACTTTTAGTCCGACTATAAAAGAAGAGAAATAGTGTTAAATCAGCCCGTTGGAAGTAGCGCGTTTAGTATTTATATTAGCCCTGATAATAGCTGTGATAATATCCTTGCTAACAAAAAAGACCGCTAAGTAAAGCTATGATCTTCGCAGTTATGAACGCAATTTTTGCAATTGCGTGCGTAGAGAAGCCTGAAAAATTCAGGATTTCAACGGGATTTGAACCTGTGACCTCGCGATTCCGGTGCGACGCTCTAACCAACTGAGCTATGAAGCCACTGACGTTGGGAGCTGGTCATTTGTGAGTTCTAATGGTCCCGTGAGGAACGAATCAATGATGAAATGGTATATATGAAATGAATCATATGTAAACTGCGGATATGAAATCAAGTGAAGCTATGATCTTCGCCCCCGTTTTCCTCAGACAGTTGATTTAGCATTTTCAATTCAAGACTGCAATCGTTGATTTAATGCAGAGAGAGAACAATAGGATTTCATGGGGGCCAGTAATTATTCATATATAATAACAGGTTATTAATGTATAAAATGTATTCGTTAACTTAATACCATAAAATGTACAGGATAACTGAAAGCAATGTTTGCAGCAGTACGGTCAGTATGATTTATGCAAACTGGCTTAGTTTAATATTTAGCATTTAGTTTAATATTTAATATTTCTGGATGCTTTTGTTGATATGTGCACAACAAGGTAAAGACGGAAGAGAAACAAGAAACTAGCGGGTGAAAAAACTGTGACCTTTTCGAACTTCTAAATGTCGATAGCCACAGTAACTGCAGTTTCTTTTACTGCAAACTGACGTTTCAGTTTTACATGTACCAGGCAAATACATCGACGCAAGTGGTACCACTGTTATTTTCCTCGGACAAATCTACCCAGTCCTGTCCATACCATATCTGCAATTCCTGGTTCTTCAACAAACGTAATGGACTGGTATGGCTGCTTAGAACAAGCTCTGTTGATCCTTGCTTTATTCCTTCAAGAACATAGAAGTGTTTGCCGTGGGATCCACCTTTGAACGCTTTCAAATCTTGCCCTGTTGGCAGAAGGGCTTTTTTGTTGGCATAAGTGATGATCGTCATAAATGTGTTGCTTGCATAGCCGTTTAAGTTGGTACAGCTCCAGTAGGAAGCGTCGTAGAGCGGTGTGGCATTTGATGGATCCACTTCTGTGCACGAGCTTCATGGCCTTTACATTTCCGGTTTTAGTCATGTTGAAGGCACCGTATTGATCATCTCGAGCTTTAAAGCAAACCGGATCTTCGTTGATTTTTTGCCACACCTCTGAACATAAAAAAAAAACATTGTTATACATGTTTTTTTGTAGAGCATTGCAACATCATCGACCAGCAACAAAAATTGTCATGATATCAATCGACTGCATGTACAAAGGAGTAGTTTGAACAAACAACTGTCTTGAATAGATTGCGACTTTTTCATTGGAAGCCCACGAATTCGAGTTGGAATCTTTGTTGCTCACTGCCCCGCTCTGATTGCAATAATTTATACCTGCATTGTGGTAGTTGCCAACTCGAAAGCTTGTTGTCTTTAGCCACTACACACTCTCCCTTGCAAGTTAAATTTCCTATTATCATCTCATTTTCTTCTTTTTTCACTTACTTATTCTTGCATTGTAATTTCCATTTTGAATAACTTACTTACTTACTTAATCCTCTTCGTGCTTGGTAGCACATAAGGCCGTAAGGCCATTTTGAATAAATGTGAATAATAAACTTCAACTTGAATTTGATCTTAATGGCTCTATTCTCTAGTTTTGAAAACAGGATGTTTTCGTGGGAAGAAAAGAAAAATATTGCCAGTCGGGCTGTTAAATGGCAGACATGTTGAGCCCAAAAGAGTTCATGTCAATAGAATTATCCGGTGAAGAAGTCAACAAGTTGTTGTATTCAAATGACTTTCTATATGGTAATGGTCATAGCAGCTCTAAGTAAGGAACTGAAGAATTTTCAAAGACGCCTGGAGAAAAGCTCCAGGTTTGCACATTACTGTCTTACTTTCATTTGTTGAGTTACTTAGTGCATGGCCTCAAACCGGAGTAGGAGATCTTCAAAGATTTGTATTTTGCACAAAAAGTACTAATAAGTAACACTGACCTTGACAAGTAGCTTGGATGGGCTGACCAGCATTTTCATCTGAGTATATCCAGTGCTTGCTGTCAACACTGACTTTGCTTCCTTCACTCGCTTTGATTTCGCCGCACGATTCAGCAGGAAGCTCTTGAATTGAGCCCAATGGCACTGCAGGCGAAATGTACAAAGCTTCATTAACTATCAGGAATGGCAGCAAATGCCGTACGGACCCAATGTTATCTAAGATTGAGTGGTTTTAAACTCAGCAAAAGTCCTCGAAACCACTTTAATAAACTCTCTTTTTTATTGGAACCATTTTATAACAACGTTCAGGCTGAGATGATGATCTAAAATTTTAAGAACTTACTAAGAAAATAAGAGGCTGAGAGACTGTGAAGAACGTCGGCTTTATTTTGCTCATTCGATTTGTTTTTGTCTTTGTGGTTAGCATAAACAAAGGTAAAATAAATGTAAAATTGTAGTCTAAAAGGAAAATTAACTTTTTTTTAACATTAACAATGTAGATTTTTTTATTGAATGATACAATAAAGAACAACTCAGTTTGTAGTCTCAGCGTTGACAAGTCGAGGGAAAGCAACACGTCAGGAGCCCGCGGCAGACTTTAAATGGCCCACGTAAACGACAGCGGTCGCTGCCAATCCTTTTTCAATCGTTTCAATTTGATGCCGGTTGAAAAAGTTGATCAACCAAACCAACCGAAAACGGTTTTTTTCCGAATAGAACACTAAAAAACCCAACCAACTAAAAACGGTTGATCCCAATAGAACACGACCTTAGTATACCACACAACTTGAAGAACAATGTTAAGAAACTTTCCAGGTTGGAATCGCAAAAAGATAAGAACCTTGAGCCTCAGGTTTATCCGAGTCAAACTCACTCCCAACCATATATGCCACTAGTCCAGTTCTGGACTCCCTCTCCTGGAACTGTAATAAGATGTCACAGGCCACACGTCAAACGAAGATAGACCATTTACCCACAATCGGCGTCAAAGTGAGTCTGTACAGCAATTTTATGAGGGAAATAACAGGGCTATTTGTTTTCAACAGACCCCCCTCCTTCCTCATTCAACGTTGTCTGTTTGTAGTCAAAGAGCACAGGAATAGGCCATTTCCGAGTTCAAGTCTGCCTCCTCTTCAAAGCGAGTCTACGTGCGAAGTCTTTGTGATGGTAATTAGTTCTACTTTACATATGAATGAAAACTAATTTTCATAACAAAAACTTCGCACTTAGACTCGCTTTGAAAATGAGGCAGGCAAGAACTCGGAAATGGCCTATTATGGGGAGGGGATTGGGTAGCCTAGCAAGGACAAAAGAGTTAAGAATGACGCACAAGTCCTGGAGAGGGGGGCACTTGGCATATTAAGGCGTGGGGATTCTCGTCGGAAATTTTGAATTAAAGCCCTAAAGGAGACCAATCTGGGCTTTATAAGCAAAGGTTTCGTAAAACATAAACAGCTAAAAATTAACGAAAGGAAAGAACGACGTTTCGGTGACATCGTGTCACCATTTTCAATTTCAAATGCATTTGAACCGAAACGTCGTTCTTTCCTATCCGGCTATCCGGGCTTTGCCCGGTCCAGGATTTTGTGGCCCCTAGAAGAGACCATATTTAAAACAAACGAGACTTTGAGGGCTACATATGGGCTACAGATGATGGCGTTTTTCCCAGAACACCCTAAGTAAGACCAAAATCCGGAATTTACACACCTAAGCAACACCTGGAACATCCAGGCTTTCATATGCGAGTCCCCCACCCGGGTGCACAAAGAATCTCAGAATTCCGTGGATAAATTATTAATGTCCCATACCTCTGTTGAATGCTCGCTTCATGTAGAATCGCTTTGAATCGGGTAAAAAGTCTTCGGGCCTGGCTTCTTTCGTTCTGTTGTTCAGCTCGCAAATGTTTCTGCCAATGATGACATTGTAGCTTTGGCACCTGACATCCTGGTGACATATCATGTAACATTCCGGTGGAAATTGAACCATGGCTGTTTTAAAAATGTGGCCTCTAAGAAACTTCCCATAAACAGAGTATTCGCTGTGACAATCTTGGTTAGCTACCCTAACAAGACCAATCCTTGTGATCAAAAAGACAGCTGAGAACCAAAATCGGGGGTTCATCTTTGCAAAATATTGCCCTGCAAGTGAATAACGTGAAATTTAGTGTTTAAACTGTTACCGCTTCGATTTTAAGGCTGTGGGCTCATTTGTTGTTCAGAACATTAGCTTTATGTGAAGACCTCTGCAATGAACCAGCAAAGACCAACCACAGTTCACTGAAAGACGAAAAATTTTCTATTTTGCATCACATTGGCCGAATGGTTTTATATAATTAGCTTCTGTGTAAGTTGGTTGCGAGTCTTGAACTACCGTGCAAGAGGTTATGTGTTGGAACCCCGGTCCGACGACCAACTCTAGGGGTATCCAAATAAATATGGAGACAGCCCTGCTTTGTAACATGATTAGATCTGCAAACTAAGAAAATTCGTGTCTTCTTGGGTTAGTATTGCTAGTTAATGCGTAACTTGAGCAGTTTTAAAAACTTTTGAATACACGTTTGGTTACGAATTCTTCATTTTACAAGGGAAAGTAACATGCGATTTCACTCTATGGCAAATTAATTACAAGGAGAGAACTTTTCTCTCCGTTGCCTAAGCCGGCCAACTTGCGGCCACAAACTGAATGAAAACACCGGCATTCACTGGGTTGCATCAGCAGGGGGGTTTGTCGTGCACTTTTGCCATCAAATTTATCAGCTCCTCACTCACGCATGGGGACCATGTTGACAACAAGTCGGCTAGAGCTAGCCCAACGATTCCTTCCTTGACCGGTCCGGGTTGCTCGTTTCTCGGTCCTTCCCCTCAATTCCTTGAACAATAAGATTTGAATTGGGTACAACATTGAGTTAGCCGATTTGGTCTATTGTTTATTTTTGTCGCAACACCTGATTTAAAAATGGACACTTTTCTTATGCTGATGGGGACAAATCAAGATTCTTCATTTTGGGTAATAGACCCTTGATCTTCTTCAACTTCGGCATCATCGAGCTTCGATCGGGATTTCCGGGCGAAGGATTAGATTTTTCACTAGCACTCATTTCTGAACAACCACCTTCCTCAACGATTGCGCACAATTGACCTTCCCGGTTCATGTGTTTTTTCTCACTTGACTCCAGAGCGAGCAATGACCAATGGCGAAACAGAATAAAATAATTCGCGGAAGTGATCTCAAAGTCACATCAAATCTAATACGAAGAGAGGTAAACATCTGAAGGATTTGCCCCTTGATTTTGATTTCATGAAATTTAGCGAATGAGAAATGCACATGCCAAACATTTCGCTTGGCAACAGATGAATCAACTCATTCACAGATGACTTGAATATTGGCTTCTAAGCAACACTTATTAGGTTTTAGGCTTGTCTCTTTGATGAATGCCCTTCCCATTGAGTCAAGAATTGTTTTAAAATCCTTACTTAAACTGGTAATAAATCGATTGACTGCATCTGTCACTAAGCAAATCTTTAAACGGCCAAACTGTGCTTATTGACAAAGCAATACTCAAAATGAATGTACTTACGAAACAAAATTACTTTACTGAGTTTACAAAAGAAATAAAGCGGCTTTTTTTGAAATATTACTAATAGGAAAGAGATATATGCACCACCTTACCGTTTCACTTAAATTTTCAAACAGATATTAAGTACCAAACAATTTCAACTTAAAAGCCTCGAATTAAAAGCCCGAAGCTTGAATTAAATAATTTTTACAGAGATCGCATTTCTTGTTGCATTTTGAACAACCCCCGTTTTCTTCTCCTTGATTTCTTCGAAATTTCAAAGTTCAGCTACTGGTCGTCATTATCCCATTCAACAAAAACTTTCTTGTTCATCGCAAAATGTAATTTATTTGGCCACTTGTGCCAAATGCAACCTGCGATATGTAGGCCCCACCTCGACTGAAGTTAAAGTAAGATTTCGTAACCACAAGTCGAACATGCTGAAGAACAAAAGAACTTGTGAATTTGCCATCCACTTTAATAACTCTGAACATGAAATTTCACAAATCAATTTCATCATTATCGAACAAATTAGGTCTTTTGAAAATTCTTTACATCTTGAACAAATGTTACTCACTAGGGAGGCCTATTGGACTGCGCAGTTATTTACCCTTAATCCTCATGGTCTTAACAAAAGGCGGGAATTTGGATCAAAACACCGCATTAATTACTACAATTGAGTAGTTGTGAGTTGACATTTTCCCAATATGATATTGGTCACTTATTTGTATTCACATCGCTATGTCACCTATAGTTCTTTATTTGTCTTTGATTGTCAAATCCATGTCACCTTGTAGCTTAGACCTTTGTTATAGTTCTTTATTTGTCTTTGATTTTCAAATCCATGTCACCTTTTTGCTAAGACCTTTGTTTTGTTACGTTTCCTTAATTTCAATATTTCTGCTCTGTATATATAAGCCTCTCTTTTTGTGATCTGCAATCATTGTAAATAATTTATTAGTTTTTAACTTTTAACCTGAAGAAGGCCGAACGGCCGAAACGTCGTGTATTAAACCCCGTCCCGTCCCGTTCTTCGCCGCTATTTTTACGTACACTAAACTATATATATAT
>NC_090881.1:16311791-16314291 GCF_036669935.1 Montipora foliosa
GAAATAATGACAGACATTTTACCTTTAACTTTAATTTGCAATTCATAAAGCCAGTAACCCCTCAATAGTACAAATTAAGTAGTAAATACAGAAATATTGGAAATATTCAGTACCATGGACAAAGGCAAACAAGGATACATCATAAGAAGTAAGATTATTCAAAAATAATTTTACTATTTTTTTAAAACATGGTTGAAAATAATTGTGTTTTTAGGATAGCCAATTATGTTTCAGGCAGGGGTACATTGAAACTTTGAAGAAGAAAACAGACAGCAGAGATTCAATCACAACACTACTGCCATTGCTTGAGGAGTATCTGCATCTAAGAATGCAAGGCTATTTCTTAATTAAAGCACCCACATTTTTTGCAAACAATAGAGTACATGTCTGCAGTCATCAGTTGTTGGCAGCAGTGTGCACCCTAATTAGATTAGTGCATTTGTCTTTTCATGAAGTACAGATGGGCACATGTCATATCACTATGCATTAATAAAGCACTACTTAATATGTGCATGGTATCAACTTTCTGTAGGAGAAATTAAGACCTCTTTTTATTCCCAAAGATGCAACGACAAAAACAGATCTGAGCAGGAATGCAGAACATTATTTTACAGATGCCAAGAAAACTACAAAGATGTCATGAGGTAATAGCCATTCTTACAGTACCCCATTCATTACTTACACATGCATGTGTTATATTAACTAAAGAACCACTTACACCTAGCATAAGAAATGAGATACACAATTTGCTTTGTCCATTAAATCCTCTCCCTCCATCTACTAGCAATAAGATAATCATAGGTTGTGCAATTGAATTAAATACTGCACTTCAAGAAAACACCTAGCAGCCTTTACTAAAATTAGAGTCCTAGTTAGAAGGCATATACTATTGTTATTAGCACACTCGTCTTCCCCCTGGGCAATTTGGATTAAAAGGGTTAATTTTGTATAGGTTTTATCTTCAGGGCCTGTTGGTAGAACAAAAAGTTGAAGAAGGGAGATTGTCAGCTAGTAGTGTAAAATGAATGCAAACATGTGTAATATTATATTGGTTTTAGATGAGCTAAATACTCATTTTCTCAAACTCCACTTGCGATAGGGTCTGTAAGAAGAAAATCGTTACTAATTCTCTCATGCCTGTAAGGCTGCAGTATTTGCTCTCAAATATTAGAATACATTTTATTTGGTTCCTGCTTTGCCGGGTTCCCTTTGGTGAAGACTTTGAAAACTAAAGAAATTAATACACTGAATTTGTAAAATCAATTTAACTACCCGACATGACAACTGTTAGGTAGAAAACCCCACCCTTTACCCTTGGAAAAGGTTTGCGGTTTACTGATTAAGAATGACATCATATTGTCCTCGATCTAGCGCTCTAGGGCTTTTTTTATACTGACCATCATCAGTATAAATCCACTTAAAATGAGAATTGAATTTCTGATAGTAGCAGCATTAGTTGTAAATGAAATCTTCACAGCTGAGCCGCTAAAGGAAAATGATAGATTTGTGCTAGCAAAATATTCTGCACTTTTGCGTACAGTATAAATTACCCTTGTTGAAGCGGGGCATCTTGGGTTATTTGCAGCGCAGATTCCTTCCCCAATATTTTCGCAAGGAGTGTTACCAGATGCAACGTTCACTGCGCATAACAAATTTTTCGTTCCACCACAGGTAGCCCAAGCTTGATATATGTGTATCTTACTGTACTTTTTTATGCAAGAGCAGAAATATAGGGGTTTGTACGGGGAAAACGGCTTTTCTCAAAATTTAAAAAGTATTTACGATTTAAAATAAAAAAACAGCTTACCTCGCTTCAGTCTTCTGTTTCTTTGTCTTTGGTGCGGTTTCTGGGTCCATTAAGATCGATTTAGGCGGTTTTTAGTTCTTCCTTTTTCCCTCCCTATAGAAGAGGGACCGAAAACCACCTAAACCGCTCTTAATCGACCCAGAAACTGAAGCAAAGACAAAGAAACACAAGACTGAAGCGAGGGAAACTATTTCTTATTTTAAAACGCAAATTTATACATATATGTTTTTTACTTTTGCGAAAAACCATTGTCCCATACAAATCTTAAAATTCCTACTCGTACATAATATAGTACAGATACACATATATCGAGCTTGCCCTACCTATGATAGGACACAGAACCTTATGGTTTACTGATACTCTCGATTTGTTTGTGTCTTTTCCTTTGTGTGGTTAAGGAAGGGATTTGCATCATGGAAAATTAGCTCGATTAGTCCGTTCGATTCCAAATTAGAGTCCTTTTAGATCGAAAGAAAGACACTAACATAAGTTACCGTTCCTTTCTTTGTTGTAATAGGGCATCAATAGCCCATAAAGATCAAACGTAATAGCTCAGAAAGCGCTGGAACCCGTTGAACTTCCATGAAAAAAAAAATGCTGATAAATATCGAACATACAACCAGCAGTACTTGCCTGCTAAGGGCCGTTCAGGATTTAGTGGATCGGGGAAAGGTTTATTAGGTTTATTTTGGG
>NC_090881.1:16316791-16354291 GCF_036669935.1 Montipora foliosa
CAGAAATGCCACTCTAGACATATTTCAGATATTTGAAAAACATTTCAATTGAGACTCAAGTACATTTATGATGGACAGTTGTTTGAGTTGAACGGTGTCTTTTACGGCTGGAAAAATTCAGAAGTTTTTGTTCTACCGTCCTGATTAAGGAAAAGTAGTCCAGAGATCGGAGTTTTTAATTCAGCGCTTCAAGCCAACAGCTATAAATACACCCCAAGACATCTTGGGCTACATCTTTGCTAAATCTTTGACTTGAATCTCAAACATGTTTGACTACACCTTTGTCAAATCTTTAACCTGAATCTCAGACATGTTTGACCACGCCATTGTCAAACCTTTGAACTGAATCTCAGACGTCTTTGACAACGCTTTTGCCAAGTCTTTGAATTGAAGCTGAGACATCTTTGACGACACCTTTGTGAGGGTAACAAAGGTTTGTCAAATAACACCTTTGGCGCTTGTCAAAGGTTGGGTGTAAAACTGTAGTAAAAACGGCCTTTACCACCTGAGACCCCCCTGCAAAGGCAACCGCAAAGATAATATTTGACGCGCGTTAAAGGCATGTAAAGCTGTAACAAACGCGGTCTTTATCGCGCCTTTGACAAGACATTTGACGCTATGTAAATCCAATTTTTCGTCCCGTGTACGTCTGTGAGTTCTAATTTTAGCGTGATTCCGTTTCGCTGGCTTTTGACAGTCGACTCTGAAATGGCTTCTTTCCTTTTCCGTTCGCTTGCTGAGGATTTGCTTGTTTTCTTTTCAAACTCTTGCGATTCAAGAAAACTTAATTGCCTAACTGGTGAATTCGACAGTAGATTTCGCTGGAAAAATCGATATCACAGTCATCCCTTCGTGATTTATGCGATCAGTTGGTTTTTCAGGTGAAATTAACCATGGAATTCACTAGTTAGGCAGCGAAGAAAATGAAATAATTAAGCAATTTCCGGGAAAACCAAGAGGCGGACAGTTCCAAAGCCTTTTATTTTCACTAATCCTATAGCCAGTACGAATAAACAAGCCGGGAGCTCCGCTTTTAGGCCTGGCTAAATCTATATATTAATTTCTTTTAATTGGGAAAACTCGAACACTATGGCATACTTAAGTGGATTAGCCCTATAATGGACTCATACAAAGCTACCTTTCCAACAGATAACAATTTGTAGATTCTATAATTTAATGGTCATATTTCCTCGCGCTTCAGTATTTCCTTTAATTTAGATAATCTTACATTCTCCGACCTCGTCAAGCACAAATTCCATGACTTCTGCTCTCTGAGGATATCTGTTCATGTGCGTGTTGTTTGTAAATATAACTTGTTCTGAGTAGAGAGCTCGTAGGAGATGTAGGTATTGGTACATTGACAATTGGTTGCCAAATTAAAATAACAAATATACTCACTGAACGTTTAAATTATTTTGAAACAAATCTAGAAGTGAAATACCTGTTGAAAGTGTGTTTCAGAACCGCCCGGTGCTTCAATGCTATGTGCATACACTTACTTCTTAGAAGCCTCAGAAGTTAAAGTGTTGTTTTAAAAACACACCTGGCTAGTTTTTTCTCGGGACAGGTGCAAATGAGATATGTGTCATGTGATTGCGAACAAGCCATTGAATTCCCTTAGGATAGTAGATCAGAGCAGCAGCTACTCTTCTTAAAAACTCTTTTTCTTTGGCTATCTCAGTTTTATCAGGAAGAATACACAAAGAGCGGTGACAAGCATCAGATACAAACGCATCCTTTGAAATTATTTTTTACTTGACGTTTCGTATGTATACTACTAACTTACTAGCAGTAATCATAGATTAGGAAGTGCGTTTGAGCATAGTTAATAGAGGGGACTGGTTTGGAAGCTCGGCAAACTTCAAAGGAGCAAACAAAGATGCCAAGATTTAGGTTGGAAAGTCCACGACCGTGCACAATCTTTTGTTTTGTTCTCATACACTATGCATGAATTACGTAACCAACACGTTTCTATTGGTTGGTCCCTCAGTACGGAGAAAACAACAATTGTGTTTTGTACACGGTCAGGGCCAAAAAAGAGAACAAAAACCCACAACAAACAAAGTTGTCGGGTTTCATAACCATACCCGTCTATTAATTGTGGTTCGAGCTGCTGCCGTTCTTTCGTTGTGACATTTAGATACATTAATTATTTACATTTTGACTGAGGATGGTTGTGTTGCATCAAATGGCAATTTAATATAGAGAGCGTTTAACTGACAACTCTAATTCTACAGGGGGTAGGGGGTGGGGGGTGGGTTTTAGTTTGGTCATTGTCTGTTGTTGTGTTATGAATTGCTTATATATTTTAGACCTCGTCTTTGATTTAACACTTTGCAAGTACTGAGCAAATGCAAATTGAACATCCGCGAGGGTCGACTGGAACCCACAAATTTACGATACAATTTACATTTTCAGTACATGATCTTATTCTGCAAAAAGTCTCCCCCGAGAGGGTAATTACTTTGTGGTTTCTGCTTCCCTTAAAATATTTTCAAAAATGATTGAGTTTTTGATAAAAAAAGAGTGTTTTTGTAACGAGCTTTTAAATTTTTCAAAATAAAGAAATCCCTGTTTTCGGCATGGGGAAATGATTTTTCCGTGCCATTTGTCTGCAGTTTCAAAATTGTTGTAAGCCTTAAGCGCTAGCTGTGCTAATTCCCTTTATACTTCTTCTCTATAATCATTCTCTACGTATAAAATATCCTCCCCTGACCTCGACTGCTTTTCGCTGCTGTTAATACAGAGGATTGCGCTGACTCTGGATGATCTATGATTGATCGGGAGTCGATGTGGTCCACGAAAACAAGGAAGAAGCTGGTTTGTTATTTGTGATTTGTGGCCATTTGGATTGTATTTTCCCGAGGTTTCTTTGAGCTAGTGAGCCCATCTGGAAGTTAGTTTTAGCTTCCTCCATGTTGCGGTATTTCCGCCATTCCCACGGCTGGCTCTCTTCTAAACAAGTTTGTGGCCTACTGCCTTCCATCCTTCCCGCACTTTGGCAACGGTATTCCTATAAGAACGCGGCCATTGGTTTAAATGACAACCCAAAGTCGTTAATGCATGGAAGCATCGAGTGCAAGTGTCACTCCTTCCCTCACTCAACTGATGTTAGTGTCATAAGGAGCTCTTCTCTCAAAATGTCCAAAAGAGAGAAGCCATTAGGAAAAGCCAAAAGAACATCGCTCAGTCGCCTTTGCTATAGCTTGAAACCAAATGTGTATTTGTCCGGTCACACTAAAAATTGAATTTATACTCTTTTTTATGAGAGCTTCTAATTTTGGGGCAGAGGCTGAACGTTCTTATTCTTTTGACGATTCGAGCCTGAAAACGTTCTTAACATGTTCTTAAAGTTGTGTGGTATACTAAGTTCGACTACAAACTGATTTCAAGTTGTCCTTTAGTGTATCATGCACTTGTTGATTTGCACTCACGTGATCAGCATATGAAAACGCATAATAAAAGAATTCAATTCCGGGAGGATTGGGTCGAGACACCAACATGGCCGCCGTATCTCTGTTTGGAGACACTAACATGGTGTCCGTGACGTCATGTGATAAACCACCTTGTTAATGTTATTTAAATATCCCCAAAACGTCCTACCAAGGACGTATATATACGTCCTATGTTTTGTCACGCAACGACCAACAACGTATATATACGTCCTCAAATAAGAAACATTGTTCTGTTAGCTTATAGTTTCATTTTATCATGAAAAAAACTTGTAACCGAGGCTTTCGGCATCCTCAATAGGCCAGTTTCGTATTCTCACGGTTAGACTGGATCTAGCATGAAATGGAGGCTAATGCGGGTGACATCATTTCCAGGTGAAAAGAAATCCCCCGCATTAGCCTCCATTTCATGCTCGATACAAGCCAATACGAAACTGACCTATTAAAGCCTCCTTGTACCTGAGGGAGGATTAGACTAGTACTAAATTAAAGTCAATGCATGCATGGTATGATATTTAAGGGAGGTCGATTTCAATAAAAGGAACTATTTATCCCTCTGACCTTGCAAATATCTCACAAAATGTCTTTTGGTATAAAATGGACAAATGTTACTCTACTGTATCAACAACAATAATGTTCCCTTGTTCTTACCGCTTAAGTACGCCAACACAAGAGATGGTTGCAACTCAGTAGCGACTTTTGCGTCCTCCAGCGAATAAATGTAATTCCCTGTAGAAGAAACGACGATGAGAACTTTGGGCAGAAACAACAGATATTATTCTAAAGCATTTGGCAAGCCAACGGAGGGATTCGATTTACGGATTCACATAAAGCCGAGGAGACCGTATTGTTTTCGTTCTTTTTTTTTTTGTAGAGGATTATTGTAAATCTTAATACTTCGTTTATATTAAAAGTTCATTTCGCTTAAGTCGGCTCAAACCAGTTTCAACGATTCCAAGTAACGCTCTTATTAAAAGGATTGGCACTACAACGCAGTATCATGTATTAGCAATGTTGTGGTACCAAATGAAACACGAATTATTGCTGAACAACATGCAGTCATTATTGTGACGTAATATGTCACCGTGGCAACGGGTAAGCCCTGTCAAAAACACTCTTTACTTTGTCTTTAGTTCCTTATATCTCAAAAACGAACTCGGTGACCCCAATTTTTTATTTCTGAAAAGTAATCAGAAGGTCAAGATGAAACTTTCTGCAAAGTTAAAAAAAAAATCTGTATAGCGGATTGAGAGCCACCTTAATTTTGTGATTTTTTTTAAAGGTGGCTCTGATTCTCCAGTACAGAAATTTTCCAAATCGGCCGAAAGTTTCGTCTTGGCCTTCTGATCACTTTTCAACAATAAAAAATGGGGGTCACCAGTTCCTTTTTGAGATACGAGCAAATAAATCCAAAATATAGGGTGTTTTTGCCGGGCCTTTTCGTTGCCAAGGCAACTTATTACATCACAATAATGACTACATCTTGTTTAAAAATAATCGATGTTTCATATGGTACCGTAACATTGCTATACAGTGTTGTCGCGTGATTTGTTCTGAAGGGAGTGTCTTCGAAGGTTGAAACTGTTTTGAGCCACCTTAAATGTAGCATGTTTAAGGAAGGATGGAGTTGGGTTCAAAAGAAACTCTGGTGCTGCGCATGCGTCGGTGGGGAGTGTAACACGAAAAATTCGCTTTTATCCAGGGAGTTAAGGAAGGTAAATAAACCACCTTAAGAAAGATTTGCGAGGTGGCGTTTTGAGCCTTGGGTCTTCTTCAGGGGGCTAACGAAGGCTAGCGTATGTTAAACAGGTAGAATGCCTGTTGCCGTGTGTCCGTTCAGTAATAGATCACAGATGACGTCAAATTGTGGTAAGAACCAAAAAAGCTGCACACGAGGCGATAGTGGAGTGTATCACTGATGTTCTTACCACACTTTGACGTCTTCTGTGATCTACCGGTATTACAGAACAGACAAACGGCAACATGGAATCTATTTGTTCAGGTTCAGTATAAAATAAAGAATTAAAAAGATTTTGATGGTGACGTCCGCTATGGGTCTGTCCTCTTATAGATGATTGGTGAGAATAAATGTATGCATTATTGAGGCTAAAGATGCGACCAGGTGGTTAGTTACAAAGCATGGTAGACTTGACCTCGGAACCTCCAAATTCGAGGCCAAAAGGGATCGGAGCCGGATTGGAACCAGGCACAAAACGCAAGTCAATCCAACACCCTCATCACGGCATCACGTCGTCTTCCGAACAAGGCGTTTTTAAGCGACTCGACCAGCGTTCATATTAGGCTTCCCAAAGAGTATTCGCATGTAACCAGATACCAATTTGGAGGAAATAGGCCATTTTACAGTTGTTTGATCAGTGACCTAGCCTATGAATGGCTGCGAAGCTGCCGGTGACCTTGTATTGATACAGACCTCGCTGCTTTTATCATGTAAATTGTGTTGTTGTAATTCTCATTAGTCTACATTAACATTACAAAAGCACGAAGTTTTGTATCAAAGCAGGGTACCAGCAGCCTCGCTTCCATTCTTAGGCCAGGAAACCTAGCTACAACTGTAAAATTGTCTATGAGCTTGGTACATAATTTTCTTTGATTTGCAATTTACTATCAACTTTTGGTTTTTGTATAATCTCACGCAGTTAGACTGGGACGAGCATGTAATGGAGGCTAGTGTGGAAGCAGCCTCCATCCTATGCTCGTCCAAGTACTCCCATGAAACTGGCTTACAAGACTGATTTTTCCGATGTTTGCGAGTTGGAAGTTGTAAAAAGGCCTAAGAACTTTTAACACGCTGGCGTTGCGAAAGTTCTAAATCGTTCGCTTACACAGCCCAACACTTTCTTCAAGATCCGCTGACCGCTGTAATTTTGCGCTAAAAATTTGTCGCCAGTTGTACGAGTCGACCCACTTCTCCCCTCCCCCCTGAGAAAAGCATGGATAATAGTTCAAACAACTCACCCAAACTAAAATGTGCTTTCGCTCTGTTGCTGTAAAGTTTGGCCTTAAGAAGCTCATCTTTGCAGTTAACCGCAATTCCTTCTGTATAAAGTCGTATGGCTTCGCTAAAATCTTTCCCTCTGCATATTTCTTTCCCTTTTATCAGGAAAGCATTTGCTTTGGCTAAAAAGAAAACCCAAATAAACACAAGTTTCCAGGGAATTTTCGATAAAGCACACGGTAAAGACAATGGAGAAGTATTGCATCGGGTCTACGGAAAACGGCGAAGTGGTCAGGCAGAAATTGGCGTTTTTCCAAAATCCAAGGAAACGTGCATGATTTTAGTTGATTCCTTGAGACTGCAGACGTCGAGGAGCTTCTCAAAAAGAGTGAAATGTTAGAAAAAGAGAAATTACATGATTTAACGACAAGAAGTAGCGTGTCGTTTGCAGTTTCACTTGGACGCGATGCTACATTTCTCCAATGATAAGTCTAGTTTTCAAGACTACAATTTTGGACAAAACTCTTTGGCAAAATGAGACACACCACTTTAAGTCATTCCCTCAGTTGCATGTGTGATAAAGGATTAACTTTTCCATACTTTCCCCTTCCCCTTAATCCAATTTTGGTTAAGAAACGGCCAAAGGCTTGCACAGTATTTTTCACCACATTATAAACATTGGCATCGGGGAGAAGGGGGTGGGAGACAAATAGACTTTTTAGACTTAGAATACTTTAGACTTAAAATTTTTCCCAAGAGCTTTGTCCAAGATTATAGATGTGCAAAGTCTTTTTTTGTTACTTTCACAAAAACCCTACAGATTTGGCTACCAGTTCGAGATTCAATACGGGAACTAATTTTGTTATCCATCGCAAACAATCAATCGCGAACCTACATTTAGGCAATGCCCAAATGGACTGAGTTGAACAATTTTACACCTGGCTCGACAACGAAGGACAGTTCAAGCAGGTTTAAAGCTTTAGATAAACCAGTTTAAGATTACACCCAAGAAAACAAATTAAAAGCACTCGGGCAAAAACTGAAGAGATTATCTCAAGCATTTTTTTTAATATTTATCGCCAGGCTTTAGTAGAAGCCAACAAAATGCTTTGACTTCAATACCAAATAATGAACTTTCGTCTTGTCGACCCGGCTTGATAATTTGGTGCGACACGTCGCAACAATTCGCCTTGTGTGACACGGACAATTTCATGAAAATCATTGTCGCGGCGGCAGAATTTTGTCGCCGCGATCAGTCGCACGAATTCAAACCAGTTTAAACTCCTACGACTTATCGCAGCGACAAAATTATCGAAAGCAGCGTTGTCGCACCGTGTGTACAGTTCCGGCAACAAGTCGTTGCGACAAAATATAAATGAACCAATGATAGAGCGTCATATGGTCAGCCATATCAAATTACCAACCTAGTTCACATTCCCCCTCATACGAGATCACTGCGTGTGCACCGAACATGGCGTGGTGTCGCAGCGACTTGTTTTGCAAGTAGTAAACACGGAGCAACTTGTTGCAGAGACCTGTCGCCTAGTGTGTCTCGGCCTTCAAGCTTGCAAAAACATGAAAACAAAGCTGGTTTTAATGAGAGGTAAAATCGCGCTGCACGTGAATATGGTTTACATCATAGTAAATTTTTATTTTCCTATGCAAAACGATGTAAGATTACCAAATTCAAAATTTTGTCTCGAGCGTCGGCACACAACGGTAAAATGTTCATCTTTGCCTTTTATTGGATAACAAACATCCTCCGCTTGTCCCACGACAAATTTTAAATTGCTTGTCTTTGTTCAGAATTTGAGATTCAGGGAAGCTTAGCTAACCTTCCCAGAACTCTAAAGAACAATGATGGTGAATGACAGCCATTATTTTTTAGAAAATTACGCAGTAACAATTAAACTGGAATCAGGAATTGGTGGTCTTACTTCTTCCATAGTTAATGCTTGGAGAGGGTTATAAAACGCGACAAGTTCCTTTGTTTGATGTTTTTGTCCGTATTTTTGGCCTTGACACTGCACAAAACACACCTTTTTTCGATACGATAACCAATCAAATCGTTCGACTAATTTGGGAACCCGTGCGAGACCCAAACAAAAGATTGTGCAGGGTCACAGTCAATTCAACATTCAACATCAGACCTTTTTGCAGATACGGCGGCCATTTTGATTTCTATTTTATCGAAAGACACTATGGGATGCTCTTGGGGCAAATTAATAGCTATTTGAAACAATAGAAATCAAAATGGCCGCCGTATCTGCAAAAAGGTCTATTGCGACAACATTGTTATCGCTTTTGAAGGTTTTAAGGTTTCATAACCAGTTCCTCGATTAACTATGCTTCTTCCAAAGCTTTCAATGCCTGGAGAATGCAAATCAAGGGGTCCGCTTCCTGTACTCGTTACCTTCTGGTTTGTTACTTGAAATGGCTGCGTTAACATTCGAGGTATGGGACATGTAGAATAAACCTGCCGTTGTTAACAACCGGAGTAGTGAATTCGGACCTGGTTTGTCTTTTAGCATCAGCATACAGACTGAAAGCAAGCAGCATACTCGAACTCACCTTTCAAGGTGTCTTCATCTGAATCCAGCGTTCCTGTCTCGGCAACTGAGTTGATATCGGATCCATTTGCTTTCTCAGCCATGTGCACTGGCAGTTCTGTTTAGAGGCCTTACGTTTTAAAAGATATAAAGAGCTAGTTCTTTAAAATTTTATTTGTGTATGAAGGCAGACAAGCAAGAACTATCAGAATATGACATCAGTGTTGGAGTAAACATAGTATGAGTTCATAACGAGCCATTTTATAGTTGTATTCCCCATGAGAAAACTGCTGATGATTATGGGAATGAAACATTTGTTCAAAACATTTGAGTTCTGTGCGGATGGGAAATACCCGTAGCAGGAAGCACTTCATGAATACATAACCCCCTCAACAAGGACAATTTTATATATAACAAGTTTTACTTGCTCGAGTGGTTGAAAAATTTGATGGTGTGGCCGACTCGTCAAAATTAAAAGATATTAGACCCCAAGCCCCTCTCGTCAAGATCAAGATGGCGACGAGTTTGAGTATGACTGAAAAATGGATACTCTAAAATAAGTTGAGACACTTCGTGACACATATACAAGCGCAACATTTGGTGACGTTACGTGGCAATACCAGACAACCACAGTGTTAATCCGCCTTTGCAGATAAACAACACTCTGTTTACGCAGAGAATAACTGCTGGATTAGGCACTGATCTTTAGTAATTAGGGTTAAGCGCTGACTCGAAAATGTTCTGGTGCGCCATATTTAGCAAAACTTTATATTTAGTAAGATCGTTTGGTACTTTATATACACGAAACTAAGTGTCCCCGGCCTTAGTATTTCTGGTCACGACCCTCAGTGTGTCTCCGCGTTCCAACCTTATTTCCGTCTCAAAGATAAATGAGTTTTTTCCGAATACATGTATCTCTTAAATTCTAGCTCGTTCTTTGAACTGCTGTAAATTTAGCGACATTTCATGCGAACAGAAATTACAAACACGTGGACGTAATTTCTGGGAGAAATGTCAGAATGGTGATTTTAAAATCAGTTTCCTTTTGCGAAACTACTGTAGATAGATCCAGAAAGTATCCCGGTTGTGTCTGTAGGATGATTAATTACATTAAAAAGAAAAAGTTTCCCGGTTGAGACTCGATAAACCGTGAAGGAGCGTAAAAACCTGGCATCAGAAGATGTAGACTTTCGAAAAGTCCTTCGTCTAGATACGCGCGGAACGAAGGACTTTTCATAATTGATTGGCGCCAATTTAGCGACCCAAAAACGGGTCGCTGAGCTAGGCCAATCAGAGTAGTCCTCGTGGACCCCAGGCGATAGAGTTGTCAATCAAAATTTGCCACACGCAGTGAAGCGTGATTTTCAAACATGCTACTAAGGCTACCGGATATTCCAAATTACGCGACCATCAAAGGAAAATAATTGAAGAATATCTGTCTTGCATAGATCTGTTTGTGTCTTCTCCAACCGGAGCTGGGAAAAGTCTGACCTTTGAACTAGTCCCGTACGCTTTTGGTTGTTCACTTGGAGCGGGTGGCAATGCTATCGTCTTCGTAATTCTTCCACTGATTTCACTCACGAAAGATTTGGTCTCTAGCCGGTCGCTATTTAGGAGACAACACATTTAAAATCTTAAGTATAAACGGGTGTCTGGAAGTCCCGAGGCGATTCTCAACGACTATTAACACATTTTTTCTCGAATGGAACAAAAAATTTTAAAATGCATGTGTATTCATCGACGAGAGTCATTGCATCGCTAAATGGTAAGCTTAAGTTTGACTAAGATGTATCTTTTAATCCCGGTCTAGTACGTCTCCTACACGGAAGCATACCTGATCTTTCATGAGTGAAATCAATTGACTTTCTTGACGATTCGAAGCTTTCCCTTACTTGCTAATCTTTCGAATATATTAGTCTTTCGTTTCTATCAGCCCAAATCAAAGCACAAGTGTTGGTCCAGAAAATACCACTGGAGATCTCCTTTCCAAGCGGCGACTCGGGATTGAACAAAAGCTTTCGTTTTATTTCATCTTTGCTTCTGATACCTTTAGCACAAAGTTAACAAATTTCCTCTTTCCATTTCGTAGAAACAAACATGTTCGACTGTTTTCGTCGGATTGCGCCATCAAGTTCAGGGCTTGCGAATGACGTCATCCCCTTTTTGGCGCGAGACGCAAATGAAAACTTTGCAAGCGAGACAAGTCGACCTCTCGCGACTTCGTCGCTCGCTCATTCACTTCGCGTACGAAAAATCACTTCTGGGGTTATCGTGAGGTCGACTTGTGGCGAGTCTACAGAAGATGTGGTTAGTTTTGACTCCAAATATACGTAAAAGGCGTCGCCCCTCTGAAAGAAACATATTTGGCTAAGTTGCAAGAAAATCTATACTCTGTAAACTACACTCTACGTAGTTTTTTTTTTCAAACTCGTGATTCACATCAAACAACATGGCGGAAGTGAAAAAAGGACTTTCCATTGCGAATTTGAAGAGCATTTCGTAGAATAAGCTATCAAATTTGCCCTTGCACTTTCTTAAGACCTTAAATTCCATTTAAAGATCAAGTGGCTGGCAATACAGTCGGGAAACAATTACGCGATCTTAGTCACAGTACAACCGGTTTAGTGAGCAAAAAATTGGGGCCAAATCAAGCCGTCAATTGTGAATCACAAATGTTTTGTTTATTATTTTAAATGTGATCTGTGTGATGCAGATTATGTTGGGTATACAGCCCGACACCTTGACCAACGCATTGCTGAACACAAAAATTCGGCAATCGGCCGACATTTTTTGAAAGCTCACCGCCGGTAGGAAAAATCTTTTGAAAGATTGCGAATTTTCCGTTAGAATTTTTTTTTCTTTATAAGTAGTATATTTAACTTCGTTGATAATAAAATTTGCTTTATATTTTTACAGTACTTCATTGAGGTAGACGCTAGGCTCGAAATGGGAGTGAATTCAGTGTCGCTCGAGTGTAAAGTGAACCGAGGCTATGAAAAGAAAACTCGCTCAACACAATTTATATTAATTCTTTATGAAACAAAAAGATGAAGAAATAAGTTATCAAGGAACCGATCAAACAAATGAAAGCCAAAACGAATTAAAAAAAAGGAGAGAAAATGAGGAAAATACAACTCTGACATGTGTTAGTCCTGTTGGATCCCTAGAGGTCATATGACGTGGGGTTTGATATAGTCACTGCTCTATCACTGAAGTAATTCAGCGTTTTCGGCGGCTCCGCATTGTAAGAAGCTGTAGAATTTTTAGAATGACCATAAAACAGAGAAAAAAATAGCTGAAGCAATAAAACGGAAGAAAACCATAACCAAGAAGAAAATCTTGCTGCGTTTCTTCCACGGAAGCCGTGGAAGCAAAACCCATATTTTCCAAGAAGACTGTATTTTCCGATGGATGGAACCCGTGCTGGATTGTATTTTAGTGCTTCCAGTTCATTTTAAGCTAAAAGATGTTATAGAGCCGACGAAACTGAAACTGGAAAACTGAGAATACGATGCGCCATATGTATCCTCCACAGAAAAACTCTCTGATTACGAAATTACATTATGTCATGGTATACTCACCTTAAACACAGCTATTTTTCACTGAAATTTGGCTAAGAAAATCATAAAACTGATTATCGTCAATTCATTTAGCCTCACATTGAACTGCAACAGTTTCCCCACTTCGCTATTTTCAACAACTTAAATATAGTGATATTCAACATCTGAGCACTCGCTAGGGACCGGAAGTTTGATTAAACAGTATCCCTACTTCTCAAAACAAGCATGAGATTCTGTCAACATTTTTTTTTTCATCGTTAATGTTCTTACTCCTGCGTAATTGGCCTAGAAAAACGAGCATGCGCTGTAGTTCCAGTGGCTGACATTGCCAAAAAAAATTGAAGCTTACATTTTCGCAAACTTTGCCCGTTTTGTAGACATATCCGGTACTCGAACAAACTGGATTCAATCCACACTCAATTGCTAATTCAAACATGTTCACTCCGGGAATAAAATCCCAGTTGTTGATAAGCACTAGCAGTGGTATTTGACAAGAGGAATCGCAAACTATGTGGAATTTAATGTTTGCAGAATGAATGAATTTCTGCAGAAATTTAGGGTTTACACGATGGTATTTGAGGGGAAGAAGCTCCCCCCCCCCCCCCCCTCTCCAAAATTCCCAGGTTCCCCCCAAAAGATATTGTTATCATTACTGTATATAAGTATTAAAAACTATATCGGAAAAATCATCCAGACGCTACAAGGTCAGTGCACATGAAGTAAATATTCCCTGTCCAAGGACACTATATGACAAGGAACATGGAGTATTACAAACTGCTGGCGGCCTTACAACAGGCTCCTTTACCGAGCTGTACATTCTGTTTATGAGTTGATTGGCGACAGCAACAAAAGCCTTTGAGAGACATTGTTAGGCTCCTTGTAATGTATAACAACTGTATAAAGATATCTTAGCCGAAAATTGAAGTGTCCGAAAAGTTTAGGGAATAATATCTCAATTTCAGAAATTGCTAGGTGAAAGTTACATTCTAAGAACTTCCAACCCAACCAAAACTACCAGGTGACCTTTTTAAGTGCCAAAAATTGCAAAAATATCCCTTCCGAAAACGTAAGGGACTACTTTACCTGGCTGCGAGTCTTTTAGCCGATGTTTTAGTAAAAAGGTCTGTAGCTGTTTGGCAACGTAGAACCGAAATTATTAGAGCAGTTTTACTCTCCCGAACACATATTTAATCGAAGACTACCGTTTGGGGCCCCTGACATTTCTCAAAATTGTTTATTTATTTTTATATTAATTTATTTATCTGTTAATTTATTTCATCAATTTGCCTATAAGGCGGGTGCTACACAAAAGAACAAATAGTCCTCTTCTTGGTGTATACACCGACCCAAACCACATATTAATAATAATATTGAATGATAAGCAGGAGCTAGTCAGAATCACGCCGTTTTCGCCTGTCAAAATCGTCTGAGTCCCAAGAAAGTGATTCGGTTAACGAGGCCGTTCCAGTTTCAACTAAATATCAAAATAATTGGGCTGTGAACATTTTCGCCGAAAGAAAAAAGAAGGGTACAAGGGCTGGGCCCGGTTGTTCGAAAGCCGATTAACTTAATCCAGGATTAGCTTAAACTTTTGTTTCATGTTTTCAACTTTTTGGGGAAAGTTACTTTTGCTTATGTTTGCTTTTCAAGATTTATTTCTTCTGTCAGCGTTGAAAAGCATTCGGGAGTTGAGAAATAAACTCTTTGGTTAATTTTTAATCTGGAATTAGCGTTAATCGGCTTTTGAACAACCGGGCCCAGCTGGGTGCTAATGATAAAAGGAACTACGAAAGTTTTATGTTGAATATTCAGGAAATTTGAAATGCATTGTGTGCGGTAGTTTATTTGTTTTTTTTTTCCGGAAGGTTTATTAGCATAAAGGTTCATTAAAATTCAAGTGTCTTGATCAGTGTGTTGATCAGTTTTTGAACTAACTCGGGCATTTCTTGATCTGTAGTTTCATTAGGTATCAAGACACATGCACCTGACTAAAATAAGGCTCTCCGATTGGCTAAGAGTCTTATGACGTATTAATGAGTTTGAGAAGTACTTTTCAAAACAAAGCAAACCAAATCAAGAGCCTTGCAATTGAGATTCAAGGACTTTCGAGACAGTATAAACCCTGGAAATTCTTCTACAGCAATAATTACTGTAGAAGTATTGATAATGTGACATCACAAGTGAAGGTATCCCAACAAAATACTAAAAGCTTTGCTATGATTCAAATGATATATTGATGACTTTTGGTCCGACTATAAAAGAAGAGAAATAGTGTTAAATCAGCCTGTTGGAAGTAGTGCGTTTAGTATTTATATTACCCCTGATAACAGCTGTGATAATTTCCTTGCTAACAAAAAAGACCGCCAAGTAAAGCTATGATCTTCGCAGTTATGATCGCAATTTTTCCAATTGCGTGCGTAGAGAAACCTGAAAAATTTAGAACTGCAACAGGGTTTGAACCCGTGACCTCGCGATATCGGTGCGACGCTCTAACCAACTGAGCTATGAAGCCACTGACGTTGGGAGCTGGTCATTTGTGAGTTCTAATGGTCCCGTGAGGAATGCATCAATGATGAAATGATATATATGAAATGAATCATATGTGAACTGCGGATATGAAATCAAGTGAACCTATGATCTTCGCCCCCGTTTTCCTCAGACAGTTGAGTTAGCATTTTTAATTCAAGACTGCAATCGTTGATTTAATGCAGAGAGAGAACAATAGGATTTCATGAGGGTCAGTAATTGTTCATATATAATAACAGGTTATTAATGTATAAAATGTATTCGCTAACTTAATACCTTAAAACGTACAGGATAACTGAAAGCAATGTTTGCAGCAGTACTGCCAGTATGATTTATGCAAACTGGCTTAGTTTAATATTTAGCATTTAGTTTAATATTTAATATTTCTGGCTGCTTTTGTTGATATGTGCACAACAAGGTAAAGACGGAAGAGAAACAAGAAACTATCGGGTGAAAAAACTACTGTGACCTTTTCGAACTTCTAAATGTCGATAGCCACAGTAACTGCAGTTTCGTTTACTGCAAACTTAGGTTTCATTTTTACATGTACCAGGCAAATACATCGACGCAAGTGGTACCACTATTATTTTCCTCGGACAAATCTACCCAGTCCTGTCCATACCATATCTGCAATTCCTGGTTCTTCAACAAACGTAATGGACTAGAATGGCTGCTTAGAACAAGTTCTGACGATCCTTGTTTAATTCCTTCAAGGACATAGAAGTGTTTGCCGTGGGATCTACCTTTGAACGCTTTCAAATCTTGCTCTGTTGGCAGAAGGGCTTTTTTGTTGGCATTTGTGATGATCGTCATAAATGTGTTGCTTGCATAGCCGTTTGAGTTGGTACAGCTCCAGTAGGAAGCGTCGTCAACGCTGTTGCATTTGATGGATCCACTTCTGTGCACAAGCTTCATGGCCTTTACATTTCCGGTTTTAGTCACGTGGAAGAGACCGTATTGATCATCTCGAGCTCCAAAGCAAACCGGATCTTCGTTGATTTTTTGCCACACCTCTAACCATAAAAAAATTCTTTTATTACCAAAATAAGTTATCTTTCGCTTTGTTATACATGTTTTTTTTGAGACCATTGCAACATCATCGACCAGCAACAAAAATTGTCATGATAACAATCGACTGCATGTACAAAGAAGTAGCTTGAACAAACAACTGTCTTGCATAGATTGCGCCTTTTTCACTGTAAGCCCACGAATTCGAGTTGGAATCTTTGTTGCTCACTACCCTGCTCTGATTGCAATATTTTATACCTGCATTGTGGTAGTTGCCAACTCGAAAGCTTGTCGTCTTTAGCCACTACACACTCTCCCTTGCAATTTCCTATTATCATCTCATTCTCTTCTTTTTTCACTTACTTATTCTTGCATTGTAATTTCCATTTTGAATAACTTACTTACTTACTTAATCCTCTTCGTGCTTGGTAGCACATAAGGCCGTAAGGCCATTTTGAATAAGTGTGAATAATAAACTTCAACTTAAATTTGATCTTAATGGCTCTATTCTCTAGTTTTGAAAACAGGATGTTTTCGTGGGAAGAAAAGAAAAATATTGCCAGTCGGGCTGTTAAATGGCAGACATGTTGAGCCCAAAAGAGTTCATGTCAATAGAATTATCCGGTGAAGAAGTCAACAAGTTGTTGTATTGAAATGACTTTCTATATGGGAATGGTCATAGCAGCTCTAAGTAAGGAACTGAAGAATTTTCAAAGACGCCTGGAGAAAAGCTCCAGGTTTGCACATTACTGTCTTACTTTCATTTGTTGAGTTACTTAGTGCATGGCCTCATACCGGAGTAGGAGATCTTCAAAGATTTGTATTTTGCACAAAAATTACTAATAAGTAACACTGACCTTGACAAGTAGCTTGGATGGGCTGACCAGCATTTTCATCTGAGTATATCCAAAGCTTGCTGTCAACACTGACTTTGCTTCTTTCACTCGCTTTGATTTCGGCGCACGATTCAGCAGGAAGCTCTTGAATTGAGCCCAATGGCACTGCAGGCGAAATGTACAAAACTTCATTAACTATCTAAGATTGAATGGTTTTAAATTCAGCAAAAGTCCTCGAAACCACTTTAATAAACTCTCTTTTTTTATTGGAACCATTTTATAAGAACGTTCAGGCTGAGATGATGATCCAAAATTTATAAGAACTTACTAAGAAAATAAGAGGCTGAGAGACTGTGAAGAACGTCGGCTTTATTTTGCTCATTTGATTTGCTTTTGTCTTTGTGGTTAGCATAAACAAAGGTAAAATAAATGTAAAATTGTAGTCTAACAGGAAAGTTAACTTTTCTTTAACATTAACAATGTAGATTTTTTTATTGAATGATACAATAAAGAACAACTCAGTTTGTAGTCTCAGCGTCGACAAGTCGAGGGAAAGCAACACGTCAGGAGCCGGGCGGCAGACTTTAAATGGCCCACGTAAACGACAGCGGTCGCTGCCAATCCTTTTTCAACCGTTTCAACCAAGTTTGATGCCGGTTGAAAACGTTGATCAACCAAACCAACCGAAAACGGTTTTTTCCGAATAGAACACTAAAAAACCCAACCAACGCAACCAACTAAAAACGGTTGATCCCAATAGAACACGACCTTAGTATACCACACAACTTGAAGAACAATGTTAAGAAACTTTCCAGGTTGGAATCGCAAAAAGATAAGAACGTTAAGCCTCAGGTTTATCCGAGTCAAACTCACTCCCAACCATAGATGCCACTAGTCCAGTCCTGGACTCTCTCTCCTGTCACGCAACGCCGACATTGCGTGACAGGAGAGGGGGTCCAGAACTGGACTGAGATGCCACAGGCGACACGTCAAACGAAGATAGACCATTTACCCACAATCGGTGAAAAAACAGGGCTATATTTGTACCACGCTATTAAGTTTTCAAAAGACCCCCCCCCCCCCCTCCCTCATCCAATGTTGTCTGTTATTAGTCAAAGAGCACAGGAATTATGGGGAGGGGATTGCGTAGCCTAGTAAGGACAAAAGAGTTAAGAATGACGCACAAGTCCTGGAGAGGGGGGCACTTGGCATATGAAGGGGTGGGGATTCTTGTCGGAGATTTTGAATTAAACCCTTAAAGGAGACCAATCTGGGCTTTGTAAGCAAAGGTTTCGTAAAACATAAACAGCTAAAAATTAGCGATAGGAAAGAACGACGTTTCGGTGACATCGTGTCACTATTTTCAAGTTGAAATACACTTGAACTTGAAACTGTTGTCACGGTCACGATGTCACCGAAAAGTCGTTCTTTCCTATCGCTAATTTTTAATTGTTTAATCTGGGCTTTGCCCGGCCCAGGTTTTTGTGACCCCAAAAAGAGACAATATTTAAAACAAACGAGACCTTGACGGCTACATATGGGCGTCAGATGATGGCGTTTTCCCCAGAACACCCTAAGTGAGACCAAAATCCGAAATTTACATACCTAAGCAACACCTGGAGCATCATCCCACCCCTTTCATATGCGAGTGCCCCACCGGGGTGCACAAGGAATCTCAGAATTCCGTGGATAAATGATTAATGCTCCATACCTCTGTTGAATGCTCGCTTCATGTAGAATCGCTTTGAATCGGGTAAAAAGTCTTCGGGCCTGGCTTCTTTCGTTCTGTTGTTCAGCTCGCAAATGTTTCTGCCAATGATGACATTGTAGCTTTGGCATCTGATATCCTGGTCACATATTATGTAACATTCCCCTGGAAATTGAACCCTGACTGTTTTAAAAATGTGGCCTCTAAGAAACATCCCATAAACAGAGTATTCGCTGTGACAATCTTGGTTAGCTACCCTAACAAGACCAATCCTTGTGATCAGAAAGACAGCTGAGAACCAAAATCGCGGGTTCATCTTTGCGAAATATTGCCCTGCAAGTGAATAACGTGAAATTTAGTGTTTAAATTGTTACCGCTTCGATTTTAAGGCTGTGACCATTTGTTGTTTTAACCTATCATCCGTTAAATGAAATTCTGCCGAGGCATGAACCCCAGCAATATAATTTACGTCGCATGGTTTGCCTCCGCCCAAAGATTAACACCGAACGTTTCAAGAACACATTTGTAAATAGACTCATTTTTGAACACAACCTGTTATAATTACATAATTCACTTTTAGCTACAGCATATTATTGTAAATTCATTACACAGTTCTCGTTTATGTAACATAGGATATGTATTTTTTATCTTATGGTTTATTAAAGACATCATCATCATCACCATCATCATCAAAGAACATTAGCTTCATGTGAAGACCTCTCCAATGAACCGGCGAAGACCAACCACAGTTCGCTGAAAGACAAAAAATCTATTTTGCACCACATTGACTGAATGGTTTTATACAATTAGCTTCTGTGTGAGTTGGTTGCGAGTCTTGAACTACCGTGCAAGAGGTGATGTGTTGGAACCCCGGTCCGACGACCAACTCTTGGAGTCACGAAATAAATAAGGAGACAGCTCTGCCTTTGCAACATGATTAGATCTGCAAACTAAGAAAGTTCGTGTCTTCTTGGGTTAGTAGTGCTAGTTAATGCGTAACTTGAGCAGTTTTAAAAACTTTTGAGTACACGTTTGCTCACGAATTCTACAAGGGGAACACAACAAGGGAAAGTAACATACGATATCACTCTATGGCAAATTAATTACAAGGAGAGAACTTTTCTCTCCGTTGCCTAAGCCGGCCGACTTGCGGCCGCAAACTGAATGAAAGCATTCACTGAGTTGCATCAGCAGGGGGGTTTGTCGTGCACCTTTGCCATCAAATTTATCAGCTCCTCGGAGTGAGACTGTTCGGTATCCGGATCTATACTAGCAGCAGTTACCGACGTGGCAGTCGTTCTCTTTTGTCTCATTTTAGGAGGGGCAGCGTCTGCCTTCGTGTTACCCAAGAAGCGCAAGCGAGTTAAAGTCACTCACGCATGGGGACCATGCCCAACGATTCCTTCCTTGACCGGTCCGTGTTGCTCGTTTCTCGGTCCTTCCCCTCCATTCCTTAAACAAGAAGATTTGAATTGGGTAAAACATTGAGTTAGCCGATTTGGTCTATTGTTTATCTTTGTCGCAACACCTGGTTTAAAAGTGGACACTTTTCGTAGATCTTAAACTCCCTATTTATATTTTCTCGCAAAGACTTGTTGCCGGAATTGTTCACACAGTGCGACGTCAACGCTGCTTTCGCAATTTTTTTCGCTGCGATTAGGTGCACGAATTCAAACTGGCTTGAATTCGTGGGACTGATCGCGACGACAAAATTCTGCCGCAGCGACAATGATTTTCATAAAACTAGCATTGTCACACAAGGCGAATTGTTGCGGCGTCTTGTCTCTGCGACGTGTCGCAGCGACTTATCGCCTAGTGTGTCCCGGCCTTATACAGAACTTAAGCAACGATGACAGCGACGGCAACGAGAATGTCATCTCAAAATATAGATTCGAGTTATTGTAATCACATCGTGACTATTTCAACCCTTTTAACAGGACAAGGGTGTAGTAGTTCCTCAAGAATGACACTGGTAGGAACGGCGCTTAATTTCGCGTAGAAAATTTATGCTGAAGTGCTGACGTCCAAAATAAAATCTCAAATCTGGCTATTTCACATTGTTGTTTTGCAGACTACGGCAAAGAAATGGACAAAAATGAAACACGCACTTGCAGGGCGTGCAATGCAAAGCTGTTGTTTTAGTTTACTACATATGCAAACTTTTGACGTTCTCGTTTCCGTCGTTTTCGTCGCCTGGGGGCAACGAGATCATTCCCCATCGTAGCCATCCTGTTTTGTTGTTTGGTAACCGACAACTGCAATCAAAGCCTTTTAAACGCTTCTTCGAAATGATCCACTGAGGAAGCATCCATTATAGCAATATCTTCTCTCCCCTCACTCACGATTGTTGAAACTTGAAAGAAGTGCGCATGCCCTGCCGGATGTCCGAGATATTTACGGGCATCCGGTATTAGCTGCGACCAGAGTATTTCGTTTCGTCACTCCCCGTTTACACAGCTTAGGCTTCTGCTCATGCCGTAGTGTAAACCAGGCTTTATCATGAGATTGTACTTTGTTTAAGGCCAGACGATTTTACGCGACAATTGGGGTCACTATAGGGTGACCGAGTTAAGAGGACATGAACGAATTGCGAGACGATTGTATTATGAGAAGAATTCAAATTAAACAATGTCAAATCGAAGACTTAAGGCGCTGTTAGACTGTGCAATTTTTCGTGCAGCATGTCTCACAACGCCATTTCTACAAACGTTCTCACATTACGAAACAAGTTTTTTTACGGGTGTTGCGAGACAAGTTGCACGAAAAATTGCCCAGTGTAACAGCGCCTTTAAGCTACTACTCCGTAATGGACGTGAACTTGCGAAAGAAATACTCTACAATATCATCCCTAGTCTTCTCATTAAGACTTAAAAATCTCTTTTAATCCAACAACAAAACAAGAAATTACTGGCTGATTGTTATCATCTAACTTTCCTCATAAAGCAATCCAGACAATTCATCTCTAAGCCTCTGGCTCATATTATAAACAATTAAGAAATGAAATGAACCAATGAGAAAAGAAAGTGTGATGCCTTTATTTATGATGACCAATGATCATGCATAGACCTGACTCATTTCACCTTAGCTTTTCCAAATCTCTCCAACGAATTATCTACAACCGTTATTAAGTATCTAACCAATTTAAATGTCCTTTGTGTTAGCTATTATGCTTGTTTTAATTAAAATACCTACCCTACCACACTTGTTTTGATTAGCTTGTACTCGTCTGCTTTGTATAATCACGGCGATTTAGCTGTAGTTTTTCTATACCTATCGAAAGTTCTTGATATATTTAATAATTTATTTTAATTGGGAAAACTCGAACACATTGGCATACTTAAGTGGATTAGTCCAATAATGGACTCATACAAAGCTACCTTTCCAACAGATAACAATTTGTAGATTCTATAATTTAATGGTCATATTTCCTCGCGCTTCAGTATTCAGGCACAAATTCCATAAACTTCTGCTCTCTGAGGGTAATATCTGTTCATTTGCGAGTTGTTTGTAAATATAACTTGTTCTGAGTAGAGAGCTCGTAGGAGATGTAGGTATTGGTACATTGACAATTGGTTGACAAAAATTCTCATATTTTCAAGCATCTTAGTTTTTCAAAACAATTGTCACGATAGTTGTGATGTTTCTTGCTTCAAAATTATTGATAATGCTACTTCTTTCTATCAACTCAAAATCAAGGAGAGCTTCCATATTGAGCGGTTGAAACCCGAACTCAACAAACAAGTTGATCATGTCAGTTTAGCATTACACTTTTAAACTTTTACCGTTATGTCAGTTGTGTTCTCTATAATATTGTTGGTTCGTTTGAATTTTACGTACTTGTAGCAAACATTTAATCTACAAAGGATCATTGTATTGATAGTTATATATATATACGAATTATCTTGTAAAAATTTTAATGTTACACTCACTGTGGCTAAAGATGATGTTTGAAACATCGAAACATGTTCCGAAAATTCAAAAGTGTGGTTGTATTTTTTAAAATATTAAAACAACAAATACACTCACTGAACTTTTAAATTATTTTGAAACAAATCTAGAAGTGAAATACCTGTTGAAAGTGTGTTTCAGAACCGCAAAGTTCCTTATGTTTTGAGCCCGGTGCTTCAATGCTATTTGCATTCACTTATTCCTTGAGGCCTCAGAAGTTAAAGTGTTGTTTAAAAAACACACCTGGCTAGTTTTTTCTCGGAACAGGTGCAAATGAGATATGTGTCATGTGATTGCGAACAAGCCATTAAATTCCCTTAGGATAGTAGATCAGAGCAGCCACCCTTCCTAAAAACTCTTTTTCTTTGGCCATCTCAGTTTTATCAGGAAGAATACACAAACAGCGGTGACAAACATCAGATACAAACGCATCCTTTGAAATTATTTTTTACTTGACGTTTCGTATGCATACTACTAACTTACTAGCAGTAATCATAGATTGGGAAGTGCGTTTGAGCATAGTTAACAGAGGGGACTGGTTTGGAAGCTCGGCAAACATCAAAGGAGCAAACAAAGATGCCAAGATTTAGGTTGGAAAGTCCACTACGGTGCACAATCTTTTGTTTTGCGCTCATACACTATGCATGAATTACGTAACCAACACGTTTCTATTGGTTAGTCCCTCAGTACGGAGAAAACAACAATTGTGCTTTGTGCACGGTCAGGGCCAAAAAAGAGAACAAAAACCCACAACAAACAAAGTTGTCGGGTGAACCATTCCCGTCTATTAACTATGGTTCGAGCTGCTGCCGTTCTTTCGTTGTGATATTTAGATACATTAATTATTTACATTTTGACTGAGGATGGTTGTGTTGCATCAAATGGCAATTTAATATAGAGAGCGTTTAACTGACAACTCTAATTCTACAGGGGGTAGAGGGTGGGGGGTGGGTTTTAGTTTGGTCATTGTCTGTTGTTGTGTTATGAATTGCTTATATATTTTAGACCTCGTCTTTGATTTAACACTTTGCAAGTATTGAGCAAATGCAAATTGAACATCCGCGAGGGTCGACTGGAATCCACAAATTTACGATACAATTTACATTTTCAGTACATGATCTTATTCTGCAAAAAGTCTCCCCCGAGAGGGTAATTACTTTGTGGTTTCTGCTTCCCTTAAAATATTTTCGGAAATGATTGAGTTTTTGATAAAAAAATTTTGTTTTTGTAACGAGCTTTTAAATTTTTTAAAATAAAAGAAATCTCTGTTTTCGGCATGGGGAAATGATTTTTCCGTGCCATTTGTCTGCAGATTCAAAATTGTTGTAAGCCTTAAGCGCTAGCTGTGCTAATTCCCTTTACTTCTTCTCTATAATCATTCTCTACACATAAAATATCCTCCCCTCTGACCTCGACTGCTTTTCGCTGCTGTTAATACAGAGGATTGTGCTGACTCTGGATGATCTATGATTGATCGGGCGTCGATGTGGTCCACGAAAACAAGCAAGAAGCTGGTTTTTTATTTGTGATTTGTGGCCATTTGGATTGTTTTTTCCCGAGGTTTCTTTGAGCTAGTGAGCCCAGCTGGAAGTTAGTTCTAGCTTCCTCCATGTTGCGGTATTTCCGCCATTCCCACGGCTGGCTCTCTTCTAAACAAGTTTGTGGCCTACTGCCTTCCAGCCTTCCCTCACTTTGGCAACGGTATTCCTATAAGGACGCGGCCATTGGTTTAAATGACAATCCAAAGTCGCTAATGCATGGAAGCATCGAGTGCAAGTGTCACTCCTTCCCTCACTCAACTGATGTTAGTATCATAAGGGGCTCTTCTCTCAAAATGTCCAAAAGAGCGAGGCCATTAGGAAAAGCCAAAAGAACATAGCTCCCATTATTTTCTACTTTTACTGCACGACAAGCTCACTGCAATTACAGCACCATTTCACATCTTAGTAGGCTAACAATATGGCTTAACTGGCTAGTAATGGAATGGTGGTAGGTTCGCCTCTTGTTAGAAGCACTAGGTCATGTTCATGTTTTTTTTTCCCGAGTACATCCACCACATCATTGTTGAAATTACTACATATCATGCGTTATACTGTAAAATTATACTCAAGATAGAAATCCTTAAAATGCATCACTATATGGGGTCACAAATATTTTCTCTGGCCCTGCAAAATGCGGGTTTTAGCATGCAGCAGACACCACAAATTACACTGGATACAAAAACAAAGTCCACAAACTAATCGCGAAGAAGATCAATTTAAAATAAAAGAACAAATACAGTTCAACACTTCATCAAAAGCGAAATGAAGGAGCAGAAAATCCAGGATAACGCGAAAACTAGACTTAATACAAAGGTTCGGGTTTCTTTCGCGATGAGCTGTTTTTAAGCAAACGTTTGCATAATCTATCTTTAACAGTTGTCTTCACGGCATTTCTCAAAGTTTTCATCCGCCAGCAGTACACAAGAGGGTTAACAGAGCTATTCATGAAGGCAAGAGTTGAAACAAATGCATATGCAATTTTCACATTGACTGTGTATCCACTGATTTGATGAACGAATGACACGCAGAGGAGAGGAAAAAAACAAACTGTAAATATACCAACAATAAGGAACATAGAGATTGTTGACTTCTTGCACTGTAATAAGCTCATTAATCGACCACCCTTTCCTTCAGTTTGACCCAAGCTAACACCCGTCGCATGAATTCGGCGCTCGTGCTGTCGAACACACTTCAAGACTTTTACACAGGCAAAATATGTCGACAACAAACACAGCGAAAGTAGTGTGATCAAAATGGTGTTGTAAACATTTGGACGAATGAGAAACACTCGTAAGACAGCTAGAGCGATGAGGAAAATCCAGAAACAGGCGATTACGAATAGAACGCGCCGTACTGTTACAATTTCGTTGTAGCGTAGATGCAGGTACAGCGCAAGCCATGTATCTAAACCAGCAGCGGCCATCGTGAAAACAGAACCACCGGTGGTTATATGTGCAACAAATTCAAGCAACATCCTTGTAACGCAGTACATTTCCAAGCGGTGGAAAATTTCGCCGATCTTGTGAAGAATAAAACATGGTTGTGCAAGTAATCCAACCATCAAGTCACTGCCAGCAAGACAGCAAATAAACACGTTCGAGGGAGATTGAAGTGATGGGTTTTTCCAAACTGTGAAAATGACAGCCGCATTCCCAGCGATGGCTGTTACTGACAACAAGGAATTGATAATCGATGTTAAAATGTGCGTAACGTAAAGGAATCTTGTCGAGTTAAAATTGACGTCGAACATGAAACATGCTTCTCCTTTTACATAGATGGATGAATCGACTGGGCTAAGCGATGAAAAAATCGACAAATTTGTTGCCAATTCCATCTTCGTTTCAGCATCAGTTTTGATGAACTTTTCTGCGTAACCCGAAGCCTCGGTTATGTGCCAGTTATGATTACAAGACTTACGTTGGTTGCTGGCCTGGCAACATAGAAAGTGTTACTAGAAAGTGCTTTTGTACTGCAAGTGGGTTGGTAAATAAATTTACTTGCTCGCCTTCGCTTAGTTGCTACTTCAACCCACTAATGAAGGTCACACCCTTAAAGAAGCGGATAATTATTTTTTTCACTTTCAGCGCTTCCTTATAAGTCCACGGACACAAAAGAAAGACTTCTGTTATTATGTTTCAGTGAAATTTGATCATTGTACGATGGACGCTTGGTTGTTCATGACGCGATAAACAATTATGAGTGTGTTTGAATTACAGTTTCGCATCCTGGCTTGTGACGAATAGGAGATTAAAAGACTTTCCAATGAAGATCCCGAAACCGAAATTATGTGAGACTATCAAAAATGACAATGCATGATATTCGAATCGGAAAACCTTCCGTCTTTATTACATGAAACTGCAATCATTTCCATTACGTTTTCCATGTTGGTGCACCTGCCTTCAATTGCTAGTTGCTACTTTATTGAGTTCGAAATAAATGTTTGAATACCTCCGGAAAAAAAGTTTATGTCGTATTTCAACCTGACAACTCCAAAAGTGATTAATTAAAGGCAAGATAAGAAAACGATTTAACCGTACGTCCTTGCCTTTGCGGCTTTGCTTTTTAGTTTCAACTGCCATGCTTTTATCGAAGACGTAGCCAAATCAATATTTTTAGACCCGAGTTGCATGCGATTAAAATATACCTCTTGCTCTGAACATCTCAAGGTTCGACTCCTACAAACCAATTTTAAGAACGACTCGGATTTAGTTATACGCTGTCAGATTTCAGAGGCTAATTTGCTGTGTCAAATCGTCGGAAAGCGAGGTGCATGTCTGAGCGGCTTTTAAGTTCAATTCACATTGACTGTCGCTAGAATCAAGTGTGAATAATTCTTATTTTATCATATTGATTGAGACAAGTGCAAAAACAAAGCCATGTGTCACTCAGAGTTGAAAACAATCCAGCGACAAAAACACTGAGTAAGCTGGCCCCTAATAAAACAGCTGCATAATGAATTCGTGGTACTTTGCTTACACGTCATAAGGTGTAACATTGTGCCGCCTTCAAGCATTTCTTTTTGGTCAGAGTTGTGGTGAAAATCATGGATACAGGTTCACTTTGTAAGAGTTGCTCGAGCCGAGAACAACTGTGAGTGCTCTCCAAACTTTCAGCTTGCATTCATTAACGTAGGGCTTCCACCATGTTTTCATAATCTACCATTTTGATACCGCCAGGGCGTATAGCTAGGTCATCTAGCAACTTTGTCCTTTCCATTCAATAGCAACTGAAACCGACCAAAGAATTATTTTCTAATTCAGGCAGAGTAATTAGCAAAAAGCTAGGGCAAAAAACACGCTGTAAATATACCAACAATAAGGAGCATAGAAATTGTTGACTTCTTGCACTGTAATAAGCTCATTAATCGACCATCCTTTCTGAGGCGAATTATGCTCGGGAAAACATCGACAAGGCTTAAAATTTCGTGGCCGACTGTCACTGTTTATCTTACACCACACATCAAACAAGAACGTTCGGTACAGACAAAACCGAATAGGATTAATTTCAACTTTCAGCGTGTACTGCTCTGAACAAAACGTTTGTACAAGTAAACCAGAAGCGTGACTCATACACCATAAGAGCATGAACACAAGCTTCGCATCGATAATCTCGAGCAGGAGCGAAAATAAATTATCATAATTAAGAAAAACATAACAAGCGCTGGAAAAGACTCGACATCGCGGCCCCACAAACGGGCTGTAATTACGCAGTTCGTTTGCTCAACAAAGTCAATGTTCCACATGCTACTTGGCATTCTCTCATTGGTTTACGTGCCATCATTAGCTTCTTCCAAGAGGAATATCTTTGTAATGAGGCAGTGAAACACTCCACCAGTCTTGACTTGACGACCCATTTTGTTACAGATACTCTCGTACCCAGTGTTTCCATTAGTGATCCACAAAGAACTGGACCTTTCTCCATCGCCTCCGGGAAAACTTATCCTCGCTCATAAATACTCCAGGCGGAACTTGCGTAGCTCTCTGCAACATGAGATGATTCGGTGTCAAGGCTGCGAAATCTGCAGGATCATCTGAAACAGCAGTTATGGGGCGGTTATTGACAATCGATTCGACAAGCAATGTTCTCAGCTCTAAATCATTACGAAGCCCATCTCCAACAACGCTCTTCAAGTGCTTCTTTGTAGTTTGCACCAGGCGTTCCCATACTCCGGACATATGAGGAGAAGCAGGTGGTTGTAAGACCCACTTGATGCCCTTCTGCTGCAGCTGTCGTTCAATCCTTTCTTCATTCCACTGCGCAAAGGACTCCTTCAACTCTCTGTTGGCTGCAATAAAGTTAGTTCCTCGATCCGACCAATCTCTTTAGGCGGTCCTCTCCTACTAATAAACTGTAGAAGAATCATAACAAAATTATCTGCCTCTAGCGATGGTATCACTTCAAGGTAAACAGCACGAGTTGTAAGGCACGTAATTAAACATCCCCATCTTTTTGCGGTTCCGCGGCCTCACTTAACTTTTAGTGGCCCGAAAAGATCAACACCTGTGAAGGTAAGCGGAGGATTAGACGCTTCCAAACTCGCTCGAGGCAAGGGTCCCATGACCTGTTCCTCTCGTTTGGCATTCAGTCTTCAGCAATTTACACAATCCCTAATTCTGGACTTCTTCCAGCAATGATGCAAAACATTCTTCTCAGCTCAGACAACGTCTGCTCCCTTCCACTATGAGCAGCAGTCTCGTGATAGTGGCGAACAAGCAGTTGACTGACATGATGTCCCTTTGGCAGAATCATCGCTCGTGTTTCATCCCAGGACAGTGCCACTGCTTCCTGCAAACGACCGCCAACTCGCAAGGTTCCATTTAGTAACACTGGTCTCAGGTTTGCTAGCTTGCTTGATTTCTTGACTTCTTTATCCTTCTTTAATGCTTTGACGTCTTCAAGAGAGCATTCATTCTGGACACTGCAGACAATTACATGGGTTGCTTGATTAAGTTCCTCCAAAGTCAATGATCCAGTGATACGGGCAGCTCTCTTACTCATGATCCAGTGACAAAACCGGACTATCTAAGCGTCCCGGCGCTGTAAGGTTAACACGAACCGCAGCTCCCAAGAAGTTCCTTTAGTCCTCTTCCTACATTCAATAATGCGTCATCACCATTGGTAGTGATGGTGGAGTTAACATCACCATCATGCTGCTCGACACCGATTCGGTGGACATTTGTTGAAGCTCGCACTTCTGGATCACCGTCTGAAACGTCTTCCACTGCTGCGTTCGGACAACGATCTTCTGGCTCCCACAGAAACTCTCGTCCTCGCCACCAGCGATGCTGACTGAATAGTCTCTGAGGCTTTAGACCACGTGAGGCTTCATCTGCGGGATTCATTCGTCCTGGACAATGTCTCCATTGATCAGGGGTAGTCACCTCACGTATTTCAATTACACGGTTGGCAACGTATGTCTGAAAACGCTTGCTGTCATTCTTGATAGACTGCAAAGTGGTTTGAGAATCTGTCCAGAATTGGGCGCCGCTAATCTTGTACGTCAGCTTATCCATTAACACTCTGTACATCTTTACAGAAAATATAGGTGCTTGCAGTTCAAGCCTCGGGATCGAGATCGATCTCACAGGCGAACTTCTGGACTCCAACCAGGAATGAACATTTGATAGCTCCACTTGCATGAACAAATCTGAGGTAAAAGCATAAATGCCATAACCGTCCTCAGAAGCATCTGAGAACAAATGCAAAGATACATCAAGTACTTCTGTCAGATCAGCAAGATGGCACCGCAGTATCTGAACTTGTGACAAAGCAGGCAACTCATTCTTCCACTGATTCCAGTGGCACTGCAGGTCTTCAGGAATTTCAGCATCCCATCCCAGATTCAGTTTCCAAAGTTTCTGTAAGCTCTTCTTAGCTTCCAGTACAATTGGGCAGACAAATCCCATAGGGTCATACAGAGCGCTTACTGCTGACAGAGTTCCATGCTTTGTTAGTGGTTGGTTAGGCTCAAGAACCTTGAATAGGAAGACATCCCTTTCTACATCCCACTGGGCTCCCAGGTGTTCTTTCTACTTCGGAGATCGTCGAGATCCATGTCCAGGTTCGGTCTTGCGCGCTTTTCGTCCGGTATCACAGACAGTACATCTCGACTATTGCTCATCCATTTTGTCAGTCTAAATCCGACCTCACCAAGTAAGCTTGTTATTTCATCCACCAATGACTTTGCCTCGTCTACTGTCTTCACCGACTTGATAAAGTCGTCTACATAGAAATATTTCTTGACAGCATTTACCGCGTCTTCACTGAAGTTTCCTCTGTTATCTTCTGCAGCTCTTTTTAGGCAGAAATTTGCACAACTGGGGGAGTCTGAGGCACCAAAGATGTGACTGGTCAATTGGAATTCTGACGGTTGTTCTAGATTGTCGTTCTCCCACCAAAGGAATCTGAAAGCGTCAGCATCTTCAGGCGGTACCTTGACCTGATTGAACATCCCTCAATAACAACAACAAGTGCAATTGGATCCTGTCTGAATCTCAGTAGAACACCAAGCAAGCTGTTCGTAAGGTCAGGGCCTTGGCGAAGCTGGCTGTTTAGTGACACTCCATCATGTAGGGCTGCCGCGTCAAACACAACACGAATCTGGTCTTTCTTTTGGGGGTGGACTACGCCATGGTGAGGCAAGTACCAAGTCTTTCTGCTTCGATCAGGGCAATGTTCTATCTTATGAGATGCCTCACAGCTGTAGCAGTTTCCAGACTGAAGGGTTCCTCTTGACATTGAAACGTTTGAACCCCTGCCTTGGGTGCTCTGGCTTTCTTGGGTATGTGATCTAAGCTGCGTTGCAAATGTTGTCACTCTGGATCCAGCTTGTGCTGTGGGCTCCAAGGGCGGGGCTCGTCTGTTGCCCTTTGTTGGTTGTTTCACAAAGCTTCTGCTTACTTCACCAACTTTGCCAAATATGGGGTCATTGGCTGCTTCAGCCCTCCTTTCTATGAATTCTACTAGCTCTTTAAGACTCGGGAACCCCCCTTTCTCTCTGATACGCTGAGCTTTGTTTCTCCACTGAACTTTCTTGCTATTTTTGCTCTTTTCGTCACCATTATTCAGCCTGTTTTCTAATGCTTGTGCTTGCTCTTTCTTCCCCCACTCGTCTAGTCTTCTTCGCAGCCTATCCTTCGGGATGTCACGCAAAGGAGGAGGGGGAAGCGTTGCGTGACATCGCGAAGGACGGCTGCGAAGGAGACTACTACTCGTCACGTGTCACGTTGTCTGTCACAGACATTTCGCCTGTTTTATTGTGCTCTCAGTCACTCTCTTCCACGTTGATCATCGCTTATCCTTCGCCTCCTTACTGTTTTTTTTCACTCTTTCTCTTCTCTCCCTAGTATGCTGTTTGATTGTACTGTCTTCAATTTTTTGCTTGCTTTACTAAAACGATACGCCGTATCAAATGCAGTTCGCTGGTCATGCAACTTCCCGCCAAAAAAAAATGCTGATTCCAGAGTTGCGATAGTTAGGCCCTGTTTACAAGCAGGAGGATCAAAGATAGCCCGGATTTACAAGCAAACTTTCACAGGTAGGGTTACCCTACCACCCGGGACAACTTTGCGTGCTTGGTAACCGCCAGCATCGCAAACACAATGGAAACCGCTAAAAAGTTGTGCCGGGTAGGCGAGTTGTCCCTAACAGAGCGTTTACAAGCCAGCTAGGGTAACCCTAACACTCACATAGGGACCCTAGCGCCAGGGTAATCCTACCTGCCTTGTAAACACGTCGTTGACAAAAAGAAGAAATGTGTGAGTGCTAGGGTAACCCTAGCACTAGGGTTACCCAACCTGTTTGTAAACAGGGCCTTAGGTTATTGGCTTACATGAATAGTCGAACGTACGGACGGACGGTAGTACGATGACATCATAACCAAAACCAGAATTTCTCGCATCGATGGACTGCCATATTTTCTTCCCCATGGTTCTCCGCCCTATGCACACGGAGCTCCGCTGTAATTAGCTGGTAGATATTAGGGGCCACTAAATTTAAATTCTTGCAACGGGCTCTAGTGAAAATGCACATTTTTACTAGAGCCATAAAGTTTGACGTCACGTTCTCGTGACAGCAAATTTGTTAGTGAGAGAAAGAGATATTGAAGAACACATTGGTAATGTGAAATGGGCCACTTTAGTAACAGTAGAGCTCTTTTGTAACGGATAAATTGGACTGTGTCTCATCTTTTTCCCGTTTTACAGCTATAAATATTCGAATGGCCTACCCGGCGTCGGGATGAGAACTTTTCAACAATGTGTTTCAAATAGAAACAATGTGATAACTTGAGCTTAAAGGTGGGGTAATATTGTTTTGGGAAAAAAATTAACTTTGCTTATAAAGGAATCTTACTGGCGTGAATAAATGTGGGAATCTTGCCTGAGGCGGTGGAGCCATTTCTTGCTTAAAAGAAACGTAAGAAGACGATGCTTGCTTCATTTTGTTGGCGAAGCTCTGCTTTCTACATTTAGACATGCGAACAAGGGAAAAAGCCTTACAAAAGCCGGGAACAGCGATCAAGTAAGCTCTTCAAGTTTATATCTGACCCGTTTTTTCAGGTTTTGGAAATAGAGGTGATAAAATTGAAAGATGATGAAGAGATTTACAATGCTGTTGTGTTTTAATTTTCTAGAAACGTATCTTGTCAGAAGCTAAATATAAACAAGCTGTGACCTGTAGCCTTGTCTAAGGTCTTTCTTAAGGTCTTTGCTGTTCCGAACAAGCAAGCCTTCTGAAGTAATAAAGCCTGTTTCCTCAAGATGTCTAGAAATTCTTACTAATTATCCCAAGTGCCCCAATGATGACTGTTAAGAATAGTGTGGTATTCTAAGTTCGACTACCAATTGAGTTGTTTTTCAGGACCTTCAGTGTATCATGCAATGAGAAAACCACATTGTTAATCATGATGTTGAGGGAACCTCCATTAAAACAACACAACACAATGTTAACAATTAAACTTGTTCAAACTTTTTTTCAATGAAAGCGTTTGTATCCGATGAATTTCAAAAATTCTTGTTTCGGCTTTCAAATTTCCCGGACTATTGACCTGACACAAAGAGCGTTTGTTCTGGAACAACAGCGCAAATGAGATTACTCATGTTTGTCACCGCTGCTTGCGTGTTATTGCTTTTAAGGAATACATTCAACATTACATTACAATGATATACAAAAACACGAAAGGTTAAATTGCCTATTCTTTTCGCTCTTTGAATTGTTCAGTGTTTATGATTGTTGTGTCAAAGGCCTAAATGTTGTTTTGATTAGATGCAAACCCAATTTTGACATCCAGCACGCAGTGTCCCTGTAAGTCTAAGCCTGTATTGCTAAATATACATGTGACTTGTATTGCGCAAGCTAATTAAGGCCGCAACTTTCGAACATTCCGCAATTTGTATAATTTGATGACGTCATAGACGTAATTTACAACTTTATGACTTGCTAGTCAGAAGAACTGTGAGACGCCACTGGGTAAATGTCTTTCTTTGATTTAAGTTAACAGTTGCATTTCTCTTACTAACTTCAACTCTGTAATTTAGATTTTGTACGTCTACACTCCCTGCGATGACCGCGAAATAAAGGAGTCGTTTTAAACCGTGGAAACTCTTCAGCTAGCAACACATTCAAAATCCAAGGTGGTCTGCTACAAAGCGACAACTGGATCATACTAAAGATGTCTGAGAATACAACTGCAATCGAAGAAGCCAAAAGCAAGCGCACATCAGCTAAAGGACGATTTACAAGAAAGAGGAACTTTCTCATCAAGTCAATAGAAAGCGATCAAGGAATTGAAGTAGTTGAAACAAATTAGCGTATGATAAACTCGAAGATAAGCATGAAACCTATGTTGAGTTATTGCCGGACGAAGTCTGAAGAAGCAGAAGCTTGGATGACAGGAGTCCAAGAGAAATTTAATGATGCGACTGATCGCAAGATCAAATATGTGGATCAAATCACTTTAAAAGAAAGAAGAACACGCGAAGACGCAGAACGTCAAGGATACATTGACAGAGCGCGAACAAAACGGAACACAGCGCGCGCCGTTTTCGAAGCGTTATACAAAAGTATATCGCACGCCCTGAAATCGAAAGAAATTCCGAATTTTGCACTGAGAGATTTACAAACACAAATAGAAGACGAATTTCTAGAATGCAAACAATCGAACGCAGAACTGCTACAGCTATTATCCAGCGAATCCGCAGAAGCTGGAATGAATTGGATGGCCACAATCCAAACTTGTTATCACGACATAAAGGAGAAAATAGTAGTAAGCTACACTAATGTAGAAGAAGCTAGGAGAACAAAACAGGAGTCTACCGCCTCAGCTTCGTTCCTAAGACTGGAAAAGGTACGAATACCTCATTTTGACGGGAAACTGCGCGAGTATCCGCAATTTAAAAAGGACTTCCAGAAGCAAGTTATGACTCAGACCCGAAAGAGTGACGCAGCGTACGTCTTACGCACCTGTCTTGACGGGGAGCCAGCGAAACTGGTGAAAAGCGTAGACGACGACATAGACGAGATGTGGCAACGTTTGGACGAGAAATATGGTGACCCAGCCAAAGTCGCTGATGTCATCATTGACGAAATAAAGCGATTTAGAATGCTCAGAGAAGGAGAAGACAAACGTTTTATCGAATTTGTAACCCCCATAGAGGATGGCTATAGAGACCTAAAGAGACTTGGCTTGGAAACAGAGATCACAACCACAAGTTCAGTCAGCGTAATTGAGAAAGCACTCCCGCCAGATATTAAAAGAAAATGGTCCGAGCTAGTAAGCTCCCGTGCCAGCCCTGTTGACAAAAGCAACAAATTTCCAAGTCTCCTAGACTTTCTGCAGAGTCAAAAAAGAGCCATTGAATACGAGAGTGCTACACTCCGAGCAACTAGTAGCAACCAATATCATAAAGACGCGGTACACTGCACAGCGAGTATTTCAGAGGAAAACAGGAAAATAGTAGAGAACCCAGACCAAAATGTCTGATTCACGACAACGGTAGGCACTGGACCGCTAATTGCCGACTTTATCAAGCGAAGGCGATTGATGAAAAGAAGCATTTTCTCAAAGAAAAGCGGGCATGTTGGTCGTGTCTTAAGCTTGGCCACAGGCAACGCACTTGTAGAATGGGAAGAGAGTGTGGCGTAAATGGCTGCACAAGGAGACATCACCCATCAATTCATAAAAATACGTCCCAGCAATAGACTCCAAGCAATGAAAGTACACCTCAACAGGCTACTGCGTCCGCAAATGTTTGTAACAACTTAAAATTCCATACATGTCTCCTCCAGGTACAGAGAGTCGAGACCAGGAAAGGGACGGCTAATGTCATGTGGGACAACGCAGCCTCACTTTGCTTCATTACCAACGCTAAAGCCAAACAAGAAAAACTCAGAGGAGTCAAAGTGAATCTCTCCATCGTGAAGTTAGGAGGGCAGAACGAGAAAATTGAAACAATGAAATACAAGCTACCACTTCTGGACAAGCAAGGTCACGCCGTTGAGTTCGAAGTGTATGGCATCAACAAAATCACCTCTGATATCGAGCACGTAGACGTAGAAAGCATCGCCCACCTATTTAGAAACATCACAAAGGATGAAATAGCATGACCCGCTGGCCCAGTTGATGTATTAATTGGATATGAATACGCCGCATATCACCCTGAAAGGGAACAAAATATTGGTCATCTTGTACTACTGAAAAATCGCTTTGGAAGATGTGTTGGAGGAACTACTTAAAGGCCCTTGGTGTACAGTGCAAACCGAGATGCGGAGGGTGCAAGTGTGGACAATGCTCCTTGGGCGCCAAAGATTATACCATACAAGAAGAAAGAGAACTGGAATTGATTGAACGTAATTTACCTTTCAACAGTGAAGACAACAGATGGACCGTTGAATACCCCTGGATAAAAGACCCTAGCAATCTTCCTGACAACCGTAAAGTAGCGATGGCGAAATTAGCTGCTACCGAGCGACGACTGAGAAAAAACGCAGATCATGCGAAAGTGCATGACGAACAGAATGGTGGCAAGAAACGTGGCAAGGAAACTCTCAAAAGAAGAATTGACAAACTACACAGGTCCTACGCAATACATTGCTCATCACGAAGTGCTCAAGCCAGAATCCAAATCAACTCCTGTCCGTATAGTTTTCAACGGCAGCTCGAACTATATGGGACACGTCTTAAACGAGTATTGGGCAAAGGGTCCCGACTTGCTCAACAACTTGTTAGGAGTTTTGATACGTTTCAGAGAGAATAGAGTTGCCGTTATAGGAGACATTAAGAAGATGTACCACACAGTGAAAACATCGGAATTTGACCAACATACTCACCGATTTCTACGGTGCGATATGGATAGCACTAGAGAACCAGACACCTATATAATATAACGCGTCTCATTTGGAGATAAACCGTCTGTCACGATCGCCACTATAGCACTAAGAAAAACGGCAGAGATGACGCGTAATGAATATCAAGAAGCAGCAGACATAATCCAAAACAACGCTTACATGGACGATATCATCGAAAGCAAAGATAACCTTGCAATGGCCAGCAAGCTAAGCCAAGACGAAGAGAAAGCTATCGTCAAAGGAGGATTTCAAGTCAAAGAGTGGATATTCTCAGGAGATATTAGCAAGCAAGAAGAAACAATTATGGTACAGAAACCACATACATCAACAGAAAAGATACTCGGGATCAAATGGAGTCCATAAAAAGATCAGCTATGTTTTGAAGTCAAGATCAAATTCTCACCGAAACGAAAGATGACTGCTTTAGCAAATAACGCAATCAGTGAAATTCCCCCTCAACAACTTACAAAGAGGATGCTACTCTCACAGATAAATAGTGTGTACGATCCTCTCGGACTAGCTGGACCGTTTACTGTAAGAGCGAAGATTCTAATGCGGCACTTGTGGGGAAGCGATCGGAAGCTAGACTGGGATGATCCCATTCCTGAAGAGAATAAAGAGAATTGGATTACTTTCTTTAAAGATTTGCAAGATATGAACCAAATACGATTCATGAGATGTATGAAGCCCTCAGATGCAATTGGAGAACCTGTTCTCATAGTATTTAGTGATGCATCTCAAGATGCATATGCTGCATGCGCATACATACGATGGAAACGACAAAATGGTCAATTTGAAAGTAACTTGATATCATCTAAGAATCGCCTGGCACCAATCACATTCGCTGCCACAAGAATAGGAGAAATACAAGAAGGAACAAGCCAAACCGATTGGTACTGGGTAGAGAGCAAACACAATATCGCTGATTGTATCACGAAAGGTAAGAAGCCTAGCGATATCAGGCTCGAAAGCACATGGCAGAAAGGACCCGAATTCCTAAAACAACCACAAAACGAGTGGCCAATAACTCGCAATTATTTAGAACCACAACTATCAGAACTAGTCAGGACG
>NC_090881.1:16359291-16366791 GCF_036669935.1 Montipora foliosa
AAATATTTTCATTAATATTGTTATAGCAAAAGCGTCACGTTTTACCGAATTTCAAAAGATAAATCTATAACCATGACAGGTGAATTTAAGAAAAAAACGTGGATGGTAACAAATGTTCGGAATTTTGACTTGTTAATGATTCTAATAAGCTGACCCAGGCTAACGCATCTGACTCAAATTTACTTCGGCAGGGCAAGATTCTTTCTTTGGCTTATATCGAGGTAAGAATCATCTTTCTTTTTATAGATTACTACCCGAAAATACTTGTAATTAATGTGACCCTCTAATGAGTTTAGAGGACTCATTTATCAATCCAAGCCAACTTGCGGGAACCAAGGTGGTGCCATGTCATCTTGGGTAGGGGAGGGAGGGGTCAAGCCTATAGAGCGTCTATAAAGTGAAAGGATTCATTTAACGAACGGCTTAGCAACAAGAAACTAATATAACGGACGGAGTTGTGACGTAAGAATGGCATCCATGACTTCAGTGATTTTGGTCGTTGTAAGAGCTATTGTGTATACTTTTCTGTGAAAAGAAGACTCGACAAACCCCGGAAATACAGACCAGTTCATTTGCGGCACGAGTACTGGCGATGGTACATCGATATTGTAAAATAAAAATTAAAGTAATGTGAGGCCCAAATCACATTAAGCCATAGTGAAACGGTGCATCGGTCATAGCAAGTTTGCGAGTTTCTTTTGCCTCTATCATAACATTGGCAAGGCCAAACAGTTTGACAAAGTTGATTGTAGCTTTGCGATGTTGGGCTCGCTTCTATTGTAAGGCCCAGGCGCGTGGAAAAGTCAGAAACAAACCATCAACGACCATTGACTATGAAACCATCACAGATATGTCCAAAATTGCAGGTATTTAGATGCTCGCCCATTTCAATAGTAGTCATGAAGTGTAAACTATTAAACGGAGAAAAATATTATTATTATAATAACATGGGTGACAAATTACTCCTTAATTTTGGGGCGAAATTTCAGCGTTAATTTATAATTTCACATGTGAAATTACATTGTTGCCATGGCAACTTTTCATATAATGCGAAAATGGCGTCCAGGTTTGAAAATTAAGGACTAATTTGTCACCATGTTATTAATGGCTAATCGCCTGAAGGCTCGGGAAATTACTTGAATTTGGACAAAACGCGCGTGAAATTATTCCCTAATTTCACGCGTCACCCTTTGGTTACTCCTACACATTGAACATATCTAAAGTGATTAATAGTTGATGATGGTAGATGATAATTAAAAATTAAACCCGTAGCCCGCAAGGGCTACGGGTCAATAGCCCATGAGGTGAAACTGAATGGGCTATTGACCCGTGGCCCTTGAGGGCAAAGGGTCTAATTGTTTTACTGGCAGGACTTTCAACTATAATCATGGTGACAGGTCCTGGTCAGGCTTCAGAAAAGTGTTATTTCCACAGAACTTCACGGCCTCGTTCCCAGGAAGGGAAAAAGAGAGATACTGGGAACGAGGTTTGTAGCCTTCACTGACATTCAATCATTCTTTTGCTTCTTCATGTCAGAAACACGCTCCGGTCCTCCACTCGCAAAAAACCAAAACCCAGTTTGTAAGAAAGCTCAGTTATTGCATAGCGACGTGGTGCAAAATGCATCGTTGCAAGGCCGATTGCATGCGGGGAACTTCACGTTTCTTGGTGATGTCAAGGATATGGAAGAATGCATGTCATTATGCTGTGCAAGTAAACGCTGTCAATTAGCCTACATGGATAATGCAAAATGCTATGGCGTCAAATGTTACAGTGAAGAATTGTGCAAGATAACAACTGGTTATTCAACCAATGATGTTAAGATATCGCTCATGGTTAGGAATGATATAAACAGAAAAGGTAAGTAGAATAAGTTGACTTTGGTGAATGAACTATCTTTTTTAAATAGATCACCGTGATGGAAAAGCGTCATTTCTAAACCAGCTACAAAACTCAAAATAAGAATCCTTTCCACGGAGAGAGAATAGCGAAGAAAGGTCGAAACAAAATTTGCATCAAACCACAAACTTTAATAACTCTCGATCCTATTCAAGCAAGGGAATTCCTAAGTTAAGTCTGGCTTTCTATCGTTCCTTGTGCGACCAAAATCAACTCGTAATTCAGTTGATTCCAGCTTTGAAATGAATAGGGACGTTAAGATTTACGCTAGCGACGTCGACGAACATGTCCCCTCAAAATGTAACCTTGCACTATCGTAAGTCTATCATTCATGTCGTTCATGTCGCGCAATGTGAGCGAACTATCCTATAAAGAAACTGGTAATACCGGATTCTGATTAAGAATAGAGAGTGAAAGGATCGCATTTGTAACATTGTCGTCAAAATCTCAAAGTTGGTGATTTCACGTTGTTGTTACGCAAAAATACGTATTAAAATGCGAGCGGAAAGTGCAGCACGATTATTTTTCCTCTTTTAACCAATGATAGAGCGATTTTCAATTGAGTGTCCTAAAACCAAAACCAAAGTAATTACCCTGGCCAATCAAAAAGGTCGGAGACAATCCAGTAAACCAATTAAAACTCGAAGTAATTACACGTAGCCGACACATAGCGCGGGAAAATGTGCACGCGCGAGCCACGATTGGCTTTGGTTTCACTTCTGATTGGTTGAAAAAATGGCGCGAGAACTTTGAACCCATCACTGAGTGAAGTAATGCAAAATCAAAGCAATTCGCTAATTACTTTCGGCACTCAATTGAAAACCGCTCTATCGATCATTGTTTTGTGGCGTTGTCGTAGCCGTCGCCTTCGTCGTTTCTTAAATTTCCTAATTTCTGAACCGTGACGGAGCTAGCCTTGTTGATGCGTACATTGTAATGAATAAAGTAAAGTAAAGCGACCATATTTAACGTCGATAACTCGTAACAGTAATTCAACTGACAAACCTGAGGTCGACGGTGCGCTCAGTTTACTCCCCCCTCTCTATCAGTGCTCCGTTTTACGGGTAATACTACTTTAGCTACACTGAAAGGAAAGAAGTCGAAACAAGGATGTGAGATCCAAACTCGGGACCTCTTGTACCAAGGCCGCGCACTAACCGACTGTGCCATCCTTGCTCCTAATTAATTATTATTATTATTATCATCATCATCATCATCATCATCATCATCATCATTATTATTATTATTATTATTATTATTATTTACGCCTTGTTACATAACCAGCTACGAACATGTACATTACAGCACAGCTAAAATGTTCCACTGAATCGAAAAATCCATTGAAATATTTACGGAATGGAGGTGTCTTCTATTAACATTCTAAATTTAATTTAAAACCTCTGAATAAAGTTATCTAACCTCTGATTATATTTCGAATGGGTGGATTTAATAAGTTTTTTCTTCTTTCAAAAACAAAGTCAAAAACGCATGGAAGCAGGGCAAAAGGAAAACGACAGCACCAAGTAAACAGTTCGAAAGTGGGAGAGAGGGGCAAAATGTCCGTTTTTCCCTTCTCATCGTCCCCCGAGCTCATCATTTTAAATTTTCTTTATTAGCAGAGAGGAGGTGAGAGTTTTACGGGGGCACCCAACGTCAATTTTCGGAAAATATCTGTTCGGAAGACGATTTGAGATCTAGAATTTTCGGATCATTTGTTGTAAAATTCCTTGCTTTCCTGCCTGTCCTAGGATTTTCGAACATCTAAAAAATGGTATAATTGCCCATTTTAAACGGATTTTTACCCTAAGAAGGTCACCTAGAATTTTCGGGAGCCTTTTTTTTTGGGCTGAAATTATCGAAAAGGTAAGTCTAGTGATCCGAATATTATAGGGATCAACTCTATAATGTTCGGATCACTAGACTTTCAGCGAGGAAATCCGAACAGATGAAAAAATTTTAGGGGATAAAAATATGCCTATATCTACCATTTAAATACTAAATATGTTTAACGAAGCTATTTTTAAGTGATTTAAAACTATATTCTCGTTGGGTGCCCCTGGTTTTAAAGAGAGTTGCCACGTACGTAAACTGTGGTTTCTTTTGAGAATGGCTCGCTTTTTACGGGTTCTGAATAGTATGGTTAAAATCAAAATCGAACCCGATTGGTGCCGGAGATCCTAAGAATTAACGCTCTCGAATAATTGATTTCTATTTTTCTTTTTTTGTTTCCAGCGTATGTCACAGCTTATATTGTAGTTGTTCTTGTAGCGTTTGGTGCTGCTGTGTCTGGTACTGTGTGGGCTGTTTTTATTTTTGTCAGAAGGTGAGTAAAAAGACAAATTTTCGTTCGGCCCTAATCTCAGAAATAGAAGTGTGGATAAACCAGCGAGATGCTTTGGCGTCGTTGTCTTGTTGACCCAAGGGACCTTAAGGTAATCGCGTCCTCATTTGATCATTTCACGACGTTGTCAACACGACAACGGCAAAGAAATTAAATGTAACACGCACGTGCTAGGCGTGCAGAGCTTTTGTTTTTGCGCGAAATTCAAAAACGCAAAAAAACAGTTTTTTCCTCAAAAAGTATTTTAAAAGAAGTACATCATTTTTAAGCTGAGAAAATAAGCTTTCCAAAAACACATAACTTATTTACAGAAAACTAGAACAATTTATAAAAAAAGAAATTTGAAAGGAAAAAATTTAAAAAATAACGCTAAAATCAGTTTTCCACTCGAATTTGCTCATTTTAACGTTAATTGCGGATTTCTGAATGGAAAATAAAAAATCTTCCTCATTTTATCAGCTTTCTTGAACCAAAATTTGACGAAAAATTTGATGAGGCACGAATGTTTTCCGATTTTTTTGCGTAATCGGTGTCAAATTTGCGACCAGCTACTACAGACACACATTACGAATAATTAACGTCTGTTGGCCAAAAACCACCCAAATTACCAAATTTTCGACGGAAAATTCATCCCAGAGAATAAAATATTTCACTGGACATGTAATCAAGGTAAGTATGCTAGATTTGGAGCAAAAACAGGCGTATAGTTTGAGGGACATAATGCTGTGCGATGACAATTCTTACCTTTTCAGCGATTTTAAGGCTTGAAATTCCATCCGATGAACCAAAATCCTTTTCTTTATCCCTTCCTATGCCTGTAGTGTTATTAAATTTTTGGCTGAAAACTTTGGTAAAACCGCTCCGCGATCGCTTCAAAATTTCGCCTTCGGGCGGGTTCAAATCAACCTCGTGGGCCTCCATTATTGTTGAGAAGTCTCCTCATTGGGAAAGGGACCCTGGGAACGAGGTTGGATTCAAATGAGCTGAAGTAGAATGCCTATCATGTAGGCGTAATGAAGGCTACAAAGCCGAGATTTTCAGGAAAACTGGGGCCACATCTTCTCAGTAAACACGCCAAATTTTACAGCGATAGATGGAAATGGCGGCGTTCTACCAATCCTACAAGAATGATGCTTGCACGCATCATTTTCGGGGCCAGGTAAAAAAAAGAGTTTAAATTAATTAATTAAGGTGCCTCCAGTAGATTGGTTCACGACTGTTTTGAGTCTGTCGGATTACTCGGCACGCCTTCGTTCCTCCATCCCCTCCCTTCTTAAAAATGTTGCTAATGAAAATTGTGAACTTAATTCAGATATCGAGAGAACGGTGGAACAAAATCAACTAAAGGAGAAGAGGAAGATGATACAACATCTGAACCAAAGGTTGGTAACAAATACTAGCTGCAGGAGGTTTCTTCTCTCATACAGAGGCTCTCTTCGTGCAACAGTAAAAGCAAGGTGACACACGCTTACACCAACCCGGTGTGGCCAACACACCATGCATGCGCACAACCATTTCACCCGGTCAAGCAGCGGGTGTGTTAAGCACCCCTTTAAGTGGCAGCTTCACATGCCAAACATATGGTAAGCTGGGTGAAATGGTTGTGCGCATGCGTGATGTGTTGGCCACACTGGGTTTGTGTTGGCGTGTGTCACCTTGCTTTTATTGTTGTTCTCTTCGTGCACCTAAAAACGGGTAGTTCATGGAAACAAATTTGGCTGGTTCCAAATAATGATGACAAATCCCGGAATGAATTGAGGGACATCTCCATAACAAAAATCATGCTTCATGGGACATCTGCAATTAAAGCAATAAAATTGCCAAATGCGGAGTCTTGAAAACAATGTGAGCGTACAATAATCAATCTTTAATTTTTAATATATTCTTTAAAGGCGCTCAATGCGGCTGTAGGTTACTGCGCTTAAAACTGTATAACACATAAAAGTCACGATTTCGCAAATGTTCAGTTTTCTAGTGATGTTTTCGTTGGCGGTGCCCGTCGTGGTTCTTGAGTTTCTAAATTCTCTTTATTTTAAAAAAAGTATTATAGGGTTACAAAACTGCATGTAGAGGAAAGGAAAGATACAGATTCCATTTCAAGAAGACCCCAAGCCTTACGATTTTTCACCGGGGACGAGTTAGGAAGAGGCCTCCTAAAAGATTACAGAGAACACGTATGAGTTGTATTAATATTAGTATTGCTCGTCTTTTTTCTTTTGCAACAGGTTTACTAAGTCAACAGGTTCATCAACAACACAGGAAGTAACAACTATAGGAGTAAAACATTTAATTAAACGAAAATAACAAAATAACAAGTCTTTCCATACACTAACTGGGAAGACTGAATTTCGTGTCCACGCGATGAATTTCACTCCCACAGAAGACTGTGCTTTAGACCATTTTTTTAGAAAAAGGAAATTTCGTCTCGACAACAAAAAAAGTAATCTAACATTTTTATCGTAAGAATGACAAGTCATGTCACGACTCAATGGTTTTAGTGATTTCATAAAGCAAAATGTATTTCTGTATTGTAATTTGGCCCACAAAGGGAGGTGATACTTAATCGATTGTTACCAAGAACGTAATTCGTATTTTTATTCCTGTAATTTTCCCAACGCGCGCAATTGCGCAAGACAACTGCTTGTCACCGCAAGCAGCTACAAACGCGGGCGCCGTTATTTCTCCCCAGTCTCTCCATGCACTTTCCTACTAATTAACTCGTAAAGGCTGCTAGCAGTCTAAGGGATTTTGGATCAGCAAGTATTCTACAGGTTTCATCTCTCCAGGCAGAGGGGTATATTTTTTAGGGAAAATGCTCCAGGCGTCATTTATTTTTGACTCAAGTATATAGTATGAAAGACCATTTTGCGTGATTTCCCGTGATGTTGCGTCATTTTTTGCGTGATTTTCCGTGATCTTACGTGACTCTCCCCATGACATAGCATATGCAAAATGACTTCCTTTTTTCATCCACCAAACAAAATGCTCCCTTTCTAAGGGTTTAGACCGGGCCAATGATTAGTATAGTCGAAATGCAAAACAATCAAATAATCCATTCCGAGCTCGAGTTAACCCCAAGCGCCAAAAATTTAGTGAAAGCAAGTCACAATCATGGTTTTAATTTCTTAATAATTTGTGGCGAGACATTTTGACCAAGTTCAGAGCTCATCAAAACTGAAGAAAACTAGTTCCTCCCTGAAATTACTTTCCATTCTGGGATAAAAAGAATCGCAGGAGGAGTCAGTTAGCGCTAAGCTTGT
>NC_090881.1:16374291-16376791 GCF_036669935.1 Montipora foliosa
GGGCTTGCATGTTCCTCGAAAGTCGCAATAACTTTTGGGGCCATTTTCGGGTGTCACAATTCCCTCTCTATGTCATGAACGGAGAGAATTTAGGTCGTCAAACTTCACAGCCAGTTTTCTTTTTACTACCTTGAAAACTTGTTAAAAGATCGGCTTTCCTGAACAAGAGGTTTGCAGGTTTAACAAATGGCTTTTCAGGCCCGAGCCGTTTTCGGGAAACCGACCCCTGAAAAGCCATTTACGAAACTGTCATCCTCTGGTTTTGATAAGCTGGTCTTTTAACGTGTTTTCAAGATAACAAAAAACAAAATAATTATGACGTTTGGTGACTTAAAATCTCTCCCTTCTAAAGATACAGAAGGCATAGGACATTTTACAGTGGCTTGCTCAGTGACCTAGCCAATGAATGGCTGCGAGGCTGCCGGTGACCTTGTATAAATACAGCCTCCACTGCTTTTATCACGTAAATCGTATTGTTGTAATTTTAACTAGTCCACATTAACATTAGAAAAGCACAAAGGTTTGTCTCAAAGCAGGGCCACCAGCAACCTCACTTCGATTCTTAGGCCAGGTATCGTAGCTACAACTGTAAAATGGTCTTTTGTGACACCCAAAAAAGACCCGAAAAGTTGCGAGACTTTCGATCTCGTCATCTCTATCAACTGAATTAACTGGTCGGTGTTTACAGCTGGTGTTTAGACGCGTTGACTCATGATACGAGCACCTTCGAGAGTCACTACTTCGCCAACCTTACAACAGGATTACTAAAGGTCTATTCCAGTACCTGACAACTCCAACAAAACTGAATTTTCCTGCCTCAAGTCCGCCCACTAAAGTTTTGTTGCTGACCACCTCAGAGCGAGATTTCTGGTCTGCACGACAGGTTGGCGTCTGATCATCAACAGAGAACATAGTCCCTGAAAAGAACAGTGAAATGTATTTAAAAAACAGGCGATGTATTAAGACAGTAGCGGGGTCTTCTACATCAACAGACCAAATCGTCTTAAATCAATGTTGTATTAAGACCCCGTCACTCACGAGTAAGATTTACTCAAATTAGCCTAGTCCCCATCAGCGTCCTCATTCTGACTTCTCTCACTCCTTTAAGAAGTTGCTCTAACTTGCAGGCAAGAAACACGTTTCTTCCATTTTTGGCAAAACGCAAAAAACACAAATTTCAGTGCGGAGTTTGTCGTTTGCCAAAAGAGGGATCTTAAATCTCTCTTATGTGTTGCAGCCATAGGTGGTTGACACGTGACGTCATCACCGCCAAGTTGGTGGACGAAAACAGAAGCTCCCTCATTCACTACTTGCACAAATCCCATAATACACCTCTTTTACTTCCCAAAAATCTGCATAGGCAAACAATGGTTATGCAAACGTTTTGAGGGGGGGGGGGGGGGTAATAATAGAGGTGTATTATGGGATTGTGCAAGTAGTGAATTAGGGAATTTAAAACCTACAACGGAGACGTCGACGAAATCCTTAACTCAAAACAGAACTTTGCACCATCGTAAGGTTTTCGCGATTCTTCCATTTCGTTTACGTCGCACGATGTGGGCGAAGTATCCTAAAAGTAATTAAATTGGTACGAGTGGTTTCAGGGTACGAATAGAGAATAAAAGGTTCACTTTTATGATACGCTAGCGGTGTCGTCAAAATCTCAAATTTGGTGATTTCACGACGTTGTTGTGAAAAGTATCCCACGAATATGTGCTGAAACGTGTACCGCACGTGCAACACAATTATTTTAATTTCCTCTTTTAACTAATGATATTGTTGTTTTGTGGCGTTCTCGTTGACGTCTGCATCGTAGATCTTAAAGTCGCTCCTTTTGTTCGTGCACCAGCAATTGTACATTTTACCACAATTGCTTGTAATCTCGCGATCTGATTGGCTAATTTCCCGTTGTCGATAAGAGTGTAGACAATGATGTACGTGTCATGCTCGCGTCAATTTGTCATACAATGTAATAGCCAATCAGGAACGCCCATTTTGGGAAATAAACCAATCATATTGCGAGAAAGTTATAGACAACGCTTGCTCTTTCTTTGTGCCATGATTTTGCTCACGCTCTTAAATTAGCGTTGAATATTGTGAGTCCACAACATTTTGACCACTGTGATGACGAATATGATTGTCGATAAGAGTACAGATAACGCTGAACCACTTTCGATTTGTTAATTGCAGCATTGTCATATGTGTCTCTAGAAATTGGTTGCAAAACACCGAGAAGGGAATCTTTGCTTTCATTAACACACGATTTTTCTCGCAGAAGACATTATGCTCTTCACAAATTTGACTTTAAAAGGTAAAAGAATCTGTTAAGGACGATGCCTACAATTGTTACTGCGCATACGCTCTGCGCATCTCAAGATACTCGGATTTCCTATTGGCGGTGCTTATTAATACAGGGATATTGATGCGCAGTTCAAAACTATGCGGAGAAAGCAGAACTTAGCAACTGCTCTTGGTATCCAAAAAGAAAATTAGGGGTAAC
>NC_090881.1:16381791-16396791 GCF_036669935.1 Montipora foliosa
ACGAAGGAGATGAAGTAGGTGTCGATGGCGTAGACTGAGTTGAGGAAGCAGGCTCGGTAGGAAATCCTTTGATATGATAATCTCCTGTTTAAGTATACACGCATAGCTATAGATGATAGCGCAAATTACCCTATTTACAGCCAGGCATGATTTAAATGGGCGTAGCTCAACGAGATCGGATCGGAAGCAGGAAGACCTTAGACTGCAATGACCAGAACCAAGGTTGCTGACCAGCGGTTTTTGTTGAAACAATGGTTTGCTGGGGGCGCTCAGTCTCGTGGGCTCAGAAAACCTGGTTGTGGTCATTGTTATTTAAGGTTTTTTTTCTCGGAAGCAACCACACTAACAGTCGCCATAATCTCTGTACATGATCTCGGAGACAAACGCCACATTCAGATGCAATGACCTGGAAGTCGATTTTGATGAAGGAGGAAAATCAGAACACCGGGACTACTAGGAAATAAACACTCGGAGTCAGTGAGTTCGATTGAAACTCAGCGACAAGCGAACCTTGGACCAATGCCCTTGGGGGTTTGAGCAAAGGACGATGGGCACAGGGGTGGGAGATGCGCTTGATGACCGCTATTCCGACAGATGTCCCAAACCCCTCTTCCCCCCGTTTCGCATATACACAGCATGGGGTATTCCCAGATGGTCAGGCATTAACCCCGCCCAAAAGACCTGACCTCGGTTGTTCAAAAGGTGGATAACGCTATCCACCGGATAAATCGCTATCCAGCGGATAAACACAAGCAAAACCAACTGAGTTATCCAGTGGATAGCGCTATTAACCTTTCGAACAACTGGAGCCAGATGATAAGCAAGTTATAATGCTGAGTTATCGTTTTTACAGATCACGGTTGTTCAAAAGGGATAACGCTATCCACCGGATAAATCGCTATCTAGCGGATAAACACTAGCAAAACCAATTGAGTTATCAAGTGGATAATGATTTATCCACTGGATAGCGCTATCCACCCTTCGAACAACTGGAGCCTGAACTTCGATGAACAGATGGGAATCGTCATTTTAATGTGGACAACCCGTACACAGGATAAAATTCGAATACGTTATCTACAAAGAAATGAAAAGGGAGTTCAAGTAAAATTTGAAAAACATAAAGTTAGAATTTGAAGAGAGTGTGGTTTAAATGATCATCGATGTCCGGTTAAAAAATGAAAATGGAATGAACGATTCAGGTAGAGTAATATCGATGAATGCAGGATGAATTGCAGGAAGTCTCGTTGTTTATGAGTCAATCACGCAAAGGAAAATTTAGTACAAACGCTCCTGCAAAAGTTACCGGGAGGAATAAGCTGACCTCTTTTCTTCAAGATGTAGAGTGAGAATTTGAAAATTAATGACCATTAAATAATGAAATAGTTGTAAATAAAGAAAAATTGCGTGGTTGTCTTGGTTTTCTTAGAGATCTCAACGCATCTTTAAGCATTTCATGAAAACACTAAATCTGACTCTGAATCCAAAAGTGGATTTTGCATTTTCTGATTTTTCCCAAATTTATAAAATCCAAACTCCGGGTGGATTCTTCAGAACAAATCTAAATCTGGATTTTGAGATTCAGATTTTTGGCGTTTTAGGTAACGGGATTCGAAAAAGCACGGTATTCTTGACAAGGAGTTTTCCATACAAAACCAGTACACAAGATGTGCATTTAGCGTGCATAACCCCTTAGCCGAACTGTTTTGTTGGCGCCATTTTCTCCTGTCGAAGATACGACGAGGTCGAAAAAGGTAGGTTTTTCAATTTTACAAGAAAATGGTACTTGACAGCAAAAGTTGGCACCTTTCCCACAGCTTAACAATTAAGTCCTTGCTAAGTCGATTTGGAACGTAGAAGAGATGTTCTTTGTCACCTGTTTTTATAGATTTGTTGAGCTCTTTCATTTCTTGTTGCGTATTTTCAGTTAAATCCATGAACCCTTAATACTTCATTTTGTAGAATTCTTCCAAAACAGACCAGATTACTGCCATTTTGGAGAAAATGGGGTTGGTTTAAGAATTTAAGGTCGTTCTGTCCCAGGTCTCCACTTCGGGTTGTCATGGCAAATAATCTTCTTTCCGAGCTTTGTTTTTTGAATGGTTAAGCATCCTTACGATTTAAGATCACTAGTTCTTTTCTGGATTCTCCCAAGAAAACGCACCTTAGGCAGGAGCCCTCCGTGTCCATACTAGTTCTTTGTCACGGCCTTTTCACAGATCAACCTATTTTTAGTCTAGTTCTTAAATAAGGTTTGGCTTGCACAATCTCCATCACATGGGCAACAATTTCTCATGCGAGACTTGTAATTAGATGGAAAGGTCTGCTTTCGCGGGAACGTCAATCTAAAAATAACTCGTTCTGTAAAAACGCTGTTCCAAAAACACAATGAAGTTGTACGCGCCTATTCGTGGACTCCTGCCCTAAGATATCAGGCCATTTCCAAGTTCATGTCTGCCTCCTCTTCAAAGCGAGTCTAAGTGCGAAGTTTTTGTGAGGGTAATTAATTCTACTGTACATATGAATGAGAACTAATTTTCGCACTTAGACTAACTTTGAAGTGGAGGCAGACATGAACTCGGAAATGTCCTATTTCCACTGCTGCAGCAGTTCGTCGACAAATGGCGGTGAGCTTTGATCGCAGAACGTTTCAGAACTGGCATACTCAGTCTCACCTTGTGCTTTCTTCCTTATAGCAATTCTCGGGTTGTAATGTGTCGGTCTCGCTTTCCTTGGCTCGCAAGCTCCGTTGCTGTTACAAGCTACTGAATAGCAATCATCTTCGATCATAAATGCCAAGTCACAAGATTCCCTCTTGCAGCAGGACTGCATGCACAAGTCCATATTAGTGGTTTTTCCGTTGTCAGTGAACGTGCCAGCGTTGATTCCACCAACCAAGGTGTAATTGTACAGGATTTGTCCATCCCAACAAACGGGATTTTTCTGTTGAGTGGAAACTAAAGGAGAGACACTAAGATCAGAGTTAACCGTCTGAGATCCATGTGTGTTATCTTGCATGTCAAATGACAGACTGTCGGACAAGACGTCTTGCGGAGTGTTCTCTGTTTGACCTAAATGCAATTTTTCGTAATTTGAAAATCTATTGTGGTAATTGTTGTCATAGTAACTAGAGGCAACCTTGGCCTCGTTTCCATCACCAATTCTGATGTTTCTGTCGTTTTGTAGGAATTTTTCAATGTCTTTGAGTTCTGTGTTGTAGGTCCAATCCAATCCGGGTGAAATTCCAGTCCATATTCGTTGGTTTACGGGGTTCAGCGTTTTCAAATCGGAGTTAGAGTCTTGCGCTGTCCCGTAATAACCATCCATGTTTTTTAGGATTTTATTTGGTGGTGATTTTAAATAAGATTTAAACTTTTTGCTTTGCATCTCGTTGTCGTCAAAATAGTAAGGAATGTCGTACACGTTCATTTGTCCGTCCTTAACACTGTTCACCAGCCTTTCATAATTCTCAGCTGACGTTGAGGGGGTGGAGTCATCTGTCAAGAATGTGTCGCCTATATTCTTTCTATCCATTTGTTGGTCGCTGCTCAGTTTATTGGGCTGATAACTTACGTCACTACTGACGTGGTTCCCTACGTCATTGCTCAAGTCAGTGTCCAGAGATAAGGCCGTTGTGTCAGCGTATGTGCCGTTAACAGGGGTAAAGTTTACCGGAGTCTGTTTTTGTGGTTGATCATTAAGTAGGCGGTCCATCATGCTAAGAAGTGATTGCAGTTTTGGCCGTGGAGAGACTGTTGAGTACAAAAGTGGCTTGTCAGCTCATGACGTAGACATAATACGCGTTGCGAGTCTAGACCAATCATCAACATCATCATCATCATCATCACTGTCGTAATCAGAATCATTGTATCCTCAATACATCCACCATGAAAGTTAAGGCAAGATTCTCCGAGTTTGTTCAGTCGGATTTGAATCATGTAACACCCCACTGATCTCTTTTCGTTATATTAGAACTATCGACATTCGACCTAATTCTTTACCGTAGGGGGGAACATTCTTGCATGGCTAAGACTATTTACAAATACGCCTGACTGTATTTATGGTTTACTGATTTAATAAATTTGATGTTGATGATAATGATGACGTGGTCATGATGATGATGATGATAAGAAGACAAAGACAAAAACGAAGCCGAAGATGAAGACGAAAAAGGAGAATACGAAGAAGAATACGAAAACGAGGAGGAAGACGAAGACGATGAAGGAGAAGAGGAAGAAGAAGAAGAAGATAATGATGAACAAGAAGAAGAGGAACAGAAAGAGAAAGAGGAAGAAGAAGAAAAAGAAGAAGAAGGAGAAGAAGAAGAAGAAGAAGAAGAAGAAGAAGAAGAAGAAGAAGGAGAAGAAGAAGAAGAAGAAGAAGAAGAAGGAGAAGAAGGAGGAGGAGGAGGAGGGAGAATTAAGGACATAGGGAAATCAGCGAACGCGATGTCAAGACTGTCGAAATAAAGAACCAGTACGGACAAGAACCATACCTCGATAGCGATAATCAAATGCATGGCCACAGAGCTCTATAAGACTAGGCGGAGTGATTAGTTTCAAACGACGTCTCATTCCTCGTTCTTGTCTGTGAGTGGTTCTTTTAATTATCAAGTCTTATTAAACATGTTCGGGTCACTGTTCACTAATGCGACTCCGTATACAATAGTAAATAAATTATGAGTTTTCGTAGACGTGTATCTCACTCAGTTTAGATTATTAGCATCAAACCTTTGTCTTTTGCCTTCTCGTGGTGAATATACGCAACTTTAGGATTGTATCTTGATGGATTTCTGGCTGGACGCGTTTCACACATTGATTCATTCACACACGAGACCCCATAGCATTCTCCTTCCAACATAAATGCTACATCGCATGTGTCCTTCAAGCAGCACCGCTCGCTACAAATACTCATGTTTTCGGCGTCTCCAAGATCAGTAAATTTTCCAGCATGAATTCCACCTACTAATGTGACATCATTGTGAACAATACTGGTCCTGCATTGGCTGAGATCTGCTAACGGATTTGCGCCTAGGGAATTCAAAAAGTAAAGTAAATGCTTCTTACTAATCGAATTGAAGACGCTTACTGATATTTGGAATTTGGCCGAGGTACGTAATTTCACAGACGTTAGTAGGGTAAGTAGTTAGTTTCTCTTTCATTGGCAACAAAAAAAGACGCAGTATGAACTTGTTGGAGCGTGACAACGTGAAATGGCGTCGCCTCAAGTATAATGCAACTCTTGTGAAACAAACTTCCCTTTCTATTTAGGGTGCGTTCGATTGACCATATTCCGGAATAAGAATACGTTGAGTGATGATTTGAAACGGTTTGTCTGGGGTTTTGAAGGAACAAGGATAATAAAGATATGTTTAAAATGGCATTTTAGAAGGTATTGACTATTTTAATATGAATCTCCGTAAAAACGAAGGATTTCTAACTTCTCTTCCAAGTTTTATTCCGGTATGCGGTCAATCGAACGCACTCTTAATCTTATTCAATCTTGAAATATCCCAATTGCAAGACTTGGCGCCTTTCTTTTTGTAACTCTTATTCTTGGAAGCCCTTCAAAAACCTTATGATCCCAAGTAAAAAAAGGACGGTGCTGAATTTATGAAAGTTAAGGCAAGATCCTCCGAATACGAAAGAAAACGTTTCGACGTTACTAGCACTTGAAGGAGACTGATAAGCGAGACGGACAGCACTCACCAGTTACTGGTTCCTTCTTATGCTTGACATAAGCAATTTTTGGTTTATAAAACGGAGAAAAGGCAGGCTTTGTCCCACATAAGGCCTCATTATAACATGATACTGAGAAGCACTGCTTGCCAAGCATAAACGCCAAACTGCAAGTTTCGAGTTTCCCGCAGGCTCGGACGCAATCAGTCATGTTCGCGACCTTGCCTTTGTCACTAAATCTTCCAGCTTTGATGCCATATTTCAGTGTAACGTTGTGTAAAATTTCACCAGCCGTGTAAGTGTTTCTGTGCGGCAAGTCATCCTGCAATGTCAGATAATTTTCTTCAATGTATGTTGACGGTGACGGTGAGGTGGTTGGTGACCGCTGAGTTCCGACGACATCGCTTGGTAAAGCACTGGTAGCGCTCCCTGTAGGGGTAGTGTTTGGCGTTGAGCTTCCGGTGGGAGTAGTCTGTGAAGTCGAGCTCCCCGTAGGAGTAGTGTTCGGGTTGGAACTCCCACTGGGGTTGGTGTTTGGTGTTGTATTTTCTGAGGAATCTGCGTTAGGTGTTGAGGTTCCTGCGGGGGGTACTGTGATATTGTGGGTGCTTTCTGTAGGCTTTGCTCCCAGATTATCTGAACGAGAAAGAATTCTTAATGATAATGTGAAATGTGGGAAAAACTTGACGGTGCGGTAAGGATTATTGATAGCTCAAAATTTGCCCAAAGTGTTCATGAAACGTCACCAATTTTTTTGTTGCAAACGAAGTTGATGCACTTACCAATCAGCCTATACACATTGTTAGCATATGATCCTCCCAACCCATTATGACATTTTCGTGATATTCCGAATTTCCGGTAATCAATTTCCGCTCGTGAGCCACCAAAGCACATTCCACCGCGCTGAATAGCAAATATAACGAAGCCTTTTCTCCGAGCAACTTGTCCGCACTTGAGTAATGGATCAGGTCGGGATTGATAAGAGTCTTCTAAGATGGGATCAGAATGTTCAAGTAAAGGGAGGGCGTGGTCAATAGAGTCATTCCAACAACCAAGAGAAACGTAAGAACCTGAAAAGGATAGTGGCTAAAATTAATAAACACATTCTTCGTAAGCCACTTAGGACTTTGAGAATAACCAACATATGCATCTTCTCTTTCGTTTCTTTCACACGTACTATTACGCATGATGGTGATGTAATATTTGTAAAGCGCATTTTTTGTTGCATCTACTTTGCACCTTACTGATTCAATTCTTAAATTTTCAACCTGGGTTATTAAGTTCCTAGGCCCGGTTTTTCGAAAGCCGATTAACTTAATCCAGGTTTAGCGTAAAGTATAGTTTCATATTTTCAAGTTTTTGGTGAAAGTTTCTTTTCCTTATTTTTGTTTTCCAAGGTTGACTTCTTCTTATGTAAAGTTTTGCCGATTATCAGCTTTGAACAACATTTGGGAATAGAAAAAAAATATCCTTGGTTAATTTTTAAACTGGGATTTGGTTTCATCGGCTTTCGAAAAACCGGATCCTGCAGTTCTGCCCTGGGTTGCTCGAAGCATTGCTAACGCTAACCAGCGTTAAATACCATGGAAACCTATAGGTTTTGATACCCCTTAACCAACGGTTAGCGCTAACCAGGCTTCCAGCAACCTGCCCCTGCTTGGTTCACTAAATCTGGGTTTACCTCGGTGTAAAAACCTGTGAAACTTTTTCTTTGTTTTGTTAGCTCGTGGTGGGGTTAGGTTATTGTTTGATGTTTTTTTGCTCTTTTGTTTTACGTCATCCGTGAGTTTCACAGGCTTTTACACCGACGATGATCCCTAAATCTCGATTATCGGTTCAGACACCGTTCGATCGCACCGAGTTTTGCAAAGCTGAAAAAATCATGGAGGGAAGCGAAATTCCCAAGTATCCAAACACCGGTTTAGAATTCCTTAAAATTCCGTAAAACAATTTTTTTTTTCAATTCGCGCTTGTTAGATAGGAGATTAGGGAGTTTAAGAAAAGGCAACGGCTTCAGGCAACATAGGGAGCTTACGAAACGAGGACGACGACGACTACGAGGACTTCATTTAAAAATACAAGTTTGCGTTATTAATATCACTACAAAACTATTTCATGTCGTTTCGTGTTAAAAATGTGTAGTAACTGTCGAGGAATTAAACTGGTATGACTCGGTTGGAACCGTAGAGAGAGAACTGAAAATTCATCGTCATGTGCTAACGTCCTCCACAGAACCTTGAATTTGGTCATTTCACGTCGTCATTTAGGAGATGACGGCAAAGAAATGTAACAAAATGTAAAACGCACGTGCAGAGCGTGCAGAGCCATTGTTTTTGCTCAATAAAGCTATTGTTTTGTAGCGTCGTCGTCGTTACGTAAGCTCCCTAATGACGCGACGAAGCAAACGAATCTTATTTCGGGAATGTTGACACAGGCACTTTCCAAGCCGAAACGGTCTTGGAGTAATCGCGAAATTCTTACAATTAAGGCAAATAATATGCGGTTAAACGTTCTCGAAGCCGGCATCGTTGTCGTCCTTAAGGCCGGGACATACTAGGCGATAAGTCACTGCGACACGTCGCCGCAACAATTCGCCTTGTGTGACACGGTTAATTTTATGAAAATTGAAAATCATTGTCGCTGCGGCAGAATTTTGTCGCCGCGATCAGTCGCACGACTTCAAACCAGTTTGAATTCGTGCGACTAACCGCAGCGACAAAATTAGAAAAAGCAGCATTGTCGCACCTTGCGTACACTTCCGGCAACAAGTCGCTGCGACAAAATATAAATGAACCAATGAGACAGCGTCATATGGTCAGCCATATTGAATTAGAAACTAGTTCACATTCCTCTTCATACGAGATCACTGCGTGTGCACCGAACAGGCGTCGTGTCGCAGCGACTTGTTTTGCGAGTAGTACACAGAGAGCAACTTGTCGCAGAGACCTGTCGCTGCGACTTGTCGCCTAGTGTGTCTCCGGCCTTTACTTAAGCTCGCTCATTCTTTTTTCTTTAAGTTCAGCTAAAGGAAAAGGGAAGAGAATAATGCACATGAAACTGACCAGAATCTGTTAGCCGGTAGACATCATTCACAAACAATCCTCCAGTGCCATTCTTGCAAGCTGAAGATTCGCCAAACTGGTTAAACATTCTCCCCGCTGTTGGTCCTCCAAGGCAGGCTCCACCATTTTGGATAGCAAAGACTAAACAAAAAGTCAAAACAATGTTAGGAAGAACGTCTATGCTAGAGTCATGCAACGTCCATGAACGCTCAAGCAAGAGTCCATACTTTGCGTCGTGAGTTGACAACAAAGCCCGTCTTTCCCTACGTTTAGAAACGTGACTACTAGCCCAGCTGCCCCTCAACTGGTGCATGCCACTATTTTTTGGTTTGTCATCATTTCAGACACTTTACAGGATACAAGATGAACTGTTCACTAAATCAGAGGAGATTAAAGCTTCATGATTAAACCACCGCGAGTATGTTGCTGTTGAACATGTGCCTTTAGTTTTTGGGAACATGCGACAAATATAGTCTCCTCAACGTCATCCTTTCAAGAGTTCAGTACTATATGGATTACATTTTGTCAAATCTAAGACGGTGTCACTGGAAAAAGAATGAAGCCTTCGAGATCAAAATTTATAATTTTAACTTTTGCTGCTTTAAGCTGTTTCAAGAGTACAGTACGCAAGAGAAAGAACGTGGTATCAAATTTGTCCAGAAGCTCATGACTTTGAAACGTTTCACTCAGGTTCGAACTGGGGTGGGTTTTCCTAGTTTCCTTATTTGGATGTAACGTAGCCTCCATACACAGCCGTTTTTAGGCTCGGTAGGCTCGCGGAGGGACAAGGCTACCGAGCCTAAAAATGGCTGCGAAGGAGGCTAGATGTAACGTAGCTCGCGCATTTTCCCGCCCGTGCAGCTTCGATCTTATTTTTGTCCATATTTGGGCATTCCAAGGAAAAGAGTTGCAAGTTACACGCTTCAAGGTCACGTGCTTCTGGTTTGTTGCCATCAGCGTCAGAAACGGTCGTCATTAGATTCCATCCACCAAAACCACCCTGGCAGAGAGAGAGACTGAGGTTGAATTCAAACACACTTCGTGACGCCTTGTACATAGTGCTTCGTGTCAAGCCACCTTCACATTAACATTTAGAATATCTATACAGAAAGTATCCCAGACATTCATAAAAGCTAACCGTAGGCCTAATTACGACTACAGAAAAGTTTCTAGGCCTAAGGTTAGCTTTTATGAACGTTTGGGATACTTTCTGTATAGATATTCTAAGTGTTAATTCTAAATGTTAAGGTGAAGGTGGCTTGAAGCGAAGTACTATGTACAAGGCGTCACGAAGTGTGTTTGAATTCAACCTCAGTCTCTCTCTCTGCCAGGGTGGTTTTGGTGGATGGAATATAATGCCAACCGTCAGAAACGTGTCTATCTTTTAACCAAGTTTTGCGGGGAAATAAACCAAATGTTGTTCGTAATTCAAATCTCCCGGGATTAAGGATATTTGTGTATCAGTTGAACTAGATGATTTGTATCATAATGTAGTAGTCACATTTAAGTCATATGGAAATACCTGGAACAAAACCTTTAATCCCAAAGGGTTTGAATTGGGTACAACATTGAGTTAAGCGAGTTGGTCAATAGACCACTTTCGATATATTAAAATTCATTCCAAAACAAAAGGCATCATCTCGAGGCTCTGGGGAATAAACTCATACAAATCCTTATATTTTTCCCCAGAGCCTCGAGATGATGTCTTTTGTTTAGGCCTGAATTTTAATATATCGACATTGGTCTATTGTTTATTTTCCCGCAAAACTTGGTTTAAAAATAGGCACTTTTCTGACGCTGATGGGGACTGGGCCAATTTTGTGAAATCTCCCTCTTGTGTGATGGACTCTGGGTTGTACATGTATTACCTTTGTAGTTGTGTTTCCCAGCAACCTGTGCGCACGTGTCAATCGGTTTCTCTCGCTCGGCGAGTGAGCCCTTCAATAGAGGATCAGATCCTTCTAAAGTAGCGACGGCAAAAGAGTCTGTGTCTTTCCAGCAACCAAGAGATGCATACCAACGATTTGCTACAAATACATAGTACGGAAACAAAGTAAGAGCCCTGAAGATCGAAAATCCCGAAACTTTACGGGCCATTTTGGGGTGTCACAATTCCCTTTGTAACTCAAGAACGGAGAGGATTTAAGTCGTCAAACTTCACAGTCAGTTTTCTTTTTGTTACCTTGAAAACAACTCAAAAGATCGGCTTTCCTGAACAAGCGGTTTGCAGGTTCGCAAATGGCTTTTCGGGCCCGAAAAGTTCTCGGGGACTTTCGAGAACCGGGCCCCTGGCCCTGAAACTCTGCGGGTGTTTTTCTGCCGCTAATATTCCCCTTGTGCCCTAAAATGTAACACCTTTCAAAAGCATGAAGCAATAAAATTATATTTCTCTTTCTTCTCTCGAAAACATGTTCGATCGGCTTTTGAATGGCGCGGAACTTGCCCTGGTATGTAGTGAACTTTTGGAACTGATAGAGTTGAACTCCATTGCCTTATATTAATTTCATCTTGTGTTTTGGTTTACACCAAAGAAAGAAATATGTACGGGTGCGACTAAACCTTAATACCAGGATAACGTAGCAATCCAGTTGATAAGTCGCAATTCTCTGGATAACACAATTGGTTTGAAAGTGCTTATCCGCCGGACATAGTGATTTTATCCCGGGGATAACTCAATTAGATTGAAACTGAAGTGCTTATCCGCCCCGGCGATAGTTATTTATCCCGGGGATTGCGCCGAAATTATTCCTAGTCCGCATAGTAGGTTCAACAATGCTTAATACGAGAAGAGTGTTTGAGGCACACCACTCTTTCATGATCCAAGTGTGTCCAGGAATTTCCGTAATCCTGGGTCCGGTTGTTCGAAAGCCCTGTAACTTAATCCAGGATTAGCGTAAACTTTTGTTTCATGTTTTCAACTTTTTGGTGAAATTCTATTTTGCTTATTTTTGTTTTGCAAGATTGACTTCTTTTAACGTAAAGTTTTGCCGAAGATCAATTTTGAACAGTATTTGGGAGTTGAGAAATAAACTCCTTGGTTAATTTTTAATCTTGGATTAGCGTTAATCGGCTTTTGAAAAACCGGACTCTGATTAGATGTGGTCTTCAAAAAGAGATGTCTTGTTTTTGCTGCTTATTTCTAAAAATCTTTCTGTTTAGGGCTAGAGGTTATGGGATATTTTGTGGCCATAATTGTCTTTACTCCTAGACGAGAGTGATCAGTGTGAAGTTTGGAGCAAGAGCACGAGGCAACTTCGCGATGTTTATCAAAATCGGCGCGCGTCTAATTCCGCACAATTCCAATCTCGACCCCAGAGCCCTTCTCTTTCCTGAGGGTGAGAAGAGCTCTGGGGAACCCTGAAACAAAGTGTCTTCTCATTGGTTTTCGTGAAGAACATTCAAAAGCGTCTCTCTAATTGGTGCACTCATGTTAGCACGAGGAGTGAGCAGACGCAGTAAGGTTCAAATAGCCAATTTTTGGCTATAAGAACCCTACGGCGCGTATTCTTCTATATAGAGTTCCCCAGAGTCTTGGGTCGATCCGAGGCTCTGGTGACGAGAGTGTGTACATTTACATATCTGTTATGAAACGAGAAGCCATGGCTGACTCGAAATCACGTGGAGCACTCAATGAAATAGGCGGGTGTCTCCCTCTTATCTTAAGAGGATCAAAACAAAACACTGGTTTCATTAGCTTTGCCAAGCCGCAAGGCTTGAGAGATCTACGGGAAAAGATCTACCTGGGATTTCATCGTCAGGTGGACTCCAATTAACATAGGCTAATCTTGGGTGATAATACTCGGACAATGCTGGTTTCATTTTACAAGAGTCATAGCCTTTACACGCCACAGTAAAGCAGTTATCCCGGATAAGGAAAGCCACGTTACACCCTTCATCTGCGCAACAAAATGCCGCACACTCGTCCATATTCTTAACAACGCCCTTGTCAGTAAAGTTGCCAGCCTTAATGCCTCCTTGGAGAGTGACGTTGTAAACTGTGTTACTGACAGTGAATGGGGAACATGCGTCCGGGCTGGGTTTTTCTGCACCTGGTAAGGGATCTACGAATTAAAACACAGGAAATTTATGAGGTTTGCTAGCTCAATAAGAATGTAACCAGAAACACACCTAGAAAGATCAATCAGAAATTATAATCAATAGATATGAATTCAACAAAGGAAAACAGTCAGTGCTAAATCATTAGAAGTTGTTGATTGTTTTACATTACACTATTGGCTGTTTATTTAACCACAGTGTTTTAAGGACGGTGCCTTCTAATTCAAAGGTTTTTTTGGGCGGTTTACTGAATATGCGGGAAAAGCAGATCTCAACAAGCGTTATTAAAATCCAAAAAGAAAATTGGGGGTAACCACGCATTTTTCAAAGATAATTTATCAACAATGTTAGCAAAAAGCTTTTAAATACAAAGCAATGTATGGCGTTCCTTTCCAAATTAAAGCTTAATTATCTCTGAAAAATGTATGGTTACCCCCAATTTTCTTTTTGGATACCAAGAGCACTTGCTAAGTTCTGCTCTCTCCGCATAAATTTAAACCGCGCAAAAACACCCCTGCATTAGTAAGTACTACCGATAAGAAATCCGAGTATCTGGAGATGCGCACAACGTATGCGCAATAACAATAGTAGGCACCGTCCTTAATTAGTCTATGGGAGCCTATTGGAAACTGAAACTGACAAACAGTTGATAAAAAAAAGATGCCCAGTGTTATTTGTTTGTCTCGTCGATAGAGGGTTCGTACCAAGTACGAGAAACTAATCTGCGAACATATCGTGGCTAGAAGAGTCCATATAGAGGATGTCATAAAAATAGTCGCCACTTACCCCCAATCGGTCTTCCATTGCCACGATAAACATATGCCACAGTAGGGTGGTATACGGAGGGCTTTGCTCTTTTGACCTGGCACCCTTCGATATCAGCGCATTCGACGGCGTAGCAATTCCCTTGAATCATAAAAGCTATGTCGCATTTGTTGTCATGACAACAGTGGCGTATGCATTGATCTATTGTTTTAGTGGTGCCATAGGTGCTGAATTTTCCCGCGCTTATGCCGCCCACCAGTGTAACGTTATAACTCACTGCTGTGTGATGGCAAACTGGTTGCACATCAGAGGCCACCTTTGACGTCGGACCCGGAGTTGTCCATTTGCTTTCTGCGGTGCCATCAATAGAAATTTCTTTAAGAAAGCGACACAAAAGAAACTTTACTCTTTGTTATCAAATGGAAATTAACATAAAGTATGAAGTATGGAGCAACTAAGAGGGTTATACGAATCAAATATCAAGTACCTTGTTTTAGCTCTAAACGCAGCAGAGTTGGAAAAAAAAGCCTTTCTCCCTTTTTGTTTGATGTCTATAAATCTAATTCACGTCTTTATCAAGATAATTTTGTTAGTTAATTTTAAAAAACTCGTTCTCTGGTTAAAAATTACGAGAATCGAAAGAACAAACTTTCGACTGAAAGGACCTACAGTCTTCCACGGGTGAAAGCGAGATGAAAAGCGATTAAAAAAATTAGAAACTAAATATGTAAAAAATTAAAAGCAATCGTGAACCTATGAAAAGAATGTTGTACTGCCCATGGAGTCCACGTGAATCATTGCTCGCACTGGGAGTCACCAAGGTATGCCAAGATTACAGGACTCTATTTCACATTCTTCTGATAGATTTATGCATTTTTTTCATTTTACTAATTTTTTTCGTATTTGGTCACCAAATTCTTTATCGCTCTTCATGTCAACGAGGCTAGAAAGTCCAATTAGCAAAAATAAAAATAAAAAACAATTTATTGCCTGCATTCTTTGCCTCTGGAGTGTATTGAGGATTTCCAAACTATACTTAACATCAATACTGATTCTCTTCCGTCACCAGGGCGCTTGCAAGGCATTGACCTAATTTAAAAAGACCAAATAAACTCACGTGGTTCGAGATTGATGGATGACAAGTGAGACACAAAACTTATCCTAGGATTCATGTTTGATGGACGTGCTCTCTTGGTTTGGCAAAGTAAGTCGTTGGCGCATTTCACCAGGTAACAAGTGTCTCGGATCATGAAGGCCAGGTCGCAATCTCTTCTCAAACAACAGTGTCGTGTGCACAGGTCTATGTCATGCACGTGCTTTGCCTCTGAAAATGTCCCGGATTTAATACCGCCTACCAGCGTCACGTTATACTTGGGAAGTGTGACAGCGCATCTTTGGCTGTCGCTGAAAGGCAGCGGTGGACTTTCTGTCTTCTTTGTAAG
>NC_090881.1:16401791-16416791 GCF_036669935.1 Montipora foliosa
GGGACAAAATCACCCCCAAATTGGTGTTGCACAATTATAAAAGTATCAGCTCACACGAGGGGGCACGTCGCTGCAACATATCCCTGAAACATGTACCCACAACATTTTCATGTGTGTGCACATGTTGTGATTTTGTCCCTGCTACATGTACCTGCTAAACTTCCCTGCTACATGTCGCCTCAGTGTGCACTACACAAGTTTTTGTCGCTGCAGCATGTCGCTGCAACATGTCCCTGCAGCATGACCCCTGGTGTCTCAACCCCTTTATTCCAGTAGATGCCAATCAGGTGTACCTAATCTTCCAGGTTTCATCGCGAGGACGAGACGCCTACGTAAAATTGAGCTTCATATTGCGAGGGAGAATAATAAACCATTGCAACATTTAAAGAAATGGGAAAGGTCAATCCATATAATTTCTTAATATCGCGTAACGACGCTAGTTTATGTTTTCTCTCTTCCAATTAATTTTGTTTTTTTGTATTTTTTTTTACTTTAAGTTGGGTAGACACGAGGGGTTATATTGCATGGACACGTTGCAACGACATGTTGCAGTGACAAAAAGGTGTGTAGTACTCACTGAGGGGACATGCATTAGTTTAGCGAGGACATGTAGCAGGAACAAAATCACAACATGTTCACACATGCACATAAAAATGTTGCGGGTACATGTCCCAGGGATATGTTGCAGCGACATGTCCCCTCGTGTGAGCTGGTACTTTTATAACTGTGCAACGCCAATTTGGGGGTGATTTTGTCTCCGCGACGTGTCCCATGAAGTTCAAATTGCTAACGGTAATATTGCTGTCAAGAAATTTTTAGTGTAATTTCTGGTGTGCAATTTGAAGGAAAACTAACTATTTTCGACCTATTCGTGTCTTCGATCGTACGGTAAAAATGGCGCGAGAAAAACATTTGGGCTAAAATGTCATGTACGTGTAGCTGTTATGGATCATTTTTGCATGGAAAACCGCTTGGCAAAGTTTCTTTTTTTAATCCTTTCCCAAAAAACGCTGAATTGGTGAATCTCAAAAATCTCGATTTAGATTTGATCCGAAGTATCCTCCTCAAGTGTGGATACTTTGGATTCATGATCCGTTTTTGGATTTGCCCCCCAAACATGAAAATCTGTTTTTGCATTCAAGAATCCGTTTTCGGATTTTCCCTAAAAAAACGCAGCCTTAGGATACGTTGATCTCGCAACGACGCGAAATGGATCCTCTGAGTGGTAAACGATGTTGAACCGCTCAGTTCGTGTCACAATGTTAAAGGGGCTATGTCACGCAAAATTTCATGACACCCTAAATGCCCAAAAAGTAGAATGAAACATTGCAATAACCACTTAAAACTGTTAAACAACATAAAAGAAATACAACAAAAGGAAAGAGAAGCAAGAATGGACATCAATGGACAGGATGGAAACAGATTGCATTTGGGAAATCTTGAAAAAAGTCAGCCCTACGTATTTTAAGTTTATGGTATATCTCTTGGATAAAGGCCGTTTTTCCTCAAAATCAACTTCATTGTGATGTTACGATAATTTTATCACTAAAGGAATTCCACATTACCATTTTCGAGTTTTAAACTCGTAATAACTAAATTGCTTGCTTGCTGTGTCGGCAACTTAAACACAACAAACACTCACATTCTCCCTAAAAACAAACTACTGTAGTTTTCAGTTGAGCCTCGAAAGTAAATTCTTGAACTTCTCTAATCACCGCCATTGGCTTATTTTTTAGCCAATGACAAGAAAAAACCAACCGCCAGTCACACGCGGCGCATTTTCCCGCGCTGTGCGGATGTTTATGTAATTACATCAAATTCTGATTGGTCCATCGCATTTTGAGCACCTGTTGCGATTTGTGATTTTGCTTGGTTTTAATTTTACGTCACTTAATCGAGTAACCACTTTAAAGTTTCGATCTGTTTTAGAACACTATGCTTCATTACCTTTATTTTTGCTCCGTTCAAAAGTATTTCGCTTCCATTGTTAATTCTCGCTATCTTCCCACAGGATCCAAAATAACTTGAAATCTTTGTTCGCTTTTCTGCACCTGCCAGGTCTCCGATATAATATGCATATGGTGATTTTCCGGAAGCAATATCCTCAAAATTCAAATACATGAGAAGCCCTTGTTGACCACCAGGCGTCAATGCGGAAAAATCACCCTTGTTAATCAGGTGATTGGACGTTTGTGGCAAAACTGGTGACAAGCCCCTCGCCACACTATTGACTTGAGGTCCACTCGGAAGCAGCCGCTGGGGAGCCTGTGGATAGCGAAGGACTTGTGGATTGACATGCACAAAAGGTAACTGCGGGATCAGAGACTGAGGTGGATAACTGAATTGAGAACCGAAGCTATAAAATGCATTCCGAGAGGATGGAATAAGCTTTTTCCTTATCAATCCTGTACTACTGAGCTTGCTACTGGCCTGATCATGTCCAAGTCCATTTTGAAAATTCGTTGCTGATGGAATCCTCGATTGCGCCGTTCCAGCGGCATTTAGTATCCTTGCAGGCGTGACTGAATCACTCTGAAGGTTTTTCCTTTCCAAAAGAGACGGCATTAGTTGAACAAACTGATTGACGTTTTGCAACCTGTAACCAGCCGGCAACTTTGAAGAAGCTAGGGGTTTCTCAGTATTACTCGGAACACTTTTCCTCCAGCCGTTTTGATTCGTTCCTAAAGCTATGTATGGATACTGGGAAGAGGCTGGACCACGGCTTGGGAGCTGTCCATACCTAACTTTAGAAACGATGTTTCTGTGCTGAGTTAAATCCTTGAAGTTCGATGTCAAATCAGCTTTTCCCAAAACTGACTTAGCTGGGTATCCTGTTCGAACAGGGACATTTGGCACAGGAACACTTCGCTGTTTAGGGTGCTTGAGCAACGCTACATATCCCTTTTTCTCTTTGCGGCTCAATTGATTTTGCACCGGCTCCTGCGCATCGTTAATTAAAACGTCATCGCGTTTGAACCTGAACAAAACCTGTTCACCTCCATGGCGTAAGATAGGATGTTTATTTGAAAACCCCAAAGGCCTCTGTGGTGTTGTAAATTCATTCCCCGTAGAGTTGATGTTAACGGGATTCCCCGACAATGGTCTTTCAAGCCTTCTTTCCCTGTGATGGGGCCCGCGATGTTGAAGTCCTTTGCCGCTAAATACTGCTGAATTATATTTTCTTCGTTTTCCCTTTTTAGATCTAATAACCGTTTTCGCAATGTCAACAGAGTTATTCCGTTCCGAGACACGGCTTGGAGTATCACTTGAAAGTTTGTTTTCGTTTCTAGCTTTATTACGACGTTTCTTTGCTTTTATGCTTGAAGAAGAATTAATTTGAGGATTTATAAAATTATTGAAAACGTGCGTTACACCATTTGATCGTGCACCACTGTTCAAAGCATAAGTTATTACAGTACTATTAAATGAGGAGGAGGCTAAAGAAGAATTTGTGTGTATTTCGAACATATGAAGTGAATCATCTGTTCCTTCGCTGTTACTTAATGTCGACGAGGACTTCTCTTTAAAATTCCTGTCCGATAGAATAACGTGAGGTTGTTGAGTTCGCTTGTCTTCCACATAATTTGAAGAATGATTTCTTGAAAGCTGGCGTCCACCGTTTACAGGAGTGTCACGAAGATGCAAAAAATCAGTGAAAGAATGAATTGATTGGTTGGTAATTACGTTTGGAAGATCTGAAAGAAAAAAACAGTAAATAGTTCAAAGAAGACTGCAAGGTATGCAGGTCGGCATTCGAACTTTCGTGAAACTGAAAGAAAACCAGCAGAGCTTTCGGCGGACAAGAAATCAGAACGTCGCTAGCCTGCTTACAGGCGGAGGATGTTGTTGTCGCCACGAAACACGCATCAGCCGCCATATTGGAAGAGCGTGGGATAGGTCTGGGCCGGGTGACAAAATGACGGTACCCAAGACCTATCCTACCCCCTTCCAATATGGCGTCTGATGCGTGTTTCGACATCTACCGCCCGCAAGCAGGCTAAACGTCACAGGTTCAACTCTTCTTAAGTAATTTTCTAAGTTGGCGTTGCTCATTGAAAACCACATTTGTCAACACAGATAAAAGGTTTAAAAGGATTGATACGCCCTGACAGCTCTATTTAATTGAGTGTTAAAAGTAATTTCGGGATTGCCTTCGGTTATCAATGCTATACACTTGGCTGACTTATTAAAAGTCTGAGTAAGCTAATCCTGGATACCGGAAACTTATATTGCAGTAATTGAGCTTGCACAAGATTATTAGCCTTCTATTTTGATTATTGATTTCCTTCTATATTCACTTACTTCTCGGCTTAAATTGAAGGTACAACCTTCTTCTTCAAAACACCGCGCGTGAAAGTTGAAGTTATAACTCCTGGAAATCAGAAAACTAAGTTTTATCAGCCCTAGTGGGCCAATTTGGGCCCTTTCTTCTCTTATTCAGGACATTTCAAGGCACGCGCGCTTTCGAATTTGCCGCTTCACCGGTTATGAATAATTAATGCTGTCCAGGCATTCTGCGCGATGTTCAAAATAAAATTTCATAGGCAAGGCTTTTTGACGGGCAAAAAAACCAGGTGTTAATTGGCTTTTAAACGACTGGCCCTTGCTAAGAAGTCTTACGCTAATTGATTGACCAATGAATTAAAAGCAAAAAAAAAGCTGGTCGTGAGCTGCATTTCCGATTTGGCTATCAGATATTTTACTTAACTGCCTGTGGCTGTTTGTCATTACTTTGGTCTTTTATTCGTACGAGGTCGCTCCGATCATAGTTAATCTAGGGACTGGTTATGAAACCCTGGGAATTTCAAAAGCAGGAACAATACAGTCGTAATTAGAATGTTGAACCGAACGTGGACGTGCACAATCTTTTGTTTTTGGTTCGCAAGTTTATTTCGAATAAATTAGTCGAAGCTTTTGATTGGTTATCCTGCCGAAAAAAGCGTGTTTTTGTCGGGTTTTATGCAGGGTCAAGGTCAAAAAAGCGAACAAAAACATGAAACAGAGAAACTTGTCGAGTTTCCGATAACCAGCATAACCAGCCTACATCTATTAACTATGCTCCGATTGAGGGACTCAAATGAAACCATCAGCATTTAGCAGCTTATAGCAGGAAGGTTTACTGTAAGGACGGCAAGGCATTGTAAACGGAGCGCAATAACAAACGTGAATTGACCTGCAGAATTCGAAATCTTGGCAATGAATTAACTGAGCAGCATTTTGTTAACTGTTTGATAAAAACATAGTTAATGCATGGAGATGGTTATGCAACTGGACAAGTTCCTTTGATTCATGTTTTTGTCCGTATTTTTGGCCTTGACCCTGCACAAAACACCCTTTTTTCGAGAAGATAACCAATCAACCGTGCGAAGCGAAAACAAAAGATTGTGAAGGGTCACGGTCAATTCAACATCGATTGCAACAACATTGTTCTCGCTTTTGAAAGTTCTCAGGTTTCATAACTAGCCCCTCGATTAACTATGATAAAAACGACGTTTTCCGCATTGTAACTTAACTGGAAAAGGACGAAAATAAAGCAAAATCAAGCACCAATAATAACGCATTCACCGTGATTTAAAGTAGTTAAGGCAGTTGCAGTTTTATTAGAGACAACCGAGAGAGCTGAGCGTTCAAGAGATTAGAAAAAAACCACACCCGCGGAACAATTAGCGCCATATTAGGTAACTTGCCAATGTCTATCATGTTTGTTATTTGTAGTAAAAACGGGTTTTCTGTAAAATAAATTTGTGACATTAAAATATCCCTAATAGATTTTGCTATCTTCTCTGTCGCCAAAATGAGTATGACTACAAAAAAACTAGAATTAGACTAGACAAACGCAAATTAGCAGGTAGCTTCTAGCAAGGTAGTTGTAAAAGTTTTAAGAAGAAAATAATTCTCCCGCCTTGTTCCAACTGTTAATGCCAATTAAAATTTCGCTTAGTGCCCAAGCCAAATTTTATGCTTATTTTGCCATTTTACTTCAACAAATGTCAGTTTAAACGTACCATTTAAAAATTAGGATTAAATAATTTACACCAACCTGTTTTGGATGTGTGATTTGAAACACTAGTCGCTCTCTTGACTTCATGTAAAATAGAAAAAAAAGTAAAAATTAAATTAGAAAAAAGCGAACATTCTAGCAGACTCTTCTTAACTTTTTTGGCAATGGTCACGATCGAGCAATACTCTTATTTATGACACTGAATATCGGATTTGAAAGCAATCAGGGGTACTTTATAATTTCAAACAATCGCAGTTAAAGTCACTCATTTTTCACACTTCAAAAGATCTTGTTTTTCTTTTCAATTTATATGATATGTCGACTCTGACAACATTAATAGAGTTCATTGAAACTGAAGAGGATTTGCCAAATTAAAGAATTAAGCTAAATTCCAGATAAGGTCTTAATTAGAGAACTTATGGTGGGTGATTATGATAAGTGACAGAAAACAATTTAAGATAAAGAAAGTTATAATTGAATTAAATGCGATGAAATGGTGGTGTTTGCTATTGTGTCGTTTTTTTTTTCTTTTTCAGTTAAAAGCTTTCTCAAATCAGCTTATTGAAGCTTTGCCGGCAACAGCAAATCTTTATACATAGGGCAGATTATATTACACAGTGGACTAACGTACAAGGGCTTGACTTCCACCAGAAAGCTATAATACAAGTACAAGCAGAACCAGTTAAGCGCAAATACCTTGTAATAAAAAAATAGCCAGCACAAATAATCCAATGCGTTCAAAACGCGAGTCTTTATCAGTTGGTTCATGTCGATACTTTCCTTCTCTTCTGAACATTGAAATTCAACCATTAGCACAATTCTCTAGTCCGTCAATGAACATGGATGCAAGTTATTTTCTCCCCGCCCAAATTTTCTGCACGGAAATGTGGTAGATCTGGAAGATACGAGTCCAGCAGGATGCAAACATTCTACATTTCCTAGGATTCGCACAAAGGAGTCAATTTGAAGAGCGCTGCAAGATCCAAAAGAAAACCTGTGTTTGGTGCTTTGACAACAAGTGGAAATCATCTAGGCGATCTTTGAAATGTATGGCTATGACATCACGGGGCGAGAATTCTTGCCGTTTCAAACAATTACGTCATTGCAGCGAATTCCGTTGGCTTGTCAGCTAGAAACATTCGTATTTTTCCACTATCAAAGCTACATTCAAAATTAAAAGAAATGCCATTAATGACATGTGGCAGTGCGGTGTTCGCGAAAGAGTCCATCTGTTTTAGCGTTTTACCACTGTGGCAACACTGGGCCACAAAAAAATCATATTTGCGACGTAAAGGTCGACTCTGAAATCACTGATCCATTCAATATATGGGTTTCTGGACAAGGGAACAGGTGTTTGACCATTATCACACTAAGGGGAATGAAAAACAAATCGCAGTGAATACGTTTATCTCGAGGGAAAAAAATGGGACTCGTTCCTTATATCGTCTAGAGCCTTGCCTCTAAATCTGTGTCGACAAAGTGCAGTTTTTTAGACGTGCTTCGTTTCGGTAACGGTGAGCGAAGTACTAGGAAGGTTTTAGTGCCTAATCAGTTGGGGAATTGTTATACAGATAATAAGTTTATATGCGGTTATGAGCACATTGACTGAAGGGTGTGGGCGCTTTCCAAAACCATTGAGGTAATACCCGTATCATCTCGAATTTTTGTCATGGGCCATTAATTAACGTCTTTCCACTTTCGATTAATGTCGTATTGTTTGAATTGTGATGTAATGTAACGCGGTGTTTATGTCAAGCGTGGTTGTATCTTATAAGTCACGCTGCGTTTTATAGCACTTCAAGCTGTGATTTTTACCACTGATCGATTAAGGAGGTCGGCTTGGATTTTAATTGATTGTAATAGCTACAAACAAACAGCGCAATTAACCAATCACAGATGGAAACAATTACTTGTAACTTCCTCAAAGCGCAGTAAAATGGAACATGTGCAAGTCGCGATTGGATTGTTTCGCTTCTCATTGGATAAAAACGTGAAAACCAAAACAATTGTTAGCTACTTTCTACCTTTAATTGATAACTGCTCTCAATAGTGAAAACGAGTTTAAAGCGACTTTTGATTATTTTCAGATGGAGTTGCAAAGTAGCCACTTTCGTGAACCTTAAGAGTAAATGAGTCCCTCCCCGGGGTCTTGGGGAACAAGGGAGATGGCTAATTTGAACTGGGAAACAATGACAACATATCTTAGAGAACAAGGGAACATAAACAATTTTAGGGATCACAAGCAGATTTTTGAGTTCCTGGGAGGGACTCATGAATGGCTGTGGATCAATCCTCAGAAAAGTGAACTCAATTTTTGTTACGGAGATATTTTCTTTTGTTTCAGAAAAACAATATGGTGCCTGGTCCCACCAGCTACACAGCCCATAGGATTTTGATGGTATAAAGGGAGGATAACTGTGATTTTCCTTTGTCGCGGGGTTGGCGTTGGGGACGTCTCGATTTGTTCCTGCCCATTAAGAGTTCAAAGACTGCCAACGGCAGAAAAGAGGTCTCGGTACCGGTCGCCAACGAAATATGCGCACGAAGGGGTTTCTGGAAAAGAAAATTTTCACCTTACCATAAAGAACGAAAGGCAAAGAAAGGAAGCGCAGAAAGTAATCCTTGGCTTGTACTTGATGTCATGACAGCTATGTTGGTGTACTGAACAATAGTGAAAAAGTCTTGGGAAATTAGCTCTACGATTATGCAAAAAGCGAGCGACATTTTCCTTTTGTTTTGTACACCAACTCATGGCCGTCTAATCACGTGAGTGTAAGCCAAGAATGGAGTACAGGTGGATTTTACGCTTGGCTTGTCAAAAGATAATTGATCTGAGTCAGAAGTGACGTCACAACCGGCCTTGGATGGACTTTCCTCAAAGCACTCGGTAATGTTAGATTTCTATTCTGGGGAAAAACAACGTGAATGTTAAGGGAAAAAGGGCCTCAAAAAAGGGCCTCAGCCCTGTCTACACGAGCAATTTTTATGTGTCAACTTTTATTTGCTCGTGTAGACGAGGAAATCTGGTCAATTTTTATGCCACAAATGTATTTGCGGAAAAGCTGGCGTTTAGCGTTTTTGTGACAAATAATTACACAAGTTGTCACATACGATACATTTCTCGTGTAGCTATAGACGACTCGTCACATAAAACGTGACAAATTCCTGCCTCTCACTGAGTGCCATTAGAGAACGACCAGCCAACGACAGCAAACCTTGCCTCTGTTTCTGCTCTATCTCTGCTGTCCAAAGGCATTGCTGACTCACTTAACTGCAAATTGTCAGCAATTATTATTTTTTTGTGCTATTTGCGCGATCAAATGTATATGCCACATGAAATTGTCACACAAAAATTGCTCTTGTAGATGATGGGGCTTTAAGGACTCTCTAACCTCCATGTAGAAATTAAAGCAATAAAAACCCTGAGTGCTGATACGGACTTTCAGAAAAAGAAATTTGCACTTGAAAATTAAAAGCCAAGATAAAACGCTTTCAAAAAATAACACGAAACTTGGCCTCATGGGTCATGTTCGAGTTTACTTAACCAATTAACCCCTCAGGTGCCCCGGTTGACGAGTAAAATCGTCTGGCGTTAGACAGAGGAAAATCTGTCAAGCCGCACTCCCAGTAGTCTCCTTCGCAGTCGTTATTAGGGTCGTGACGCAACGCTCCTCCCCACTAACTTAGTGGGGAGGAGCGTTGCGTGACGACCCTAATAACGGCTGCGAAGGAGACTACACTCCCAGGGATCAATGGGTTAATGGCGGGGCCAGTTTTTTACTGATTAACTCATTGACTCTACAGGCGCCCTACGATGCCCCCATTTGAAGAGGAAAATTGTCTGGCGTTTGACAGAGTAAAATCTGTTAAGCCTTACTCCCAGGGATCAGTGGGTTAAGAAAATTTTGCATTTTTCTAACTCGTCCCCAGTGTCCTCTCCGTTTTGTTTCTTTGGGGGTATCCTACAGATGAAGGATTGCTTGGTTCGTTTTCAGCGACAACATTGTCTGTTTGTTGAGGAAAATGAAAAAACATAGCCAACATTGAAGGGGGAGTTTAAATCGTTGGGGATGTGTGCAAATGGTCAGCCTGAAAGCTTGCTGTGGGCATTTTTGGAGCTTTTATTTGCCTCCTTTTTCTTGGTGCAAAATGAGTTGGAATTAAAACGAATTGTGCATTTTCATTAACATGAAATTATTCTTCACTTTAATAAATACTTATGAAGTTCTGTTCATTGTTATGAATGCTGTCAAAATTACTATTATCTTCAATTAATCAGAATTACAATGTTGTCCCTACACACTCAACAATAACAAGAAATTAAGTAAATATCTAGGTTCATACCATCGTGCTGGCTTGTTCAATGCCCTTCCTCCTTTTATGTAATAACGCATAAATTAGAACTACCTATGCTGTTTGCCAAGTGACTTACAATTTTAGATTGTTCAACACAAGAAAGAGTCGAAAAGAGGAAAGAGCATTAGCTAACAAAATTTGGTAGCTATTTTCACAATATATATTTATTGTACTAGTCACGACATGACTTTTCTCATTATTGTATCGCTTTCCCACAAAACAGTTGTTTGCACATCTCGAGTAATCTTAACAATTTCTTCTTCCTTCAACAGTTCACTCGAATCTTCTTAGTTTCCTGATGCCGCTTCCTAAACATCCAATCTAAGTGGGAACTGTGCGTATCTGTCTTGTTTTTGCTTCGAAAGGGCAAGCCAGGTCAATTACGTAAATTCTCTCCTGGTCCTCCAGCGTTAACACAGTATGGGCTCCTTGCTGTGCACGTAGTTCGCATTTTGTGTTCCCATTCATCATCTCCAGGTATGGCTATATCAGTAACCATGCATTGGTCAGCCTTCCTGTCAACGACCACTTTTTGTCTGGTCTCCGGGCCTGGGGCCCGTTTCTCGAAAGTCCCGAAAACTTTTCGGGGCCGAAAAGCCACCGGTGAAATTGACAACCGCTTGTTTTGGAAAGCCGATCTTTTAACATGTTTTCAAGGTAACAAAAAGAAAAATAAATGTGAAGTTTGACGAATTAAATGCTCTCCGTTCTTGAGTTACAAAGGTAATTGTGACACCCGAAAATGGCCCGTAAAGTTTCGGGACTTTCGAGAAACGGCCCCCTGAATTTCTCTATCAGTTTGAATACTGAAGTCCCAAAGCAATCTGACATTCGCGTTCTCGATTACCTTTTCCGGTTTGTTGCATACCACTTGTCCATTGTTTCTGTTCTATGCTCCCTTTAGATGCCCCATTGAATAATTCTTGCGACATTTATCGTGCAGTTGACGGTAATCAATGTGCGCCATCTTGCTGCACTCACAATTGAGATGATTTATTGTCTCGTCTTTTTCTCGACGGCATTTTGCAGAGTGGAGACAGATTCTGTTTTTCAATGGATGCCTTGATTGCAATTGTCCTTAGTGCCTGATCTTGGACGACAGTTATAAGTCCTCCAGCCTATTTCTTCAAGTCCGCTTTCTTCCACCAAGCCCCGTGATGATCTGTCATAGCAACCAGGTGATGTGGTGACGTAACTCGAAGGACTGGGGAGGAAAATTTTAACGCCGTATGCCACAACAGAGCGCGGCCTTATTTTCAAATTCAACATGGCAGAAGAGAGGACGGATCTCGTCGGGTCTACTTGAATGTTCATTCACTAACAGGAAATGTGGTAAACACGGAATGATCTGTTGAGTTTTGGCGATGGAAATACTGCAGGGAGTTTGGAAACACCACCTAAGGCCGCGCGCGGTTGTGGGATACGGCGTTAAATTTTGTCTTCCCAGTCCTCCAAATTACGTCACCAGATGACCTGGCTGCGTAGCTGGCGGTGTTGTTAGCGCGAGAAAAGGAGAGCCTGCACGCATCCCTTTGAATGACTGATGTCACGCTGAGAGAGCTGTCAAAAATTAGCCAATCAGCGCGCACCCGAGGTAAACATTGAAAAAAACACAGAAAACAGAAAGCCACGCGTTGCGCATTTCACTTTGCTCGAGGCAGAAACTAAAAAAAAACTGTAAAGGAAGGAAGCCTTCGCCAGAAAAGCCTAACAACTATTGCCAATGCTGTAAAGCGTAGCTGAATATTCAGTACGGTAATTCGTCGAAGTCCCTTCCGCGGAAAATGTGTTTCGTTCGTCAGGGAAAAATTTAGCACACAAACTTCAAACGACGGGAATCGTAATAGAGAAATTCGTTTTCCCTGACCGCATCTCCACTGTGTGAGACTCGTCGACCACAACTACTGCCAAATTTCGGTAAAGCGAAGCGGAGTTATCTTTTTGTACTTTATTTTAATGAAATACAGACATTACAACTGCTACATCACACTTTAATACTAGACAGATATTCTAATACCTACACCATTTTATTCCAAAGTTTTATCGAGTATTTGTGGTTATAGATATGTATTTTACAATAATTAGAAAATTGGAATATTTTGTTTTCAAGAGTATCGGAGTATTGCAGAGTTACGAGGAGATCGAGCAATCATTTGTGGAGCCGCCTTTTCGGCTTAACCAAATACTTGCTAAAATCGTGTAGAGTTCCTCTATCGTTGTCTATCGTTAAATCAGCAACAGAGGCAGCCGAAAGGCCCATTTTTGTCCAAATGTGATCAGCGATAATGCTTTGTCGAGGACAGGAAACTACCACGATGACATGAAGTCGCCCTCGTTGTTTTTAGGCCGCAACGAAAAATAGTTGGGAAATAAGACTTTTCCCGAATCCTGTGGATAACATAGATAGAACTTCCTTCCTTCCAGTAGAGAAGCCATTGCATCGCGTTGCTCGACCTTTAATTATGTAAAGTTATGGTAAATTGCAGCATTCTACAATTTTCTCAGACGCATTTCTGACCATGCACCTCATCTCTGCGAAGCGAAGAGGCTTTCTTGTTGTCGGAGCTTGTCAATGGTGACGTCACGAGGTAATTTAATTTCAGCCAATCAGTATTTTGCGTCCAAAATTTGGACGCGACATTCAAAATACAACGCCAAGCGGGCAGGCCCTCATTCTACCCCCAACCCCAGTCTCTCGGAGGGCCTGCTCGCAGGCTAGCGCGAGAGTCCGCCCGGAAAACGGTAAAGGGCGCAGTGAAATACCGCCTGCCCGAAAACTAGGATTTTTTGAATATCTTGGTCACTGACCGAACGGAAATTTCTGATTCACTGATATCAAGAACACGTAGAACAATAGCGGATGAAAAGTTTCCGAATTTTTGGGAGGTCGAAAATTTAATTTCTTGTGAACTAACAGCACTTTGCATACAATTTAGTGCATTGTTGAGGATTAACTGTACAGGAGCGGATAAGGGAACTCCCGCTACATTCCGGAGACGTTCGATTCAGCCCACACAACGCCAAATGTTTCTTGTCTCTGCGGTGTAAAAGGTTCGCTCAAGTTTTCGTCGACGAATGCTACTTTTGACTCTGCAGACATTGTTGGAGTACGACCAGCTCACGAACTCTTTTATTTTCAACGATATGCGATTTTGATTGGATATTATTTGACAGCCAGACGTTTTGCAGATGTCTTTAATTTGCATATTAATTAATTCCCTCTCCCGCCTCGCTTCGGGGGCGCGCTTTCCCTTTCCCCTTCTAGCGCCTGCCACGCCCGCTTGAAATTGGTCTTCTACAATTTTTGCCACGAAAAGATATTTTTGTTAATCTTCCAAAGAGTTACGGTCGCGCGAATACTGGACAGCATTTGCGGCTCGTTGATTCAGACGTCCTTCTCGAGAGTTTGCGAATCGAGGGGACGCCTGAAATTTAGGCTAATTACGTAATGTTCCGACACTTCACCCACCGAGAAAGATTTCAATAGTGTTTGCATTCTTTCTTAATAAATCGCAGACTTAAAATGCAAACGGAAATGCCTGACACTGAAGGTCAAAAGCTTATTGAAGGTTTCAGGTGACGACCATTGAATTTACAAACAAGACCATCTCGTATCTCACAGAAGACTCGTCCTGCATTAAGCTGAGCTTAGGTTTCACTGATCAATAAGAAGGCTCGCTTCGGCATTCAGTACAGTACTCAGTCAAAAGCGCTTTGCACTGTTATTAAAAACAGGTATTGTGACAGCACATCTCGAACAAACGTGACTCGAACAAATTTTGCGCTCTATTCAAAGGCTTCTGAGCAACATGGGGTTCTGACATGAAATTTGTTGTAAAATTCGAAAGGAATGTTTTTTTTTTAATCAGGAGATCTTGCGACCAAAGCTAAAAAACTATAAAAAAAACTACCCTCGACATTTTACCTTCGACCCTTGACAAAAACCAACACTACAGCCATTGTTGACACTGTTCTTACGTGACTCTTTTTAAAAGCACATTTTCGTGATGATTAGTACATGTCCAAGATACAGAACCGTTGCTTGGCAAAACGCGTTACACTGAAATGCTGCGAATCATAATTGTCCAGACAAAAAAAAAAAAATACCGGTCGCAGAACAATCATTTTTGTCCCGGCCAAGATCATCTTTCTTGAAAGCTGATATCAAGCCGACCATTGTGTTTGATTATATTTTCCACTTTACATTACAATATGTCCATCCTAAACAAATCTTCATTTATCCTTGCATTGTTAATTGTAGAGATAATAGAAGCATGCAAATGACACACCAAAACGCAGTTGTCTAATTTTTTTGTGAGCAATAAACAATTTCCTTAATACCCCGAATGCACAAGATTATAAATGGAAAATGACCCGACTATTTTAAAGAGTATACTTCTTTCGTAAATGATAAGGATAGCTATAATACTAGGGCGTCAACAAACAATCTTTTATTCACTCCTTTCTTTCGTCCAAAATCTGGTCGCCGTACTTTTCATGCGAATAGTACTCGACTATGTAATTCATTAGATAATTTAGTGGCAAAAGCCTAACAAAATTAAGTAATTTTAGAAAACACATTTATAATTGCAATTTAGGAAATAATTCCAAGCTCGATGATTTTATTATTAATAGAACTTTTT
>NC_090881.1:16421791-16431791 GCF_036669935.1 Montipora foliosa
ATATGCCACCATTTCGAAATCACTTTGTATAAATATGTGGTTTCGTGACAGCTAATGACCTACCCAAAAGAGTTGAATTTTTTAAAAAAATTATCGCAATTCAAACTTTATCCCTCATATATAATTGTTCTATTTTGGAGTACCGTAGTATTCTCACGTCAAAAGGAATAGACCTAGTCGGCTAACTCATTGGTTGCGGTAACATTTGAGAGAAACACAGTGTACCGCGACCAAAATGCCTAACTTCAGAAATGCGAAAGCTTGTATAGCACCAATGTTACAAGAACTCCATTGGTTACCTATTCACTGTAGAACCGTATTTAAGATTATACTAACTGTGTTTAAATGTCTTAACACTGAAGCACCTGAGTATTTGAAAAGAAAACTACATTACAGGTAGTATTCAAGATCATTACGTTCTGTCTCAAATAAGCTATTGAAAGAACCCAGGTCACGCACAAAAACATATGGCGATAGAGCTTTTTATAACATCGCCCCAAGACTGTGGAACAGTATTCCAAATGATATACGAAGCATCACGAACATTCAAACTTTAAAAACAAAGTTGAAAACGTATCTTTTCAAGAAATATTTAGATAATTCCCCATTATTCTAGAACCTTATTGTAACTTATATTATTACTATCATATTTTTAGGTATTTTTAATTACTAGAGTATTTTCTTATTCATTTTATCATTATTATGCTTAGATAGAAAGGTCAATTATTGTAAAGCCCCTTGAACATAGGACATGAGCGCTATGTAAATACCTATTATTATTATTATTATTATTATTATTATTATTATTATTATTATTATTATTATTATTATTATACGCTTATGGTAAGAACAAGAATTTGCACTTTTTCATGATACGATGTTCACAAGTCAAAGAACCCAGAGTTTCCGTTCTGTAACTATGAAAGGTTCGATTTGGATAAGAAAACAAAGACGAATGCGAGGCCGGGTTTCGTTTCTACATGGAGGACTACTTCCTTACACTTGGGTTGTCTTTTAAAAAACATATGACCATTTCCCATAATCCATATCAAGCTTTCAGTCTTCTAAATTAACGATAATAGTAAATTCAGAGCAAGTTAAGAATTAACGATAATCGTTAATTCAAGGAAGAGAATGGTTTGGCCATATTGACTTTGGCGGCCTGAAGTGAGCATGCGTGTGTTGTACAATTTTTGAACAGAGTGCATTTTCGTCACCAGAGCTCCGGATCGACCCAAAGCTCTTTCTCTTCTCTTCTTTAGTCAAGAGAAGAGCTGTGGGGTCGAGATTCAACAGCGTCTTCAAACGGCCTCAACACCATTCAACATTTTCGCAAACAAAGGAAAAGTTGAATCGATGTTGAATGAAAGTATAAACCGATTTAAACTTGATTCAACACGCTCTCAACAATGTTGGACGACCGGTTCAGACGCACCGAACATTTGTTGAAGCAAATGTTGCAACCGTTTAAACGGACCTTAACGGCGCAAGTCGTACAAACGACGTCACTTCGTAAGGAAAAACTTTAAATAGCAATGACCACAACCAGGTTTTCTGAGCCCGCGAGACTAAGCACCCCCAGCAAACCATTGTTTTAACGAAAACCGCTGGTCAGCAACCTGGTTCTGGTCATTGCTGTTTACTTGTTATCGGGTCGTTACAAAGCGCGAGCCAGCGAGGCATTCCAGGCATGCGAGCGTGCGAGGAAAACTCGTTCCCAGGGTTTTCTCCGCCGAGAGTTGGGAGGAGCGCCTCGTGGCTGCTGCCGACAAATAAATTGTCGTTGTGATTATGCTTGGGTCGGTCGCTGGCAGCCCTTTCATTTCAATCATTTCTGCAAAAGCTTAAATGGGTGAGTAAACTGAGATGTTGTCAAATTACTTCAAAATGTCTGCAAGTTGAGATTTACTGGCCGCATATAACCAAAGCACAAGAAACCCATTCTTGTACAGGACAAAAATTGATAGACTTCTCCTTTTATCCTTTTTTTCAGTTTGAGAAAGAATAACAATGAATGCTATTACGAGTGTATCCCGTAACGTTATCGTCCGAGCCTCAAAGGTCGCCAAACCTGCGGCCGGTTTTAAGGGCTTGGTAGCTGACAACAAGACCACCTTGAAGAATCTCGGCCTGTCCGCCGTGGTTGCGTGTCTGCAGTTATTGATGAGTGTCGCAGTGTTCGATTGCCCTTTGGAAAATCACGTAGCCTATGGAACAATGTTCCTTTTGGCTCCAGTCATTATAATATTCATCGCTAACGCGTTATTGATTTCCAAACTAGGGAAGTTGACCGATAGAATTTTTGTAAGGCGATACTATCGAAGGTGTGACAGTTGCTGGGTGATTCCAAATGTCATTAAATCCATGGTTGGACCAGCCGTGTGGCTGATAACATCATTTGTAGACGGACCGTACTACACATGTGCAGTAGTAGGCCCAAGCATCGAGAAGAGAAATATCACCAATGTAACTGCAATAAAAGAACTGGAAGCTCAATTCGCACGTGCCAAAAGCATGTCACATATATGGGCCTGGATTATCTTCCTTGCTATGGTGATTGTAACCGCCTTCGTCGTGGCTTCCAAGAAATGTTGCCTAAAAGACGATGCCCTTTTGGAAGGTAATTAATCTGTAACATATAGATTTAGCAGCGCCTAAAAGCGGAGTTCCCAGGTTATTTATTCTTACAATAACTTAACCTGGCTTGAGCCTGCGATCTAACCTGGTCAGCGGTCAACTTTAAAAAGCTGACTGCGATGAGCTCTTAATATGAGTCCGCGATATGATCACATTGGCATACGTGGTGGGGTGGACATACGTACGGTCGTAAGGTGACCACAACCAAATTTTCTAGCACAGATGGGTTACCACGGTGGGTTACCCATTGTGCTCCGCGTGCGCGCCTTCGACTCCGCTAATTGTGAAGGAACAACAACCCTACGGGCAGCCTCATTAATTTTCGTTTATTGTGCGTGTTCTTCCAATTCCCCGATCAAAACCTAGTCAGTATCCCTTCAATTGCCCTATCAGAAGTCTAATTTAGGAGATGATAGGCCCCATCTCTTGGGCATTACTCAAGAAGCAACATTACTTATAAATCCCCCTGGAATAACCCCCGATACGGTTTCTTCCTGATACACACCGCCGCCCCCTTGAAAATTCCCATGCTACTATTTAATACTGGGAAGCTTTGGCTACCAGAAATCCTATCAGTCTGAGAATACACTTCCACAAATTTATAATTACAGAAACATCTTATCATTACGATATACGGTCGATGAACTGGTTTCGTTTTATTCTCTCTCGGAGCGAAAACTCTAAATATTCAACACCATGTCGTCTTTAAATCAGTTGACGATTATCATCAATTTAGACCTCTGTTTCGTTGGACGTCTCGTAGCAGGGCAAATAAAAAAATTCTATTTTCTTTGAACTGGATTTGAAACCAGCAGGCATCATTGTTTTTTTTTTTCTTCACATCTCGTGTGGAACTCGTTTTTACGTCGTAAAGTTAGGTAATCAATCTTCTCCGTTTAGGGAGTGATTATACAGGTTTACGACGGGATTTAGGGATAAAAGTGAAATTTCACCGCCATCAGTAGCAGCGTGGGGAAACGTGGTCAGGGAAAGTACTTAGAAAGCAAACAGTCTCAAGTTCGAGTCTTGTTGCCAGGTAATCTTAAGTGCATTTTCCAAAAACCCTACGATCTTTGATTGTCCTACATCGACGAAATCATCAAATCCCAGCAAACAGTTGAAGAAATTGACTTTAATAGTAAATTCATAGGTCGATATTAGTATGCAATATTGGAGTGTGTTAAGGTGAAAACAAATTCCGATGGATAACTCGCGACGATTCAGGAAAAAAAGATTAAAGAGGGCACGATCCTCCCAGCCGAAACTTGGGTCATAAATTTCCCAAATTTTCAGGTTCCAAATGGAGCCAATTTTTTTTTTCCGTGCCCACTTGCACCGCTTTAACTTGCCTTTGAAATGTCAACTGGTAGTCTTTTAACTTTGTGAACAAAAACTGTTAAACCTTGCGCTCCTTAACGCGTTCTTTCCATTTTTTTAGATGACTACACCCTCGAGAGGCGAGAGGCTATTTCTGCGATGCTGATGTTTCGTTATTTTATTGATAATCCTCACGAAATTGCTGTTTTTATAAAAGAAGAAGACGGCACTCTTCCTCCTGATTCCACAGCTTATGATTGCCTTGTCACTAGCGAAAGCATCCCTAAAGCTGAAGCTGAAACCACCGAGAACAGCACAGGAGAACCCGATTCCGCTGCGGCTAGCCCCCCTGGGGAACCCGATTCCGCTGCGGTTAGCCCTCCTGGGGAACCCGATTCCGTTGAGATTAGCCCTCCTGATAAAGAGCACAATCCTCCTCCGGCTGAAATCCCTGGCGATGTCCGCCCTACTGAAGCTTCTCCTGTAGAGAATGACGAAAATGACAGAGAAACCGACAAAGCCAAACACGAAATCATCAAAGGTCGGTTCGTCGGGGGGGATGAAAAAATTGAAATTCATGTCAATGGAATACCCGAGCGCAACGGCCGCAAATGGGTCATTGAGAAATTCAAAGATTGGTCAGAAGACAACAAGAACTGGTCCTACGATAAAGTGTATACAGAATTTGCCAAGAAGTATCCCAGAGTTACAAGCGGGCGCCCAAGGGAAGAGTGGGTAGCACGGAAAGATGAAATGCATGAAACACAAGGGAAAACATGCTGTGGTCGGTATAAAAAAGTCAACAAGGAAGAGCTACAGGAGATGTACACTTTGTAAGGCGCCAGAGGAGCATTTACCAAACGTCCCGCCAGCAATATTTGTTGCACTAGGAAAGCCAAGTCACCCTTAATATGAAATGACTAAACTCTCTCGATATCAGACTAATTAACATCTTCTTAACTGAAGAGAAAGTTTCTAAGGAGAAGCTTAAGTAAAGCAGCGCGATGCTTTGTAACCTACCTGCCAAATGAAACTAAGTTAGCGGAATCGATATATTATATCGATATAATTTAAATACACTAAAAGGTAATTGGATCATGCCAGTCCCAACTGTATCAGTCAACAAAGGTTTGTAAGTTGACATAATTTTGCAAGTATGTTTCCTCTTCATCTTGCATATAATTGTGTGGAAGGAAATAGTGCATTTTGGTACTGTTCATAACATTTGTATAACCTTATGTTTTCTCTTTATCTTGCATACATATTGTGTAATAACATAATACAATATTAAAGATTCAAATTCACACCTCTTCAAACCATTCCAAATCAACTAGCTCTGAGGCTAATCGCGTGACTCCGAGTTCCCATGGGGACCGTACCTCTCGGTTACATAGAGGCGCCGGTGTGTATGTATGTCAAGATCTTTATACACTGTAACATCTTAACTGATTTCCATCACAATAGTCATGAAGTTCCCTGGGCCGTTCTCAGACTAAAGCGTTTACCGCGGGGATTTTCTAACGTTATGGTCGGCATGGTACATGTATATCAACCTCCAGATGCTGATGATACTCCAGCTGATCTGGTAACGTAACTTGGAGGACTGGGAAGAAGAATTTTAACGCCGTATCCCACAACCGCGCGCGGCCTTAGGTGTTGTTTCCAAACTCCCTGCAGTATTGCCATCGCCAAAACTCAACAGATCATTACGTGTCTATCACATTTCCTGTTACTGAATGAACATTCAAGTAGACCTGAGAAGATCTAACCTCGCCTCTGCCATGTTGAATTCGAAAATAAGGCCGCGCGCGGTTGTGGGATACGGCATTAAAATTTTTCTCCCCAGTCCTCCGAATTACGTCACCAGATCACCTGGCTGCTATGAGGGATTAAACCTTGTGTCATCTCTGGAGTCTGTGTCGGTCAAATACCCTGGTTGTGCCCTCATCATTACCGGTGACTTCAACAGGACACATATTCCAATGATTACATCTGCTGTGAGAGCTTTCCAGTTAAAGCCTGTTGTCGATTTCCCGACTGGGGGTGATAGACCACTGCAACAAATATTCATCAATGATTGTTCAGAGTATTTCTCTCTCTCCCAGTGATCTGCCCCCATTTGGCCTTTCGGACCATCAGACTGTGATAATGGATGCTGGCTTTCAAGACAAGTCCTCTAAGCCCAAACGAAAGACCATCTTATCTAGAGATAAGCGGCCAAGCAAGGTATCGAGCGTTGGTCGACTTTTACTTCAAGTACCATGGTTACACTTGTTAACAGCTGATCAGACGTGCTAAGAGAAGCTTAAGATTCTCACTGAAACTATTAACCTCGGTCTTGACACCATTATTCTTGGGTTTCACTCACGTGATAAACAGCCATGTTTTTCAAGGAAAACAAAAGAAGACGTTAGCATAATAATAGCTTTGAATTCCCGGAGGATTGGATCGGGACACCAACATGGCCGCCATTGCATTGTTTGGGGACAGCAACATGGCGGCCGTGACGTCATGTGAAATCCAAGAATACTCTTAAGGCACACGAAACGGATCGTTCTTGGATGAGTATTCATCTAAAACAACTTAGTGCGCGCCGTCAAAGGGCACTTGCGTCCAGAAATGAGTATCTGTTTTAAGGCTCTAAGGAACAAGGTTAACCGTGTACGCAACGCTGTCCTCAGGTTTACTACGAGAACAAAGTCAAAGGTTTTGCGCGAATCCAAGCCTCGTGATTGGTGGAGGGGAGTAAAACAACTCTGCAGAGCTTCTACACCAACTGGGCGTTACCTAAAATCCCTCTTTAACCCAGATCTTATATGCGAGGATGCTGCTCTTGCCGATAAGATCTACAGCGGAGGGGTTGGCGCAGTGGTAAGATCTCTGCCTTCCAACCCTAAGAGACTGGAATATTTGGCGACCTTCTTTCCCGCTAAAGTTCACTCAGCTTTCCATCCTTCCGAGGTCGGTAAAATGAGTACCAGTATGCATGGACTGCTTAGAAGTGGCTGCCATTTGCGCCTGTATATGTTTCCAGTCCGCTGGGGGTAAATTGATCATTGTAAAGGGCCTTTGAGACGTTTGTGATAAAGGCGCTATATAAATGCACCACTTTACTTTACTTTTAAGATCAACCAAGCGTTTGTTGGCGTAATGAAGGACTATTCCCCTCTGACAAACTGTGTGCATGTGGATATGGAAGATGATCGACCGATTTTTGTCACGGAGCTGTGCGTTGCAAGAAAAAGTCGAGAGATTAAAACCTCTCGAGCTTGGAGCTCTGATAACCGCCCTAACTGGATGCTTAAAGAATTTGTGGACATTCTAGCATCGCCCATAGCCGATATTTTCAATACCTCAGTCTGAATGCAGAGCCGGTTCCGCGTGCTTAGAAACTTACTGACATTCGTCCCTTACCCAAGGCGCCTACTGTCAGTGACTTTAATAAAGATCTCCGGCCAATCTCATTGACGTCTACGCTGTCAAATATTGCAGAAGGCTTTATGATCAACAATGCGCTGAAACCAGTTCTGTTACCTACCACCGATCCAAGTCAATTTGGTTTCATGCCAGGCTCGTCTACGACAATCACGTTAATTTCCATGTTCCACCACTGGTTGCGTGCTACTGACTGTCAACTCGGTCGCCTTTCACAGGAGACTTAAGTTCTCTCTCCGTACTGCCGGAAAGCACCGATATTCGTAAAGCAACCCACAAGTCCACTTTCCCTGAATATTTCTGGGCAATCAGTACAATATAAAATATTATTATACATTGGTGTCACAAGCTCGATTTTGATTGGCTATAAGCACGCAGCTAATTCTTGGTTGCTCTGTTTCTCTTACGTCATACCTACAGACAATAGTTTTATGCATGCAGAAGTGACGTCGCCTAACACACTAACCAGCACTTCGATCAGTTTTGTCATGGCGGAGCTCAGCTCAGGAATATGCATAATAAAACAATTATTGAATTCGGTTTTCGCATGTTAGCGATAATTATCAAGGCCTCAGTTTGTGTTATCCGCCTCAGCCTTCGGCTTCGACAGATAACACAAACTTTGGCCTTGATAATTATCGCTAACATGCTCAACCTCATCCAACAATTGTTAATTATTTTACTAGACATCGAACGCACTTTACTAATCCCTGATTACAACTAGTTTGTCAACTTGACCCTGTGCTCATACAACGAAACGCATGCAACAATGTTTTCAGTCGGCGTACTGTCACACTCTCCCCAAAAAATTAGAAATGCTTTGCGGCCTTTGTTCTCGGTATAGCGATGTTTGTTGTGACGTCACCCATTGTTATTAATATGCCAACCAGAACCAAATTGGCTGTTAAAACAATGACTTCTTTTGATCAAAAATAAGACACAAACAGCAGTGATAAACATATTGAACTTTTTCATTTTGATAATGACTTGACGTTTCGTATGTGCTCTACATACATTTTCAAAAGTAACCGTTGAAAATTTAAAACAGCTATTTATATATAACAAATCGGATGAGGGGACTGGAACCTAGATTAAGCAAATACTTAACAGTAAAATATATAATAATAATAATTATAATAATAATAAAACAGAAAAGATTAATAAAGCATCAGCTTTTCACTTCCGACGTTGACGTTGAAAGCTGGCTCAAGTTCTTGAATAAAGAAGGTCTCTTTTATTTTACAATGATAGTCAGTTTTGCCCTTCGCTAAAATATCAAAATGATCCCACTTGATGTTATGTCCAGTGGCCTTGACGTGGTCAGCAATGGCTGAAGTATTGTCATTTTTAGCTAGGGCCTTAAAATGTTCGGTTTTTCTATCGTGAAGCCGCCGTTTAGTTTTACCGATGTAAAAACCATTACAATCCCAAGAATTTGCTCTGTAAATAACTCTGGATTGTTGTGAACGATTAATACGGTCCTTGTAAGGAAAGAAAGATTTTATACATCGAGTGCTCTGAAAAACAATCTTAAGGTTAACACAAGAGTAGAATTTGTACACACAAGATTTCAGGCGTTTAGCGACTTGGTTGCTTTGCAAACCTAAGTAGGGAAGTAGGATAACAATATCTTTCTTAGGAACTGTAGACACTGGATCGCTATGCTGATGTTGTCTGTTTTTGTTCAAAACATCGTTGATATGATAGTTGATTATGCCTTGTGGGTAGCCGTTCTGAAGAAGGAGTTTTCGAAGATCAATGAGGGCAGATTGTAGCAAGGAACCAGATGAACAAAGACGGTAGTAGCGATAAGTGAGGGAGCGGATGAGGTTTATTTTGTATTTTCGTGGAGTGAAGGAATCCCATTTCGTGTAGAGACCTGTGAAAGTTTTCTTTCGGTAGATGGATGTCGTGAAAGCGTTGTTTTGATTACGTGTGACAAGAATGTCCAAAAACGGAATTGCATTGTTATGTTCAAATTCAATGGTGAATTTAATATTGCGATGACAGCCGTTCAAATAGTGCAAAAAGTCATTTGCACTCTCTTTGTTGTGGAACATGGTGAATGTGTCATCAACGTAACGATTCCAAAATAAAGGACTAACTTTGGCGTTCAGCAACCACTTTTCTTCAAAAGCACACATAAAAATGTTGGCTAAGACAGGGCCCAATGGTGAACCCATGGCAACACCATCGATTTGGTCGTAGTATTTACCATCAAAAAGAAAGTGGCTCTTCTTGGTGGCAAATTCCAATAGCTTGCGTAAAACATCCCTGGGTAAAGCCGGAGGATCAGCAAGAGAATACAATTTGTCTAGACAAATGTTTAGTGTTTCCTCGAGTGGCACATTTGTAAATAGGGAGGAGACATCCAAAGAACACATTATTCCATTCTTATGCTTGTACTTTTTAGCCCAATCCGCGAAGCTGAAAGAGTCTTTGACAGTGTAATGGTTGGTCGAGATAGGCTGAAGTATAGAAACAAGGTAAGAAGCAAGATTGTAGTTATAGGTGTTAACCGATGAAACAATAGGGCGGAAAGGACAACCAGTCTTATGAACTTTAGGAAGGCCATATAAAACGCCAGGAGAAGATCCACTCGGTAAGACTT
>NC_090881.1:16436791-16449291 GCF_036669935.1 Montipora foliosa
CTAGTCCATCGCAGGGCTCGAAATTGCGACTCACTGGTCGCCAATGCGACCAAAAATTGAATGCTGGCGACTAGATTAACAGAACTGGTCGCCAACTGGCGAATCACGTTTTGTCTTTAACCCAGGATAACCAGTAGACAACTTTTGTATTTGAATCTTTATATGATGAAATCATTCGGAATTGGTAGCTAGAACACGACTCACCTTCCTTTTCCCACGAAAAACTTACGTCTCAATACTACAAGAAAATCGGTTTCACACACTATAAATCAATAGCACAAAATGTACTTCGCTACTTCGATAACCGCGTTGTCGCACTGAAACACCATGTGCTTCTTGTCTGTTACGTGAGTTTTTTGCGGCCGGACGACGAAGATTCAGCCAGAAGGTTAATTGAAAATTTAAATCCATGGTCAGTTGTGAATGCTGGAAACGGAGATTTAGCCAAATTACCGAAGGACCTCCTCGGAACTACCTTGATATTGATAATGAACCAAGACATCGCACGATTAGTTTGCAAGTTGTATGGAACCTTCGAAAAGCAACCTGTACCCTTAACGGAAAGTAGGTTGGAGAACTTGTCCCCTCTGTTAGAAAGCGGACACCTACAAAATTGACTTCACAAGGTGTAAAATAGGTGGAGATAAATATTGGTAGAAAATACTTTAAGAAACCAAGTTCCTCTGATTCTAGAGGCTACTGAAACCGCGGAGCCGCAATAGTATTGTGTTTACTCGCAATAAAGGTAAGTTGCTTGCCACGCAAGCCGTAGGAGAATAAATAACTACGTTTTGAAGAGGTTAAAGGACCCATGTTTGCCTTGCTACGGAAAACACGGACTTAAAACGTTCTGTACTTCGGTCCATTTCAAATAACCGTAAAGAACACCATCACCAAACGACAGACTAAAGCCGAAAACAACAGTGGCTTTAGAGGGCTTTCTCGTGCTGGTTTTTTTTTTTTGGGTGTTTAATAATTACGACTTTCCTTGCATGCAAAGTAACATTTAAAATCATGTTCTTACGTAAGTCATATATTAAGTAAGTTGGCGACCAAAGTTTATGATCTGGCGACCAAATTTTTCCCATTAGTCGCCAGCTGGCACCTGGGCAAAAAAGTTAATTTCGAGCCCTGCATCGCAGGGTTACCCCCAGCATTTTCGCCGGTACCCATTTATACACCTGGGTGGAGAGAGGCACCGTGAGAGTAAAGTGTCTTGCCCAAGAACACAACAGAATGTCCCCGGCCAGGACCCCAACCTGGACCACTCGATCCGGAGTCGAGCACACTAACCATGAGGTCACCGCACCTTTACAATCATAGAAACAAGATAATTGATGTAGAAGCTAATTTGCAAATGTACGTTTTTTCGCCTATCAAGAAAGTGCAGCTGGGAGTCTTCCACTTTAATTAAAAGGACTGAGGCTGAAGGCACAAAACGCTCTTCCAATACCTTGGTAGGTGGCTCTTCTGGGGAAGACAAAGGTGCCTCATCTGTAATACTGCAATAAAAGAAACCAAGATACAGTAGCTAAACAAGATACATAGAAAACAACATTACACATGTTTGTGATTCCAGGAAACAGAACTTCTTCTGAATTAGCAACAACTTTGAAAAGGCACTTAAATATTGTAAGACGACAACATATTTCAAGATAAACCAAGACCGCTCCCCTCAAAGAAGTTCCATAGAGAGATGCATCTGCACGTATCAATTTCAACACCCTTTCCAAACTTTTTACGGGATCGGTGGCTTATGTTCAAAGCAACTGAGCAAAGCTGTATCCAAAAAAGAAAGGATGATTTACCTGGTAAAAATGGGTCATTCTACCTGGTGCCTGACCATTAATGAACCCCCAGTATTCGAAAGAAACAATGGAGGGGAATAGCTTTTACTACTTTTCCTTACCTGCATATATACAGATAATAATTATTTATTAATAATTATTGAACAGCCTAGTTATTAGCTCCAAATATTGAAAGTACATTTCATCATTATCTATCGTTGAATTCTGAGTCAAGCATACCAGATATTCTTTGAGTATCTTGCTTTAATTACAAAAAAATGAAAAGGGATGTCATGATAATTATGCCCTTCTACAAGCAAATTCATATTATATGAATGAGAAAAAGTGTACACAATGCCAACAGCAAATATTTCAGTTAGAGTTGCTTTCAATTTCTTCCACAATCATTCAATTTGGATCTTAAATTGGAAAAATCAATGATTAAATTGATCTTAATTTCCTCACAAAATTTTGATGAAATACATTATTGTTTACACAATATAATGTAACTAAATAATATTGTGCCTTATACCTTAAAGATTCCTTGAGAGTTTGACTCCATTGTGAAGATAGATAATCTGACACAAGACCAAAGGCATACCTTTCATAGTCACCTACATGTAAACAGCAGAAAAAACAGCAACTGACAGTTTTTACTGATGTGCCTTTGAGTTACCAATAACTCAATGAAAAGATATGTTCAGGATGTATAGGTGGGGTTTTCAAGAGTATAAAAGAAATTAAGCAGTTCAAGGAACAGAAATAAAACGAAGCAACAAATTTTTTCGAATGTATGAATATGTCTGTAGCTTAAATTGAATATTTAAACTAAAACTGGAGACAAAGGATTTAACATAGAGATTATGCTACACAATGTTTTGATAAGTGTATTGCAAGAATTGCGACATTGTTTTGTTGTCCATCTAAAGGCTGACATTACCTACACAATAACTTGTTATGCAATATACGCAGACCAAGTACTACCTCTAGAGGTGTTTGTGTGCCGTTTACTACGGACAAATGTTGCACTTTGGGATCCTTTAGAAACACAAATGCCACTTGAGGAAAGGCAATCAGTGGTGTGTTGAACCTAACAAAAAAGAACCAGACACTCAACAGACATCAATAACAACAATAATTATTTTATTTTCACTCTTTGTTACTAAGAAAGAATGACAATGAATAACAATTAAAATGAGTACTGGCTGCACAGAATAACCATAGTGGTTAACCCATTGACTCCCAGGGGTTCCCCATTGACGAGTAAAATCGTCTGGCGTTAGACAGAGTAAAATACTAAGTCTGGCCGGTTTAGGCTGGTTTGGACGTGAAAGGGTTAATGGGGACTTGAGAAGAGCCAGTACAGTACACTGCATTGAAGGTAAATGAAGAAGAGGAGTATCATTTAAATTTAACGACCTCTACATACATGTAGCTAATTAGCTGGAGCAAGCAAATCATATACAGTGCACATGTACACAATACTCTGAATAATATCAATCTTTCGCATGCACTGATTATTTCTGATTCCATCCGTGGACATTGCAAAGAAGTGCTGCCAGCCCAGCGGTTAGGGCACTTTCCTTGAGATTCCGAGGTCCTAAGTTCAAGACCAATTCTGACCACTCGTTGAATTTGATCCTGGTAGTCCCTAGTTCAACTTCTCCGCTGCACTTACAAATAGCCAACTGGTTTGCCTCAGGCCTATTGGGATTCTTAACAGTTGTTGTTGTTCTGTCATTTTGTTGATTGTTGCACTGGCCCTGAAAACCGCCTACTGGGAGTGATCAGTCAATGAAGTACGTTTTTCGGTGTTTTTGACTTTTTTGTAAATTACTATAGCAGCCATTTTTCTGAAAGCACTGAACGTGACATTTTGGGCACTCAACGTGCCTTGCAAGCGCCAAAGGCACAAGCTACATAGAGGGTCTGCCTCCCCAGGAAATTTTAAAACTAGAACACTCAGAAATGCTGTTTCTAGTGTTTCTGGAACCCAAGAATCAGTTTCCCAGGCAAGGTTGGAGGTCCCTCAAATTCTCTTTAAAAAGTAAGCAAACAAATAATAATAATAATAATAAAATAATAGTAATAAATAAAACAAACACCTCCAATATTGGTATTAAAGTACCGCACATGGAATGGGAAACCACTGGACGAAATGTCTGGCCTCAAACGAAAGCCCTGCATATTGTTCTCTGTATTACAGATTTACAAAGGTTACAGTGGTTTGATTCACTTTTCAAAAGAACAGGACTAATATTCTGAAACTTAATTGTCACTGCAAAGTTGACCTACAAACAAATGCTCCAAATGGACTACATAAGTACATGTGGAATGCATATTTGCCACTGGTTGACGCTGTTGATGGTGTCATAACAGAATTTTCCTCAAAATTATATAAACCTAAAGTAACAAGTCATGTATTCCTTGACTAAATTGCATTCTGTTTATTTTGTTCATCCTCCTATGTGAAGGCCATTTCGGTCATTACAAAAAAGGAACAATTTAATACCAAAACAGCTACAACAAAATACTCGGTATATTCATATTCCACAAGAAACTGAAAAATATGGAAAAATGTTGATGGACCACTTTCGATATTTTCTTAAAATTTAGCTTAAAAGAGATGTTTAGAGGACAAAGACGAAGGAAAGTGGATGATACATGCTAATACAATACAATACAATACAATACATACTTAATTGACTGCTCCCCATAGGGGCTTTTCAGGGCCAATGAAACACAACGAAACGACAGAACAGAACAACAACAACTGTTAAGAATCCCAATTGGCTGGAGGCAAACCAGTTGGCTATTTACAAGTGCGGCTGGGAAGTTGAACCAGGGACTACCACGATCAAATTCAACGAGTGATCAGAGCGGGTCTTGAACCCGGGATCTCCGGATCTCAAGGCAAGCACCCTAACCACTGGGCCACACTGCCTCCGACATTCACTGCCGGCATCACTGCCTCCGACATTCATTCTGCCTCCGACATTCATTGCAACTTTATGTTTCTTTCGTTTGTGTCCTTACTGCCTCACTATCAAGCTGAAGATTGATAATTGTTTTGGAAATGGCCTATTCTCACCTTTAATTTCAACCATGCAATAGTTTTCTCATCATTGAGTCGGTATGCTTGCAAATCATCATCACCCTTAACATCACAGATGTTTAAGAGCTCATCAGGCGAGAGACAATCTGTTAATATGCTGATTGGTGGGTGTCTTTCATCTACAAGTAGTTGTTCCAGAGTTCTGAACTGATGCAAATAATGAGAACCGTTAGAGGAGTAATAGAAGCAGTAGCCATAGCAACAGCATATAAGCATCACTGACGGGAGCAGTGATGCCGGCTGCGTTAAACATTATCATTGCCACCTACATGTACAGTGCTGTGGCAGCAGCAACAGCAGCCCCAGCAGTAGCAGTATAAGGAGTATTAGCCTTCTTCCGTTCTGCCGAGAGATGGTGCAACCTCATTTAAGTTCATCATCTTTGATCTTTTTCACAGTGTGTTCTCTTTTTGATTTTTCTTTGGCCTACAGCTCTACATGTATATGGCCTTCAAACTGTAGGGTAGTAGCATCTCACAAAACTGGTCACTCCCTTGGTTGACCTTTTGTGTGTACCAAGTTTACCGTTGTCAGTAAGTTCGTTCAGGTCCATTTTTCTGTCACTGAACCAAGATCTAGACTTGCTATTAAGCAGTTTGACAGCATTTAGATCCAAGCCCTTAAATACTGGGTGGGAGAGATTACTGTAAGCTTCTTTCTATTGCTCTTGAGCTTTTTAGCTAAATACAATTTAAGGTGGCTCAAGCTAGTTTCAAAGCTTTCAAGTAACATTTGTATTAAAAGGTTTGGCACTACAATGCTGCATCACCTATTTAAGTAATGTTATGGTACCATAAGAAACACCAATTATTGCTAAACAAGACGCAGTCATTATTGTGACATAATAAGTCACCGTGGAAATGGGAAAGGCCTGTAATAACACCCTTAATTTTGTCTTTAGTGGTACACATCTCAAAAACAAACCTGGCTAGCCCCATTTTTTATTGCTGGAAAGTGATCAGAATGCCAAGATAAAACTTTCTGCAAAGTTACAAATTAAAATTCTTTACAGTAGACTCAGAGCCACCTTAAAAGGTGGCTCTGATTCTGCAGTACAGAGTTTGAGTTTGTTTGTCATGTGAGATAACCAAGGACCACTTAAACCTTGAACCTTTTACATCATTTCTCAAGTGAAGCCATTTTCAAGGATTCTCCAGCTTCTAGTGTTGTGCTTATTCTCTAATGCCCTTCTATCCCTGAACACTGAAAAGGATTTTTTGAGAGATTTTTTGAAACTCAAGGACAAAATGCCCGCATATACAACAACACTAGTCCACAAATACTAGTCCACCCAGCAAATGCGAAAGAATGGAGACCTCTGCTAGCAAGGAATCAGGCTTTCTTCGCAACTAGAGAATTTTTCAAGGGCCCAACGCTCTTCAAACATCTGCAAAAAACTTTACCAAGAAAGTTTCAACCCAAAAAAAAAACATATCCTGAAATGTGGATTGACTGACCAACTAAGAGATTAAATGATCAATTACTTGATTGATTGATTGATTGATTGATCAAAGAAGTTCATTATCATACCTTTTGTGAGTGTTTGGTGAGGTAAGGTAATGCAAGGAACAACGGATCTATGGGTGCTATGACATAAAGACTTCCATCTAAATGTAGATTTCAAAAACAAACATAAAGGTAATGAAGTCATACGAGTTTGCTCATTACATATTTTATAATAATTATCTCTCAGATAGTACACGCACTGTGATTGGCTAAATTAGCAGGACATATTCTACAGTACAGCCACTGTATGGCCTGCTAAATCTGAAATTTGGATAAAACATTCTCTAGCAAGTTCTTCATGTCATTTCTGTTACATGTATATAAACTTGTAAAACTGTTTGAATCTTGCAAGCAACTATTTCAAACAGACAAAAGGATTTCGTTTTTTGAATTTTCACACAGCAATCTTTGTGGCAGTTGAACCTTCCGTTGGGAAGGTTGCGTGCATCACTTCACTTCACACCTAATTTGACTATTATTCTAACTATTGGCTGTACTATTTGGGAAATACCATGCTCTTGTGGTCCCCCTCCCCCATATTCAATGTTGGAAGAAAAGTCACCATTAATTTTTGTTTTGTGGAAAATCCAACATTGATAAGGGGGAGGGGGGGCTATCTCAAAAGTGACGCTACCTTCCTAACACTTTTGTCCTGGATTGCTGTTTCCTTTCCTGCATGGAGGATTTTCACATTCATTTGATATAATAAACAGCTTACTAAAAACTCAGTAAATGTATGTAATTTTACAGCATGGACCTTGCACTTGGTTAGTAAGAGGTATTTAATACATTATGATGAATTGCAGTGTGCATTCATTGTACGATGAAATAAAATCAATCATTAATAATAACACTACCACCTAAATGCATGTGAGAAACTTGATCATTTCACATGAAATCCTTTTCTTAACAGTAAAAAAGAAAAAATTAAACACAACAGCTGAGCTCTCAAAATTTAATACTACATGATCAGATGCATCAATTTCACATGCAGATGCAAACGGAGATGCTCATCTGCGTTTGGTGTACACACGTTTTGCACACAATTTTCTGAACACTTATCTCTGAAGTGTACTGTAGTCGGCGGGTCTAATCTGCAGGTCACAGGTCGCAGGTTCCGGGTTGCAGGTCATTGTTTCACCAATACAGAAAGTACCGTATTTACCCGTGTATAAGTCGATCCCATGTATAAGTCGACCCCCCATTTTTGATGGCAAAAAAAGCAATTTCTTAATTTCTTTGCTAAATGTTCATGGGATATTAATCTTGCATTCTTCGATTTCTGGAACTGTGGATTCACAAAAAATTAAGGGCCTCAAGCACTTAATAGTTTTGTGGTTCAGCGGTTGTTGTATGTGCGGGCATTTTGTCCTTGAATTTCGAAAAAGTTCTCAGAAAATCGAACATGAAAACCTCAAACTAACCTGTTTCGTTGTTCAAGGATAGAGGGCTTTAGAGGATAAGCACAACATCACAGAAGCAGGAGTCAATCTTTGAAAATAACTTCAAAAACGATGCGAAATGTGCAAGGTTTAATTGGTGCTTGACTTATAATTTCTCACATGGCAAACGAAAACTCATAAACCAAACAATACAAAGTTTGCAAAAGCATTTACATCATCCAGGTTTGTATAAAGAATAAAAAACAATCATTACCAACCAGCATTTTCAGGCAACACAACAGGTGACGATCATGCTTGCACGCAAACACAAGGAATTGTGCCAGGTTACTAAGCCGTTGAAGGATCGCGTTTTATTTAAAGAAACAAGAATGTTTTTTAGAGCTTTCCGCCTTTGGAAAACGAAAATTTCCAGTGTCTATTTCATATTTGTGCTTGTGAGTATCTTCAACATTTAAAGTAAAACAAATCCTTTTTCATTTCAACTGGAATTGCTTAATTACATTCATTTTGAAGTCTTTCGTCATTCATTTTGAAGTATTTCGTCCACTGCATTCGTTATGCCCAACGACCACATTATGATGTTTATTTTGAATAAATTATTTAGCTGGAACTTGGCTCGAAATCTTTGACCCATGTATAAGTCGAGGGCGATTTTTGGAGCTTCTTTTGAGGCCATAAGAGGCAGACTTATACACGGGTAAATACGGTATCCTAAACATTCATAAAAGCTAACCTTAAGCCTAAAAACTTTTTGTTTAGGCCTAATTAGGCCCAAGGTTAGCTTTTAAGAATGTTTAGGATACTTTCTGTATTGATGAAACAATGACCTGCAACCCACGACCTGCGACCTGCAAATTAGACCTGCTGTACTGTAGTTCACCATCAAAAGAAACATCTCTTCATGCATATTATGCTGGAGTTAAAATTTCACCACCTCCTTCAAGATACTTAATTTAAAAGACATGCATGTACCTCTCTGGACAGAATCCTCCACAAACCACGATCTTGGCTCTTCTTTAAACCGTAAGACTTCAAAGACCTTTTCCCGATCATGGGATAACAGAAACAGCACCTCCTTACCTACAACATTTGGGCAAGATACAAGAGTTTTATTAAATTAAAGTCCTGTAACGAACAAAATAAACAAGATTAAGTAAAGCAGCAGAGAGTTTAAGTTGCAATTAGTTGCATTTACTTCATGTAACTATTGAAGTTAACAATAAAATGCGCCCATGAAGATGGTACATTTAAAATGTAAATTGATACAATTATTGTTCTTTCACCTGTTGCCTAGCAACTGAGCATCATTCTTCTCACTGATGCATTACATCATTTCTACATGTACTCACAACAACAGCCTAATAAAGTTTCTCCCACACTCCCCCTTAACAAAAATGAAATCTATAGTGTGTGCAAAATATTAATAAGTGTATGGACTCTGCAAACCAAATAGTGTCCAAGGAGTGGCCATGGACTAGAGACCAGGGTAACTATTTGGAAAAAAAATCGCACATTTTTGTCTTAGGTTTAAAAGCTCCTGTCTCTGAATCCCACCAGTTCCTAATGGGCTCTATGAACATTTCATTTCATATGTGTATATCATTCTCACAGTGGCTCACTTGGGTGGTTGGTTGGTCGCATCTCAGATATGCTTTAAGGTGACTGTATGATGCAGTTATGAGCTATGCTGTCAGTCATTATTTGACTCTGTAGTTGCGTGATGCAGCTTGAATTTAAGACCCACATTTCACCCTTGCTCACCATAAAGTCTCCAGTAGCTCAGTAGTTAGAGCATCCGAGTAGATCATGCGGGGTCATAAGTTCGAATCCCATCTGGGATTTTTCTGAGTTCCCAATGGGTTCTATTAACATTTCATTTCATATGTGTATATCATTCTCACATTTGCTGTCTTTAATTACTTCAATTTAGGGGCTAACAGCTGTTGGTACAGCCATACTAATCAAAATCAATGCACATTAGAAGTTGACTCATCTTGTAATCAGCCTAGCCATCACCATATTCACTGTTAGACAATAGTCCATTTTATATTTGTGTACTTAGATACCTGCATGGAGTTGACCTTATTTTGATAGAAACCTCACTGCTTTTCTTATGTAAATTTTTATTAATTGGGATGACAACAACATCATTAACATAAGAAAAGGAGGGAGGTCTGTATCATAACAAGGTCAACACCAGCCTCACTTTCATTTAAAGGCCAGGCAGCTAAGCACACAACTGTAAAGAGGTCTATTTACTATTAAAGATATCAATAAATTACCCGATCTAGGATGGGAGATTTTGATAAAGACAGGATCTGTGTTACTACATTCTTTGGAACAAACAGCACTTTCTACAAAAAAAAAACACAAATGTGTAAGTCTTACACTTTACAACAATAACAATAACATCATTGCATGATGTATTGAAGTTTAAATGTCACTTGCAAGCCTGGGCCCATTGTGATCTTGTACAGTTAAACTGTAAATAATAATCAATTATTTTCAATTCTCAAGAATAATCAATTATTGTTTAAAATCCTTTTAAGTCACATGTACTCTGAATGTCAATGTGTCATAATATTATTATTAATTTATTTATATATACCTCTGTCACGACAACAACAGACAGACAGACAGACAGACACAATATATTTATTTAAGCAAACCACTGAATTTAAGTTGTGCAAGGTGTCTGAGAGTCCAATACGCAAGTTTGGAAGATGATGATTAATATTACGTTACAAAGGCAAAACCTTGTTACATCAACGTACTGTGTGTCTCTTCAAATGAACGATATTAGAAAAACACTTAGGTCGATTCATTAATTTCACCACGATTGAAGTGTTTGGTAAAGGGTTCTTTCAAGTGATACGGACCACAATTATAAATGATGCCCTAGAAGAGGCTCTGCGTAAACTTAATAAGCTGACGCCACATTTCAAGAGCTGTTTTAATCAGAATGCTGTATTTCTTGTTAAATAATCATACCTGGAGCAATGAAAATCCACTGATTCACTTCATTCTGCGTTTGCATGCCATTCTGTTGGCTTTTGGGCATAATTTTGTCAAATATTTTGTAGCTGTATCTGGAGGTTTCCGTTCCCACGTTTGCGCGCGAAAATATAGCTCTTAAGGTAAGTACTTTAAATTGAGCTATACATGACGCCGTTAATCTCTTCGGCGGTAGCCGCTGACCAACAGATTATTCAAATAGAGTTCCGGTCCCGGGGGAAAGCTGAGTCCCGGGAAAAGGTCAAGTCGAGCCGACGGGGAAAAGCCGAGTCCCGGGGGTTGGCGGTCTTTAGGTGCGCTTTTTTGGGAAAATCCGAAAACGGATTCTTGAATCCAAACACGGATTTTGTCTTTTTTGGCGAAATCCAAAAACGGATCATGAATACAAAGACCTACAAAGTATCCACACTCGAGGAGGATACTTCGGATCAAATCTAAATCCGGATTTTTGAGATTCACCACTTCAGCGTTTTTTTGGGAAAGGGATTTGAAAAAAGTATTTTTGAGAAGCGGTTTTCCATGCGAAAAGGGTATACAACAGCTACCGTACAAGACAGTTTAGCTGAAATGTTCTCGCGCCACTTTTACCGTACGATCGAAGACACGAATGTGTCAAAAATGAAATAGTTAGGTTTCTTGCAAATTACACTAAAAGCTTCTTGACAGCCATAATATTGTTAGCACCTTTCCTACGGTTGAAAAGTAAACTGCAAAAATTCCCTCTGTGATCGATTTGTACTTAAGCACACATGTTTTTCGTCATTTCTTTTTATCGATCGCTAAGGTATTTTCCTTTTCTGGTGGCATTTTCATTGAAAAACAAACCAGCAACCTTTTTTTTTGTTTTGAAACTGCATGCAACTCTGGGTTTGTTTGTTTGCGCTGTCATAGAAAATAATCCTTTTTCGGATTTTGCGTTTTTTTGACGCTGAAGAATCCATTGATCCGAGCTCACAAAAAAACGCACCCTTAGCTCGGGGCCCGGGGTAAGGAAAGAAAGCTCATATTTTGACGGTGCGCTTGACAGACGATAGACCATTTCCGAATTGCGCAAGAAACTGGGGCGAGTTTCAAATTTGAACCAATCGATGAATCGACACCATCAGATGAAAGATAACATTGAGATTGACCATCTGTCCAAGTTTGATGCTTTTAGGTCGAACAGAGATTAAGTTACGGACTTTACAACATAGTTAAAAAGCCATACAAACGTCTCTAATTTTGAGACTGCGTCCCCCAAAACCATATAAACTCTCAAATGTTTTTACGATTTTTGTAATATTCACAAAAAGAGGCAAACAAAGTGATTTTTACCTCACCTATTTTCAAATAGTAGGTCCATTACAGGATTTTTCAGTTGTCCCAAATCTGATAAAATTAAGAGTTTGTATGGTTTTGGGGGACGCAGCCTCACAATTAGAGACGTTTGTATGGATTTCTATCTATGTTTTAAAGTTCATAACTTGGTCTCCGTTCGTTATTTTTCATGTGATGGTGTCAATTTATCGATCGGTTCAAATTTGAAACTCGCCCCATTTCCCTGCGCAATTCCGGAATCACAACGGACTAATTAACTGAAAAACCCTCACTCATTTGAAGACCTTTGGAGACAAACGGCTTGCGAAGAACAAAATTGATACAGTAGTTTTTTGTTCCCTTTTTTAACTCGTTCAT
>NC_090881.1:16454291-16471791 GCF_036669935.1 Montipora foliosa
AACCACAAACTAACCGCAAACAAGACAGGAATACAAAGTAGTTTGGGACATCAAATCAGAACCATGCCCCTCACGGTATGGTCGCAGATCAAAATGGCTGTTCATTTTGCAAGCTTTAGAGAACTTTCGCGCGGCATGAAAAGGGAAATTTCGAGGTAAAAACGACAAAAAATTCTTGCTATTGGTGGAGCAGTTTATCATCACACAAAAAACACACGAGCCATCTGGCAAGTGACAAATGTGTCACTTGGCTGATTGTTCCCACGCACTGACTTCTTTGCTTTGCTTTGCTTTGCTTTGCTCTGCTTTGCTCACGTTCCATACGTATATATGCAAGCACGATTTGTGTGGAACTGTGAGTGAATACTTGAAATAAAGAAATGACTTTTTCGATGGTTGGAGCCCCGCCATTGGACTTACGTTATGGTGACAATTGTCACGCCATGCTCCAGTAGTGAAAATGGTGCAACGGTGGTAGACCATCCGATCTCGTCATCGGAAGGTCGTAGGCTCGACTCTTGCAAAGAAGCACTCGGATTTTTTCCGAGTATCGCCGAGTCAGCCGAAAATCGAAAAAGTCATTTCTTCATTTCATCAACAGCGCTCTTTTCAACTGACGTCACGATCTAGCGCCCAAAGAACTGTGGGATTAATATGGGGACAAAGCCAAAGACATTCTGGCGATGGTCGTCCGCATTTCAATCCCATAATGCTTTGCAATAATCTCTTTTCATCAACTGTGGAAAATGCTACTGGGGCTAACATTTGTCATCTCTTCTGTAACAAGAACAGAATACACCGCAAGGGCAATCGACACGCCCGAAAACTTAGAGAGCCTTTTTAAACCCTCCTGGGCTTCTCAAAGTTAAATACAGATTTTATCGCATCATACCTGTTTTCTCTGAAGGAGCATGTGAAGAGACTAACGCGCTCCAATCAACATCCTCCACTGGCATGGGGGTACTGGTGGTGCCTGTAGAGCTGGCCTTACCCTCTGTACCCTCCTCCTCATCTCCTAACATCGCGTCGAGTTCGTCGTCACTGATTGGATCGTAAACATCATCGTAAGCCGGCACTGCATTTTGTACAGGTGTTGATACTCTCTCCGGCTCTTTTTCGCTGACCTTCGGCTTCTCGTCGGGTATCTCTGACATTTCGATCACATCTGACCAAGCGTCGTCACCAATCGGGCTATCGTCGCTCCAGTCACTGAAGACCACCACCGGCGCATCGACTTTTGAAGAGGCCAGTTTCTCGTTGGAGGACTTAAGCGGATCGTTACGTTTGTCTTTGCTATTTTCCTGACTCTCAGCGCTTTCAGATTTGCTCTGTTTTGTATCTTCGTCTTCCCCTTCAAGATCTGCCCATGGTTGAAACACGACTTCCGGTTGATGCTTCTTCTTCTTCTTTTTCTTGGGCGGTTTCTCTGCAGTCCCTTTGACCTTGACCTCTTCCTCTTCTGGTAAATCAACATGCCGACGTTTTTTAGCCGCCTTCGTGACTGGTTCACTCTCCGACGATTGCGCCCCTTCACCGAGATTTTCCGAAGGAAGAGAATCACCTTCCTGCAAGATCGTTGGTGCATCGGTTAATTCTTTGGCTACTTCAGCTTCGGCTTCCACTAAGGCTGTTGAACTTTTCTTCTTCTTTTTCGTTCCCTTCTCTTTATTTTTGCCCTTCTCTTTTCTGGCCTTCTTTTCGCCTTTGATTAACTTCTCACCTTCCACCTGGGCTTCGCCTTCAAGCGGGGTCTCCTGTGGAGTTTGATCTTCCAGATTATCTTCCCCTTCAGTTTTGGTGACTTTCCCTTCTCTCTTCACTGCCTTCTTTTTCTTCACTTTGCTAATTTGTTTCGCCGGTATTTCTGTGCTGGTTGGTATTCCTGTGCCGGATGGAGCCTCTTGTTTGTCTCCTTTGTCTTCTTTTTCAAGTACGTCATGTAAGGCAACTTGTTCCGTCTCCGGGGTTTCACTCCGATGTCGTTTTCCTCCAGATCCAGCAAAAGACTCTGGTGTTGAAACAGCAGACGTAGTTTCTCTCGGCCGTTTTCTTTATTGAAGAGAAAAAAAGTAGCAAAGGATCGTAAATATTAACCTCTCACTAACCGAGCGTCGCACGTGCTGCACGCATTTCTGTACATTTCTCTCCCGCACTCGTCAAAACAACAACTTGAAATGGACAATTTTAAGATTTTCACGACAACGTGGGTATACATCAGTAAATCTTCCTTCCCTGTCGTTACTTCAAATCCGTACGTACCGATTCAGTTAGAGGACACTTCGCCCAAATTGTGCAAGGTAAACAAGGGGGAATAATCAAATTATATTTTCAAGTGACGTTTTCGTCGCCGTAGCTGTCGTGGTTTCTTAAACCCCCTATTTTATTCACACTGCGTAATTTCTTTACTGCCAAGAGTAAGTCTAGTTGTTCACCTTTCTCCTTGAGTTCTTGGCGCTTTGTCTCCTTTGCCCTCTGATATATCTTCCTCATACTCCCACTCATCTTCATCGGCTGATCTGCGTCTCCGTTCTTCCTCCAAATCACGCGGTATTTTCTCCTGCTCATGCGCGCGACGATCACGTGGTGGGCTACTAACCCGTCCTGGACTCCCTAAGGAATGAAAAATTTGGCTTCAATAGGCCACTTTCGATATGTTAAAATTCAGCTTTGAAAGAGAGGTTTAGAGGACAAAGACAAAGGAAAGTGGATGATATGCTAATATCTTTCACATTCATTGCAACTTGTTTCTATTGTTTTTGTCCTCTCCGCCTTACTATCAAGCTGAATATTGATGTTTCGAAAATGGCCTTTTATGTAGATGAAAGGGTATCTCTTATATAACTGCGAGGATCACTTCATGTTTGTGAGATGCTCTGCCGAGAGCCTGAAACGTAAAAACCTTCTTTAAACAAGTGCACAGGCTAGCCCTCTTCTGTAACAACTGTTTAAAGTCTTTCTTATTCTTCCAACCAAACAAAAAAAAGACGAACACAATACCAACCAGCTCTTCTCTCCTCCCATTGTCTCGGTCCACGTCCTGGTGACTGCTCTCCTCTTGGCTTTCTATCGCTATCACGTGCCTCATCGGGGGGCCGGTTTCGTTCACGTGGGTGTTCTCTCTCACGACGACGCTCTGACTCCCATGGTCCTCCTCTATCCCGAGGAGGTTCTTGGTATCGGTCCCCAGGCGGTCGCATTCGATCAGGAAGACCTCGGCCTCCTGTGTTAAAAAAAGTGGAGTTCTTTTAAGGGCCAGAACGAAGCTAAGAATCAGCTAAGCATCACGTGCTTATCACGTGTTCATTAGCTAAGAATCACGTGTTATCGAGCAATACTCTTTTTCTTTGGCCATCGCAGTTTTATTAGAAAATAAAACACAAACACCGGTGACAAACATCAGATATAAACGCATCCTTTAAAGTTATCTTTTACTTGACGTTTCGTATGCTTCTGCAATCATCTTCAGAAGTGACGGTTAATACAAAATTGGAGTTTAATATACAGGATCACTAACTAATTAACTATTAACTATTAAGTAACAATAGAGGTGACAAAAACTAAGAAAGACACAGCTTTTCGCTGCTGACATATTCATTTAAGGTCGGCTTTAAATCTTTGATCAACAGTGTCTCCTTTATTTTACAGTGAGAGTCGGATCGCCCTTTGCTAAAATTTCAAAATGACCCCATTTTAAACTGAGACTAGTTGATGTAACATGGTCCGCAAGAGCCGACGAATGATGACCATTAATTAGTGCTTTAAAATGCTCTACGATTGCATGACAGAAAAACCGAGTATTTATTAGTTTTTGTCACCTCTATTGTTACTTAATAGTGAATAGTTAATAAGTTAGTGATCCTATATATTTAAACTCCAATTTTGCATTAACCGTCACTTCTGAAGATGCATGCAGGAGCATACGAAACATCAAGTAAAGACAATTTCAAATGATGCGTTTATATTTGATACTTGTTACCGCTGTTTGTTTGTAATATCGAGCAATAATTATTTAAAAAGCTACACTGACCTCTACTCCCCCTCAGTCGAGGTGCACCTCTCCCACGTTCTGCATACTGTCTAGGAGGGGGTGAGTTTCTTCGTCGACTATCCAATGGGCGGCCACGGTCATCAAAGGGTGTTGAGTACCCAACCCGTCCAGGACCCGGCTCTCGCCCCATGCCATACCCGCCCTGATCTCGAGGAGGACCCTGTCGATAACCTTCTTCTCTACGACCCCCTGGGGAAAGGCTTCGTCTACGCTCCATGAAGCGGTGTGGGCCTCGAGGGGGACCATGTGGCGGGGGTGATCGCCGCAGCGGTCCGTGCGGGGTGGGAGACGGCCCGCGCCTGTGATATTCTGGACCCGGAGGAGGATGACGGCCATCCCTATCACGTGGTCTTTCACCAGGTCTTTCACGTCCGCGACTATAAAAGACAAAAAAAAAAATGGAGCAGTTTTTAAGAAGATAAGAAGAAATGTGATCTCAGCGCACCAAACTATTTGAAAGTGTCTCAATTTTACAGACACATTGGTTCAAGTGGTTTAGTTTCTCTCGGCAGTTGAATGAAACGGGTTGTTTAACCCTTTCATTGTCGAGGGCTTCCAATCGTCTGGCGTTAGACAGAGTAAAATCTACGAGTGTCAATTTGCATTTTTGGCGGTGAAAGGGTTAAAATGTGGTTACAAAATTGAATAGTCTAGTCTAACAACCATCTTTTACCCTGATTATACAGCAAAAAATAGGCCATTTCCGAGTTCATGTCTGCCTGCTCTTCAAAGCGAGTCTAAGTGCGAAGTTTTTGTGATGATAATTGGTTCTACTTTACATATGAAAGAAAACTAATTATCATAAGAAAAACTTCGCACTTAGACTCGCTTTAAAGAGGAGGCAGACATGAACTCGGAAATGGCCTATTGCGATTGACATGTTTTTGCTGCATTTCCCACATTCGCGATTTGATATCTACCTGTAGAAATAGTGTTTCATAATAATGCTAAGTGTTGACAATTTTCGCGCATGCAATCGACAAAAACAAGGTAGGTTTTCCTGTGCTGTCCTAACTTCATGTTGCATGTCTTACTACACGACAAGAAACTCGAAGTAAGAAAACATTAGCCCGCAGACTAAAATGAGCTTTCATAAAACAAACTACCTGATGTCAGGAAATTCTTGTCGTTGAATATCAGGTCGCCGTCTGTCTCTTCCAGCAAACTGGCCCTCCCGGGAATCTCTTTCCCCGCGCGGGGCTTCCCAATATCTCTCATCTCCACCTTCGAACTGTCGTCTAGAAACATCTCCCCGATCCCTCGGCGTCTGCTGTTCGTCTTCATGATCATCACGAGGGCGGCCTCGCGGGTGTTCGTCTTTTCGACGCTGACGCTCATCCTCTCTTTCGAGCTCCCTATTTCGCGCTCGTGAATGATCGTCATCTCGCTCGTCCCTGCGCCGATAGTACTCGTCATCGCCCTCTGGCTTTCTGCGTGAAAACTCATCGGCTCGAGGATCTTCGGGCCTACCTCGGTGGTGATCGTCACTTCGCTCTGGTTCACGATCGCGAACCCGTTGAAAATCATCGGCGCGGTCGTCTTTAGCACGACCTCGTTGATGATGGTCTTCCTGGCGGTCATCGCGCTTTCGCCCTCGGCCAGGCTCTTCTTCCCTCATTCGATTTCTCGGTACATCTTCCTCCATTGCAGGGTGCCCTCTACTTCCTCGTGATAGATCATCATCTCTTTCCTCGTCCCTCACCTTCGGGTGTCTGGTGTCACGTTCGTCTCGTCCTTTTGTACGCGGCCCGACATCGCGATAAGAAGCAGGCCTCCCCTCATAGAATTCATCTCGATCTTTTTCAGTCCTGCTCCGTACTGGTGGAGTGGTGGGGGGAGGGGGAGGGGGAGGAGGAGGAGGAGGAGGAGGAGTGTATGGTCCGCGTCGCCTGGGTGGGGCTCGCTCATTCGTTACATGTTTTGGCAAATCATTATCAAAGTCGGGTTCCCCGGGAGGAGTTTGTGGTCCTCGCCTGTCTCCCCTGGGTGGGGTCCTGTGTCTTCTCTGCTCCGGGGGAGGTGTAACTGGGCCCGGTTGGGGAATATCCTCCGGGGATGGACTGCGTGGGGGCGGGGGTTGGTCGTCCACAACAACCTTTCTTCTCGCAGTACGTTCTTCATCAAGATGGCGCGTTTCTTTACCTACCGTCGTCCGGAATGACTCAGGGGTGCTTGGCGATTCCTGGACTCTGTAACGCTTGTCATAGCCTTTTGCGGTCATTTTATAATCTACTTCAACGGGAGGCCTCGTATCCTGAACATCACCAACAGGTTTACGGGGACTGCTGTCAGAAGAGTCAGTGACCCTACGGCTCCTTTCCCCCCTAGGGTTCTGTAAAGCTAAAGAATCTGGGCCTTCTGGAGAAGGTACAGCGGCTCTTCTACGCACTTTTTCAACATGGGCTCTCTGCTCCTCCGGACTATAGGACCTTCTGTCCCGCTGGATATTCTCCTCAGGTTGGGATTGCTGAGGTCGACGGGTCATAGGATCCAATAAAATGGCGCGAGCCTCTTCAGCAGTCTTAGTAACACGGTTTTCTTTCGATTTACTTTTCACCTGCTTCTTCTTGATTCCTCGAGGCTTTTCTTCGGAACTTATCTCAATTTGTCGCTGTGTTCGAGACGACATCAAATTAGATGTTTCTGGAGATGACTCTTTTCTAGTCCTTTCCTCCATCGTGTCACTCTCTGTGCCAACAGCTGCTGGCCTCGCGCTTTTTCGTTTCTTAAGTTCTTTTCCTGATGGCGATAACTTACGCTTCATTTTTGCCTTTTTCGACTCGCCCTCAGTCTTCTTCTTCTTTTTCTTCGGAGTCGACTGAGACGAAACTGGAGACACTTCGTCCCGAGGAGAAATAGACGACTTTTCTGGGTGCAACCTACTGTGTACCACTGGAATAACAGGTTTATGATCTTCTTCCTTTTCCTTTTTAATTTCCTTGCCTTTCCTCTCTGCTTTTTCACGAGCGGCTTCTTCTTCATCCATAAGAGCAAGTTGACGCTGAAGATCTTGCCTCCTTTTCTCCAAATTCAGCTGCCGTTCAAAGTCCAGTTCGCCTCGTTCTTCCCACTCCAAGTCACTCCGCCCTTCATCAAACTCCTCGTCTCCCCAGTCTCTCTCCTCTTGCTCTGGACTGCGTTGCTTGGTAACAACAACTCCGCTGAGCGATCGCTTCTTTATTTTCTTTTTTCGTTTTCTGCTTTCATCCACGCTTTCCTCGTCTCCTAGTTTTAACAAAAAAGAACCAAAGTCCTCAAGCAAGTGCAGTTTTGGGAGCTTTAGGGGCAAAGAGCTCCCATGTGCTATTGAGAGTCTAAGGTTTTGTTTACTTTCAGGCGATTCCCGGTCATTTAAACACCAATAATTTACAACAGGTTGTTTTTAGTCACTTTTTTTGCCGCAGAAATATCAGTGTTCTGGCTTCCAACTTTGTTATGTCGTTTGCTGGTCACTAGCTTGAATAAAAAGCCACGCATGAAGCACGAGTGTCTTCGAGATCGATAACGAACCAGTTGCATTTGAAAATTTGAAGCGCATGACTTTGTACAGCCCAAAGATCTGTGGTTTCGATTTCGCTCGTTGCCTAGCAACTAGTTTATCATCGCTCCCACGGACACACTGCACCTCTAAAACGTCAATGGTTGCAAGACAACAAGACGAAATTCCAGTTCCCGGACAGAAGCGACAACCAGCAATAAGTCATTATACAGGCTTTAGAAAGTGTTCCAAATAAAAACCACGAAGACATAGACCGTATTCATAAATGGCGGTCAAGGAAATTATTCTTGTGTCTTTATGCTAATCATCCTCACTAGCCTCGTTAGCATGAGCAAAATTCAAAAGACTTCTTACGCCAAAGTGAGGCTAGTTAGGAGGATTAGCGCAAAGACAAAAGAATCATTTCTTGGCCACCATTTATGAATACGGTCTATTCTCATGGGGTTTGGTAATACATGTACGTAAGGCTGGCAGCAGCTCTCGCATGCTTGTCACTCAACTCTCTTGTTTGTATGTGGGACGCATTGTTTGTTTTGTTGTTCTACAGAAATAAATCGAATGTGACAATGATGTGACATCCAACTGCTGTTTACATGCAAGAAATCTAGAACAAGAACTTTTTTAAATTGGTAGCCTCCATCCCTACGGAATCACAGGAGGAGGCAGTGTGGCCCAGTGGTTAGGGCGCTTGCCTTGAGATCCGGAGATCCTGGGTTCAAGACCCGCTCTGACCACTCGTTGAATTTGATCGTGGTAGTCCCTGGTTCAACTTCCCAGCTGCACTTGTAAATAGCCAACTGGTTTGCCTCCAGCCAGTCGGGATTCTTAACAGTTGTTGTTGTTCTGTTCTGTCGTTTCGTTGTGTTTCATTGGCCCTGAAAAGCCCCTGTGGGGAGCGGTCAATTAAGTATGTATTGTATTGTAATCACAAATGCCATAAATCTATTCTTGTTTCTCTATTTTCATTTTAGTTCTGATAATGGACAAGCCGTGATAGCGAACTTTCCCAGGTGTGACCAAGTGCTTACCGAATGCTGCAATTAAAATCTGGAATTAAGAACCTCTCTACAAAGAGACTCTAAAGAAAGACGCATCTTTGTACCTCTCTGGCCTCTAGCTGAGGTTTGAAGTACTGTTCTGTTGTGTCTGTCTGCATCTGCATCCCGTCAATCAGATTCCTACAATAGGCCATTTCCGAGTTCACGTCTGCCTCCTCTTCAAAGCGAGTCTAAGTGCGAAGTTTTTGTGATGGTAATTAGTTCTACTTTACATATGAAAGCAAACTAATTATCATAAGAAAAACTTCGCACTTAGACTCGCTTTGAAGAGGAGGAAGAGATGAACTCGGAAATGGCCTATTATCTGCTTATTTGTATGTTTTGTTCCATTGGCCCTTAAAAATCCTAATATGCCAACAGGCCCTTTGTCGACTGGTAAAATTCTAGAGGATCTTGGACAAATGGAGAGGGGTCAAAAGCGAATGGATAGAGCTTGGATTTCCCTGTTTGCCATTCAAGAGCAAATCAAAGAAAACAGCTTGGAATGATATAATGTAGGGCCTGTTTCCATACTTTAAAAAGTACTTCAGTACTTCAAGAGCTGCAATCAGCCTATTGTACCTTCAGAGGATGCTTTTTCCACTTCGTGTCTTCTTTGAACCTTCTCACTCTTCTTGCTACTACCAACTGCGTCCTCTGGCCTGTGTTTTTTCCTCTTTACTCGGATTTCCCTCTTCTCCTCATTTTCATCCCCTATACTGTCAAGACTGCGAGTTCTGCTGCCCATAACACTTTCATCTAAAAAAAAAATTACCACATTGATTTAAAGATAAGTAGAATGAAAGGCTACTGCCTGACCATCACTAAACTCAAACCAATCGAAGTCAACCCAACCTTGTCAACTGCATCTATCAAAGTTTCAAACATTCTCTTTTACAGACTTAACTGATTAGAGTGTAAGCATTAGCCCTACTAATGGAAATGGGCCCACACAAGGACAGAGTAAAACCTCTGACCAGGGTGGGAATTGAACCCACGACCTTCGGGTTAGATCACCACTGCTCTACCGACTGAGCTACAAGGTCAGAGGGGAGCAGGCTGTGGGAACTAAAGATGTTATTTAAAGTCACGGCAATAAACATGTACAAGTACAAAGAAGAGTTATGTTCTTACATGTTGTACATTCTGCTTAAACCATTTTCACCCATTCATACCTTAGTAAAACGCCCTCAATCGGCAACTAAAATCGTCTCGTGTTTGCCAAAGTAAAATCTACGAGTCTCAGGTGGGTCCCCTTAAATTTAATTAACCCTTTTCCACCGGAGAGTGGACTCGTAGATTTTACTCAGAAGAAGGCTAGCCCTACTAAAGGCCCTACTTGAATGAGTTAACAACCTTCTCACTGGGTAGCTACAATAAAATTATAATTATTATTACCTTAACAATGATTTCTTAAAGTGCCCCTGTGATAAAAAAAACCACTTCCTTTTTTCCTTCAGATTTTGAAAGTGTGTTTGCTCAACACCTGACTGGCAAAATTTTGAGCTTTGATTTTTATCCAAAGGCCGTTTACTTTGAGTGTAAGTTTTGGATTTCACGGTCCGCCATTACTCACGTTCAAAACTGACTGATTGGACCTCAGAGGGTTGGATCCAGAGAAAACTGACGTCAGAGGCTCACTAGTTTAAAATTTCAGCTTGTGAACGCAGCTTATTATATATGCAAAGCGTGAGTTTAAAAGTCTGAAAGCCCAAACCCCCCCGTGCTGCATATTAATTCTGCAGCGTACACACGTATTGCATTCTTAAACTAGTGAGCCTTTGACGTCATTTTCTCCTCCATCCAGCTCTCTCAAGAACATAATGTTAGTAATGGCAGACCATTAAATAAGAAAATTACAGTTAAAATAAAGAGGTGTCTTTTTGAAATCAAGGCTTAAAACGTGGGTCACTTAGTGATTTGTTAACATAGTTTTGAAATCCAAAGAAAAATATGAATTGATTTTTTGGTCACAGGGGCACTTTAATGGGGGTTTTTCAGTGAGTGATTAACCCATTGACTCCCAGGGGTTCCCCATCATCTGGCGTTAGACAGAGGAATATACTAAGTCTGGTCGATTAAGGCCGGTTTGGACATCAAAGGGTTAATTAATAATAGTAATAGAAATATTATTGCTATTATTACATGTATTTTGCTTCTTTTACCTGCAGTTCATTTAGGGGGTTATATTCCACAAAAACAATGGATACCTAGATTAAAAAAACCATGGCTCGGTCACCAGAGTAAATCAATTACTTGCATTGTTTTCATATAAACAACTGACAAAAGGTACTTTATTATGGGAGTTGGTTAAAGGACATGAACACTGTAGGCAGTATTAAGGATTTTACACAATCATCTTCTCATTACATACCTCTTTCCTCGGATCTGTGTTAACCAGTTGAAACACCAACAGGAAATGGAAAATTAACAGCAAAGTGGTTAGTACAGTGTAAATGATATGAACAGAGCTGATTCCCAAATAATTGTAGTAATTGTATAAGCCACTTTCAAAAGTACCATGATAATACCCTTTGCTTACCCTCCAAAATTTTGTATAAGCATTGCTTTTATTTTCTCTTGGGTAAATGGACCATTGGAAGTCCCAAGAGAAACTGGAAACAAAGCTCACGCAAAATTCCTGAGGGCAAACCAAGAGTATTATGGTATTTTTGCATGTACATGTAAGTGGCCCTATTATAGTACTCACCACCCCACATTCAAAAAATAAATAAGCAGTCCCTAGAAGATACGGCATCAAACTTAAAACTTATTCCAGTCCAATTGCCACCGTAATTAGTATTGCGTAACTTGTATTTTGTGTTCATCACTCCTTAATAATTCATCTGCAGCAGGCTTCTGTTTCAGTCAACCCTTTGCCTCTTAAAACATGGCATCGGACAGGATGCGGTGATGCGGATCTGCATAATTCCCTAAAATCCGCATCTTCCACATAATTATGATATTTTCCGCATAAAACAAGAAGAAATGCCTGATATTAGTGATAAAGCAGCTGCTTACCATCCTCACAAACATAAAAGCCAAAGAGATTGACTATTTTGAAACGCTTATTTTCCTGAAGATGAAAGTTTGTAAGCAGGTTCCACGCATTTTTCGGTAATGAGCCTGGACTCTAGTTAACCCGTTTTAGGCTTGAAATTTTTAAAGAAGATAGACAAGATAGAAAATTTAGCCGCATGTTATGGTCGGAAATTTAACCGCATCATTTGTAAAAGTAGGGACAATCATTGTGACAAAGTTGTATAAAACAAATAGGAGCCCGCAATACGTATATGTAAGAAACTGCTGAAAATGGTGAATGATCGAGGGAATGGATCGTGGTTCAACCACATTATAATTTTTCTCCACATCTCCAAATTGAAACAAAATTCATGATGCAAAACAATTTCTTTTTTTTATTGCTCTATTTATTTTAGCAAAAGTTTCGGCAAAATGCCAATTGTTAACCCTTTTATTCAGTAACGGTGACAGCTAGTCGCAAATTGGCGATTCCTCCAGATATCTACATTAAATTGCAAAGTGACAAAATTTAGTCGAAAATGCGACTGTATTGGTCGCAATTTCTAGTCCTGATTAACCAAAAGAATGAAAATACATTTGACGGGCCTAATTGTTAGTTCTATAAATTGTTTAAATTTCCGCATAATCCAGCATACTTTCGCATAATCAACATACATGTATGTTTACGCCAAAACATGGACAAAAACGTCCGCATAATCTTTAATTTTTTTCCGCATCCTATCAGAAGCCCAGCTAAAAGGGCCACCTTTTTACTTTTTTTTTACTGTATCTCATTCCATACAATATTATTTTACTTCCCAATGGGGGTGGGGGAGTTTAGGGATAAAAGGAGGCCTTGTGGCTCAAATTCACATGTTTTTACTATACTGCAATATTTCCTCCAGTAGCATGCATGTGATGTCCTGTGGTGTCAAACAACCAGAATTGACAGTAATAGACTGAATGCATAAATGGCAGCGCAAAAAAATGATCTTTTGCTTATGTGCTAATTAGCCTCACTAGCCTCGTTTGCATGGACAAAAAACAAAAGAAATGTTGCTTGAAAGCGAGGTTAGTGAGTCTAATTAGCACATAAACAAAAGAATACATTTTTGGCCGCCATTTATGCATTCGGTCAATAGCTGGTGTGCAAAAATTTAAAAGGTAATACTATTATCGTGAGAGAGGGGATTTTTTAAAAGAAAGAGACAAAAGTTGCTGACTATCTTTATCTTGCAAAGGTCCTTTTTTGTCTGGTTGTTTGAAGCCAGTCGGAAGTACTTCGTCAAAAGGGTGAAGAAGAACAGACAGAATTAAGCAATGAAGAGATGTGACAAATCAGTCCTGTTGGATGAGTTCTATGAAGTTGGCTTAGAAATATTTTAATCTATCAGCTGGCCCAGATATTGGTTGTAATCAGAGGCAGATGCAGTATCTCATGTTTTTGAGAATTTCACTGGCCTTCAAGTGTTGAGGGTTTCAACTTTAAGTTTCCAGTCTTCCAATAATATTTTTCAAAGTAGACAATACTCTTGAGAGACAGAGAATCCTTAAATAATAACAATAATATTATTTTCACCCATATTCAGCATGTTAAAAACCATTGTTTTTGTATTTCCTTCACTGAATGCACAAAATGCAAATGTCACTTTTTTTAGCTGGACTCCCTGTGGTGCTAGCAGCACTTGCCACACACAATGCAAATTGTTACATATTATGGTTGTGCTCCCTGCGGAGCAAGCAGTACTTATAGCCCACCTGTCAACATCACTGCGAACAATACTTCTTACACTCTTAGTTCTTTGCTTTGGCTCACTAAATGGCCCATGAAGAAATTTGCAGTTTCTTCCAAACTGGCACCTGCCATCTCGTAGCCAGTTTCTACATTTCTCAGGAGGATACGATTCCCTTGGTCTTGAACGCTACAAACAACAACATTGGTGCCATTTACACTATTGTTTTATATGGGGTTCGATATTACTTTACTTTTACTATTACTATTTATATTACTTTAATTGTTCGAATACTGAAAGAAGAACACCCCTATAATACCCGGCCACTTAATTTCCATATGAATAGCGTCTATTGTTATATGCTTCTTCTTCAAAGGATGCCGCTTCAAGAATAGAATAGAGGCCGGGTATTCTGCAATTGCTCCCAAAAAAGCCAAACTGGGTAATGTAAGTATATTTTTATCCCTATAAATGAAATTCAATTTCTACAGTTCAATCAACGATCGAGCAAAAACGGACGATCAAACTGACAACGTTGATGGTTACCTCGCTTGTTCCGGGGCCTAGTCTGTCAAACACGCTTCTTCTTGTTCCAGAGCTCGAACTTGAACTCTGTCCACCTCCCTCGGGAAGTTTTTTCCCACCCTCGACTGTAACCTTGCGTGTTAACCGTGTACCAGACATCAAAGACTCTATACCACTAGTTGACAACGAAAAAACACACACAAATCGTCGGTCCAACTTCAAAAACTAAGTCGCCATCTTGTGGTCCTTAGTAACCTGCCAAAACTATGAGCCAACATTACAAAAACAGCGGACGATCCAAACAATGTGTGCTCAGTAGACAACACGTGCGCAGCTGGATTCAACATGGCTGCCTTCTTGCCGTCAGATAGTGAAACAAGCGCCTGAAACCAATATATTTTACCTCGTTTTATTATGAGCGCACAAGAATCAAGCGGGGGGTTGAGCAAATGGCAAATTGCCGCGTTAATCGGAGTGCCTGTAGCTAGTGCATTCGCTTTGGGTGCGTTTTACTATTGGAAGTCTTCGAACAGCTCTGAAGAAGAAGAGGATGCAGAAAGAGGAACATCGGGACAAAAAGATACCACTGAAAGTGAAACTAGTGAAAGTAAAGAGGCGGATGACGAGAATCGGGTATGCTTAGATGAAATATGTTAAATCCACATTCGTAACCTAATTAAGTTGTGATGGCACACTTCTCCTCATACCTCCCTCCGTGGATGCGTAACCCGTCTGATGTGGTGGTGGGTGGGGGAGGAGCTCTATCATGTCATATTTAGTTTTGCCTAGTTAACGACAGGAAGCTGCTTAAAACTATTACTAAAAGACACGTCATACATAAAAGATGTGTGTGTTTGAACTTGGGATAAAAGAATGAAGAATTTTTGATCATTGCAGATATGACTCAAAACTCAACATCTCCCCCCCTCTGGAGTATCGCCCGGGCATTTGAACTTTTGAAGATTGGAACGTTCAAATTCCCGCCCCCTCAAGCCAAAATGGTGTTCAAATGCCCTACCTTATCATCGGATTTGTCTGTCATACCCAACTAAGAACAACCGTTGTCGACTCCTCCTGTCTTTAAAAAAGACCTTTTGAAGACCTTTTTTGTAAGCCAGTCGCTCACAAATGCTACATCTCTTCCTTTAAACTCTTCCGTCTCAACCAAACACATGTTTTATAGCTGTTAGCGACTTCAGCACACGAAAAAAAAATCATTTGAGACCTGACACTTCTGGTCCAATTTTCCCCACCCCACGCAGGCAGAGGTGAAATTCCCCACTCCCCGGGCACAGAAGATGGTCAAATTCCCGGGGTTTGCCCGGGGTAGGGATATTGAAGTTACGATTTGATCTGCGCATAAACAGGAACAAAAACCTTATAAACTTAGGCTTGAACTCTCACAGAATACCAGCTCTCAGTTGGCTAGATAGCTCAAATGGCAGAGCATTACACCTATATTGCAGGGGTCATTGTTCGCCATTCCATTCAAGCCTAAATTTATCAGGCTTTTCCCTCATTACAACTTTTCAAAGTGACTTTCATAACAGTAATGTGATAATCAAAAAATCTTCAGCCAGGAAGCAAATATTGTTTTTTTCCAGTTTTTCAAGGATAGGGGATGATTAGATAAATATGGCTAAGCCACATGCAGTTGTACATGTACAATGTAAATAAAGTTAAGCAAGAAGTATCTAGAAGAAACCTTAATGCTAACAACAGTTTTCTCTTTTGTACATGTACAACTTGTATGCGATTTTAATAACTGCAAGATACAAATTTTTGTTCCATTTTTCATACCGGGTTCTTTACAAAAGGACATTTGTTTCTTAGGATTTCTGCTTGAAGAATAAAAAATTTATTATGTTGTTGAAGGGGACATAGGTTTTAACTGGACATGAAGGTTGTTAACTCCATTTAAAACCAACCCCATTTACGAGTAAAATCGTCTGGTGTTTGACAGAGTAAAATTAATATCCTAGGAGTCAATGGGTTATTTAAAGTGTATTCCCTGTAGCCAGTTTCCTAATTCTGCCAAGTTGCCAGATTCCTGAACCTACAACAAAAATAATGCTTCAGTTAGATATGTACAGTACGTCTGGTCATCTTACTTTCAGTCTCCTGCAGAGCGCGCTGCTGCGGTCAAACTTCGGGGAAACAAGTACTTTAAAGGTGGAAAGTTTGAGCTAGCCATACAGTGTTACACAGAAGCTATCAATCTCTGTCCTGAAGAAAACAAAACAGACCTAGCAACATACTACCAAAACAGAGCTGCAGCTTATTCACAGCAGGTTTGAATCTTGGCATTCATGTACTTGTTTAATCATGAAAGTGCTTTGGTGTCAAGAGTCTGCATGGTTCCTAAGGATACACAAGGATATCGCAGTATCTGACCAAAATAAGAGGCCATTTTAGAGTCGTGCCCAGTTACCAGGCCTTTGAATAAAAGTGAGGCTGGAGTTGACCATGTTTTGATACAATCTCACTGCTTTTCTTATGTAAATAGAAACTCATAAGCATTACAATGGCGTGATTTACATAAGAAAAGCAACAAGGTTTGTATCACAAGGTCAACTCCATAGTAGAAGTAGAATCGGAGCAGATTCTAACATAGCAGGGGAAGAATGAAGGCTTCAGAAGAGGAATGCACAATAGTGCTCTCCAGTGGGTGTCTCAGTGCAACTCGTTACAGAAATAATGTGACAGTCACACTTGTCTATTATTATCAAACGACACTACACTTGTCTATTATTATCAAACGACACTACTGAAAAGTACTTTGACTCACTAAATGGTAGACCCAATGCAATCTACAGTACATGTAGTCTGCTGCATTATTGGGTGTATCGACTGTGCTTTTATTGCAGGATAACTCAGAGCAAGTCATTGCAGATGCCACTAAAGGTAGGACATCACAGCCTAAGTTGTTCCCAGGGTCTCTCTTCTCTGCCCCCTTTTGTCAGGAGGCAGAGAAGAGAGACCCTGGGAATGAGTTTGAGGACATTATTTCAAATTCATAGCTTTCTTTAATGAGCAAGTCTCCCTCAGGTTCCCAAGGAAATCACTGATGTAACTGTGAATTTTTTTTTGTTCCTGCTTAGCCATTGAACTCAATAACAAGTATTCCAAAGCGTTTATGAAGAGAGCAAGGGCATATGAACAACTAAACAGGAAGGAAGAGTGTCTTCAAGGTGACTTGGAATAATATTCAATTTATACACTTCCTTTAATTTGCAGGATTAAAATAATTATTTCACAGATATCTGGATTATTAACCTCTTACTAACCGAGTGCGAGGGCCTACTTGGTCGTTTTTGCCAGTACGGTCCCGAGCAAGTGAGGTTAGTAAGTTGTTTATTACATGGCATTGTTTCTTTGAGCAATCGGACATTTTTTTTTCTTGGTGAAGGTTCATAATCTTCTTTCATCGGTAAAATTTGAATGGTAACATTTTTGCATGTAAACCAATTTAAATTCTGGTTGCTATGGTATATTATTATTGTATTGTATATATTGAATTTCCGGGGAGAAAGAAAAGATGTGGAAACGAACCATTCATGTCATTATTCTATCTTTTGCTTTAATCTCTTTTTTTTTTCTGCAGATCTGACGGCAGTGTGCATGATTGAAGGGTTTA
>NC_090881.1:16479291-16481791 GCF_036669935.1 Montipora foliosa
GAAAATTTGTCTATGGTCACCTTACGACCATACGTACGTCTACTCCTCTATGTATACCAATGTGACCAGTATCACGTGACCATATCGCAGGCTCAAGTTTAAAGCTCGTCGAGGTCAGAGTTTTTTAATTTGGTCGCTGACCAGGCACTGGGTTTCGATGGGATCGCAGGTTCAAGCCATCTTAACTTATTGTAAGAATAAATTACCCGGGAGCTCCACTTTTAGGATTGGTTAAATCTATATATTATGCATTTTTAAACTATCTTTAATATAACCCTACATTTTCTCTGTTTTGACATAAAATTCCTTGCAGAATGAGTGAGGTGTTGATTTTAAGCTTGAAATTTAAGCCCCAGTTGTTCAAAAGGCTGCATAACTTTATCCAGTAGAAAAGTTACTATTCACAGTGTAGAATAGACCAATTTCGATATATTAAAATTCAGTCCTAAACAAAAGACATCATCTCGAGGCTCTGGGGAATAAATATAATTAGTATAAATACACGGGTGATTATACAAAATCGCGCGTTCTCATTGGCTCGCTATCTCGGATTATCAGCCGATAATCACCTCGACGGACAAAATGGCTGCCAGTAGTCGTTTTGCCACTGTAAGTGAAGATGATTTCGCGTTGAAATGTTTTTTTTTCTCTTTTTTGAAATAATCACCTGTGTATTTATACTAAAACAATTATTCGCCTCAGGCTCAGTGATTATCAGTGAATATTCACCGATAATCACTTCGCCTTCGGCGAATAATTGTTAAGGATTTGTATGAGTTTATTCCCCAGACCCTCGAGATGATGCCTTTTGTTTAGGACTGAATTTTAATATATCGAAAGTGGTCTATTTCCTACATATTTAAAATGTTATCCAATGTTTTTGTACAACAATGTACATGTATTTACTTGAATGTGCTTAGAGTGTGCATATTCACTGTTAAGTGACATTTAGCACCTTCTCAGTGAAATCGGTCAATTTGTGACTTACGCATCTCCAGTTACTAGAAGCCTTGTTACCGCTCATTGTTGGTGATGAGGTATCAAAACCTATAGGTTTCCATGCTATTTAACGCTGGTTAGCGCTAACCATGCTTCGAGCAACCCAGGCCTTATAAAGTTCAGGGGCACCCAACGAGAATATTGTTCAAAACCACTTAAACGTAACATTGTTAAACGTATTTTAGTATTTAAACGGTAGATATAGGCATATTTTTATTCCCTAGAAATTTTTCATCTCTACGGATTTCCTAGCTGAAAGTCTAGTGATCCGAAAATTATAGGGATTAAAACTTGTCTTATTCGAAAATTTCAGTCAGAAAAAAGGCTCCCGAAAATTCTAGGTGACCTTTTTAGGGTAAAAATCAGTTAAAAATCGGCAATTATACCATTTTTTAGATGTTCAAAAATCCTAGGACAGGCAGGCAAGTTAGAAATTTTACAACAAATGTTCCGAAAATTCTAGATCTCAAATCGTCTTCCGAACAGATATTTTCCGAAAATTGACGTTGGGTGCCCCTGAAAGTTATCTGGCCTCAGAACAACTCAGGCCACATTTCTTGAATCAAGTTTCATTTTAGGGATTGAGTGCATTTTGAGTATCTTGCATGTTCTTGCAAAAAGGCAGGAAAGTCTACAAGAAAAGGATACAAAATTATCTAGATATCGGCGACGTATGTTAATCACATGTTTTTCAAGAAATCTAATCAACTTAAAGAGACAACCGTTAACAAGACCCTGCTCGAAGCATTCGTTTCTTTCTTATAGTGGTTACTTTCAAGCAAGCTAGGATCAGTCAGTGTGTATCAACAGTTTTGGAAGCCACTTTGCTTCAATAGTGTACATTATCTTTGGTAAACCGCATTATATCCATTTCTTAATGCAAGCTTTTTCATTTTTTTACCTAGATTAATTTCTTGTCAGAAAAACTAACAGAAGCCAAGGAAGACTTTGAGAAGTGTATATCACTGAATGACACCTTTATTCCAGCTAAGATTCAGTTGGCGTATTGTATTTACAAGTCAGCCGCCATTCAGCAGTCACCTCTCTTGGCACAGGGAGCCGTTGAAATGTTGCAGAAAACGGTTGAAAAGTATCCCGATTCTGCAGATGCTCACAGTCTTTTTGCACAGGTTTTTAGTTTAACCCTCATTTTGATTCACCAAATTACGCCCTACAATTTGACAGAATTAATTTATCCTTCAAATTTAATTTTCTTTCACGTATCACCGATAAAATCAGATAGTGTAGTCTGCGTACATTTAGTTTGTGGTACCGCGCACCGTTGGCTCAGTTGGTTGAGCACCGGGCTGTCACGCGGGCTGTCACGCAACTCCGGCCGGACCATCACTCAGGGTCTTTAAATAACTGAGGAGAAAGTGCTGCCTTTGTAATTACATCTGCAAATGGTTAGACTCTCTAGTCTTCTCGGATAAGGACGATAAGCCGGAGGCCCCGTCTCACAACCCTTCAATGTTCACAATCCCGTGGGACGTAAAAGAAG
>NC_090881.1:16486791-16506791 GCF_036669935.1 Montipora foliosa
AGCGTGACGCTCTCTTTCGTTTTATTCCCTTGCATTTGCTAACTTTATTATTGCCTTTTCTGTCCGACTAGCTGGGTGATACTAAAACAATTAGACCCTTCGCCCTTAAGGGTTTCGGTTCTAATTGTCAAATGTCTCAACTGACTTTCATACTATCTTAGCCGTGGGCAGATGTAGTGAAAACTATTACCAGTCTGGGGACCTTTAACTTCCCCTTCATCGACCAATGATAACAGACGCATACATATAAATGAGCCAATCAAAGGTGAGCAAAAATCCATGGACGCGACAACGAGGGCGAAAAAGCGCAAGCAAGTGGCAATTCTCTACTTCCACAAATCCCATGACACACACCTCTTCACCCTTCAAAATTTTAAATAATCATCGTTTGCAATTAAAAAGTAAAGGTAAAGGTCCTTATTTTAACGAGGGTAACACATGATGGTCGGTGCGTACCTTTTACCCCCCCACCCCCACCCCCCTTCCTCCGTCAATGCTTTGTTTTAAGGGTATTCAAAGCTACAGCTACACGGATCAGAGGAAAGTCGAAACAGACGTCAATGCATGTGCAATTTTTTTTTTTTTTTGAGGGGGGGGGGGGGGGGAAGAGTTGTATTATGGGATTTGTGCAAGTAGAGAACTGATTTCTTTTGCTTCCCCCTGGATGAAAATTTGCTTGGTATTACAGAATCAAAACCAAATCGATCACCAAATATTCTGCGCACACTCGATAGAAAACCGCTTCCACAAATGTACAACGGAATGCTACAGTCTGAGGAAAATTAACTCTGGCCCATACAATTATAGTTAATGAGGAAGGTTGATTCTCAAGTTATGTCGCCTCGAAGAAACCTGATAAGAGGTTGACTGAAGTCTTGGCAGCCCTCGCCCCAACCGCGAGAGAAGACTCTAGGGAAGCAAGGAGTATTATTCCACAAATTTGGACTCGGCACATGAACATTCTATGTCCCGTCTAATGTTTGAAACGGGCCGCAAAGTCAATGCTCTTGCGAAAGAAGGTACAAATTTAAGCGGTATTACTTTTATGAGCCAATCCCTGTGTATTCTACAATTTCCAAGTCATTCCACGCTTGATAAAATTTGCAAATCCTTGATAGATTCTAGAAATAAGCGGGCCCTTTGTTTTCCACATTGAGAAACTGATTACTTGTCACAGCGTGACAATCCTCTCCACAGAAATCGATTTTTTTGGATGAAGGATTTGTCATACCCAACTGCTTTAATTACTTTAGGGGGTACATTCGTGTGAAACACAAAAAATCGGTTTTATAAAACGAGTTGATGACGGGTAAATTGCCACGGTGAAAAGAATGGCTGAAGTTTCGAAACGTTCCAAAGCTATCTAACCGTCCTTTTTCAACTAGTTTGATGAAACCACAGTTTCTTCACAAACGTCTTTAACACCTATCTAAAACCTTTAAAGAAACCTTTATTTCACACTGCTACATTTGTATTATAACTAGGTCCCCATCGTCTGCATACTGTGCGATACAAAGAGAGTCTAACTCTTTCTAAGGCGACTTTTTCAGGAATGGTTATAGCCCTGGTAGTACTTAAGTTTCTACGGGACGACAACGATGCACATACAGTAGAACACAAGTTTGACTAGTTGCTCAAGAACCCGAGTGTTTGGTACGCTACGCTAGGTCTTGTTGGATCGAGTTTCTCTTCGTGCAATTTCTTCCAAGATGGAATCTTATCACTGTGTTGTGTAGAGGACATCCGAGAGGTTCGGCGGGATTCTGCTTCGAGTGCCCGAGAAGTAATTAAGAAATTACTACATTAAACAGACTACGATATGAAGATAACTTCCGAGAGAAATCTTCACACCATACGAAAGCCGAATTTAATAACTAATTTTCTATCGTTTAGGTTGTCTTTTGACTCGGTATTGTTGGTTCTGTCCCTTTTTTAAAGTTAAAAGAAATGCAAATTGGTTTCATAGTAAAACCGGTGTTCCACTGAAGGATGTATCAAAGATCAACAACTTTGGACCAATACCTTTCTAAACTCTCCACGTAGAAACAGTCTCATGAAAAAGCGCCTGTGCTACCTTAAAGTTAAATCTATTTTGCGGCTTTTCGCCCAATAAATACTTTTCCGTGATTATCCTAATCAAGTGCTGTTTTAAATAGATCAAGTTTACTACTTACAATTATCATTCTAACGCTATCAAATATATACTGACGATAAAGTTTGGATTACAAAAAAGCGAGGATCCTTTTCAGTCTTGCCTTAAATAAGTAAGCAGTGTGCGAGCTTGTCACAAAAAATAAAAGAATAAAGTAAACGCGAAGATCAAAGAAAAACAGATGAAGAAAACTCAATTCTTGCAGCTTTCACTTGAAAAACGGCGTGCAGGAGTGATCTACACTCGTGTTCAACCGAGGTTGATGTCACTGCTTAACCCACGGATAGAGATATCGCTATTTCGAAAACCCCTGTCCCTTATCTCGAAAACTTCTATGGATAGTGACCAGAAATTTCGCGTTATCGTCCATTTAAGACAATGAAAGGACCCTCTGCTTAAAAATGTGCAATTTATGTTAGGCATGATTATAAAAAGCTTACATTCCTTGAACTTGCGGGGCAGTGACGAAGCTACAGCGACTAGTAGAAGATTGGTATTAATGAAGTCGACCCCACGACAACCACGCAAACTGCGAGGTTTACAACAACAATCAAGTATCACGACAACAAATCAACTCGCAGCTACTGAATCGAGTAACACCTAAGATCATTCCTCAAGTTACCTGACACTAACACAACACACTCGCAGAACCACCAGTGTATTTACAAAAGCTGACTAATAGTCGTAAAACTTGTATGTTGGATTCTCGTAGCCATTCTCTTGCATGTTTATAAGGTGGCCCTTTTCTGAAGCCGTGTCACTGTCGCCATCAACAAGCACCGTCTTGGTGCGATTGTTGGGCCGGGTGCGTCGCATTGCCATGGCGACAACAATGATGATCATAATGAGCAAAGCACCACAGCTGAGTCCGATGATTGCAGAGAATGTTGCTTGTGAATGGGTGGGAATCAAGTGCCTTTCATCTTCATTCACATTTTCAGGATCATCGGTCTTCGTCTTAGCAACCAACTTTACTGCAGCTTTTTTAAGAGCTTTTTTAAGAGCTGTAATAGATAGGTTGGAGCAAATAAGATAAGTGAAGATTGTATTGCTAAGCAACCATTTAAATACAACCTAACCGAAACAGTCAATTCACAGTTGTGTGCCACGTTGCCAGGCCTTTAAAGAATAGCGCGATTTGAGTTTTTAACCCGTAAAAACCAGTTACAACACGCACTTCAAGTATACATTTCTTTCATTCATTAGTCCTTTCAAGGGAACGAATGCGCCCAACAAGCTGACCTGCTCCCAACTGAGTGGCCTCATAGCTCAGTTGAAGATAGAGCATTGCATCCGCATTGCAGAGATCACGTGTTCGAATCCAGTTGAAGTCACCTGAACGTTTTAGGTGTCTATACGACACAATTGCTCAAATTGTTCAGATAAGCGGCACTTCAAATATACACATTTCTTTCACAAAAACCACGCTGCTTTTCCCACTTAAACTATACTATTCCAAAAGGCCACTTCAGAAAATACCATAATACGCTCTGTTTGTCCCCCAAAACTTTGCATAAGCATTGTTTTCGTTTTCTCTTGGGACCATTGTAAGTCCCAAGAGAAACTGGAAACAATGCTTACGCAAAATTTGGGGGGACAGACAAAGAGTGTTCTGGTATTTTCCGAAGTGGACCATACTTTCTACAGTAATATTACTTTCATAGGAGAAGCACTGAAGTTTACACAAGATTAAGATTGAAGACTTATTTTTAGTTTTCACCATAGCGGTGGGATCGTGAAACAGAGGGAAGCTCCATTACTGTGTGCCCAGAAAAGGACAGACCACGGCACCGGAACTTCGTCCCTCATTCTTTGCGAACAGTACATGTACGTAGATTATAAAGGACACTAATAACGAAAGGCAAGTATTTGACCTGCGGAAAAAGTTCTTAGATCGACACACAGGTATAAAGTTACTTAAGCAGCAGCGAAAGGAAAGCCTGTAAGAAAACACGTTTGAACGCGATAAGAAACCGACACCTCTGCGAAGTGCTCTACGGTAACCGAGCGTTTCGCCCCTAGTCCCTTCCCTTGTCGCCCCTTGTCGAATTCGACCTTTTCACGTGTGTCCCCCGCAATTTTGTGGGTTCGAAATAAATCCATAGGGCACGTACTGCAGCTGTGAAGATACGCTTTTACACGCAGTTTTTGGATAGTCGCAGTATTTAACGTTACTTCAGCAGTCACAAAAGGACAGCCGGCGATTGCCAAGTCAGTTGAGAGCAACATTCATATACAAGTTTCAAATAACCTGGCGTTTCTGAACTTCTTCTCTGAAGAAGTGTGCTGTGCTCGCACTTACCACTTGTTTTCTGCTTGCCAATTTCATTTTCAGCTACGTCCTCTTCAACATCTGTCTTATGGCGTTCATCAGTGGGGTCTTCCGTTCGACTTGGTGGGTCGGTGGGATCCTTTGCGGAAGAGCTTTTCCCCGGTGTTGGCTTTTCAGTGGGCTGTTCAGAACAGAAAGATGTTTAACTTCATAGCGCGAGTAAATTAAGAGCTACTAAACACACGTCAGGGGTACCCAACGTCAATTTTCGGAAAATATTTGTTCGGAAGACGATTTGAGATCTAGAATTTGTTGTAAAATTTCTTGCTTGCCTGCCTGTCCTAGGATTTTCGAACATCTAAAAAATGGTATAATTGCCCATTTTTAACGGATTTTAGCCTAAAAAGCTCACAGAGAATTTTCGGGAGCCGTTTCTCAGCCTGAAATTTTTGAAAAGGTAAGTTTGAATCCCTATAATTTTCGGATCACTAGACTTTCAGCTAGGAAATCCGAACAGATGAAAAAATTTTAGGGGATAAAAATATGCCTATATCTACCGTTTAAATACTAAAATACGTTTGACAATGCTATGTCTAAGTGATTTTGAACTATATTCTCGTTGGGTGCCTCTGACACGTAAGAACACAACTCATGAAATATGGATGTTGTCCAAACAACCTTAAAGAAGCTGTTTCAAAATTGAATGCTTCTAAAACTTAAGACGGGGGCATACGGGGGGCTACGGTTTACAGTACTTATGCCAGAAGACTTTAAAAGTACAACCATTTGCAAGTGTCAATACAATGCAGCACTTAATCTTCGGTTAGCATTTGACAGGGGCACCCAACGAGAATGTAGTTCAAATCCACTTAAACATAGCATTGTTGAACGTTTTTTTGTATTTAACGGTAGATATGGGCATATTTTTATCCCCCAAAATTTTTTTATCTGTTCGGATTTCCTAGCTGAAAGTCTAGTGATCCGAAAATTATAGGGATCAAAACTTACCTTTTCGAAAATTTCAGCCAGAAAAAAGGCTCCCGAAAATTCTAGGTGACCTTTTTAGGGTAAAAATCCGTTAAAAATAAGCAATTATACCAGTTTTTAGATGTTTGAAAATCCTAGGACAGGTAGGCAAGCAAGAAAGTTTACAGCAAATGTTCCGAAAATTCTAGATGTCAAAGCGTCTTCCGAGCAGATATTTACCGAAGATTGACGTTGGGTGCCCCTGATTTGATCCACCCAGGGTTCGAACCCGCAACCTCCCGCATGACGACCCGATGCTCAACCAATTGAACCGCCGGTTCGCGGTAAGAATATTTCACACAAAGAGACACCCCGAATTAATTTCGTGATAAAAGTCACCCAAACCGGCCATACTTAGTATTTTACTCTGTCTAACGCCAGACGATTTTGCTCGTCAATGGGGAACCCCCAGGAGTCAATTGATGGTTAAAAAGCTTGTATCTACAGCACAACAATATACAGCTGTAGGTGTTGCTTAACAGATTTATGTTGTAATAGTACACCTTCAAATTCTTACCAGAGCTGGATGTTTTGGAATCCAGTCAGGCAAATCAAGCTGAAATTGACGAGCAACCTCGGGAAGCTTGTACAACAGAATCATGGACTCATTGACAAGTTTGTTGATGGCTTTGAAGTGATTTTGCAGAGATCCTCTTGCCTCATCAGCCTTTTCTTGGTTATGTTTCTGGACGTACTCAAAGTATCGCAAGCTGAGAATTAATCAAAACATTTTATTTATTACTCCACAATGCACACAAATTCACAGATGCTGTATGATGAGCATTTAGGAAAATGTTAATGCAAGCAATCAGGACAAGGAAACTACTCTTCTCAATCATTGCCCACTTTTCATATTTCCTTTCATTAGGTTTCATTCTTTCAACCGCTTCTGCCCTTCACCAAAATTTTCACACTTGCAATAAGCTAAATGTCAGTAATCAAGCCAGGCTTGCAGTCATAGCTTTATCAAGGCCGGAAAACAACAGACTCTGGGCAATCAAAGTCAGCATTTTTAACTCTCTCCCTCCAGAGGGTGACACAGACCTTACACTCAGATTTTAAGTTTCGGCACATCAGGTGTAATATGAGCTAAGAAAATGTAAGTTGAAAAAATTAATGACAAATTTACAGACATTTGTGTGATTGGGGGTATCATGGCACATACCCCCAGTTAACAGACGTCCATAAATTTGTCAAATGTCAATTTTCTCAGCTGATACAACACCTAATATGCTGAAACTTTGCAGGGTTACTAAAGTAAAGGCGCTCTTTCTATTTCTGGTATCAGTTTTTCATTCAGTTCAATTTTAGCTTATTCAAATCTGTTGCCACCATTTTGCAGAAGGGTCGATTCTCCAACAATCTTAACTTACTTGTGCAGGCGATCTTGAGTGCAGAATTTCACATAGCGTTGAATAGCCTCCAGAATCTTGTTACCATCTCTGGGTTCCTCCTGGAGAGCAGCAACAAAGTCCTTCAATGCCTTGTTTTTCTTGTTGTTGAGATCAATCTGAGTGCACTGATGATGTTCTTCCTTCAGACGAGCACGCTCCAGCTTGGCTTGATCATCATAATTGTTTAGAGTGTTCTTGAAATTCTCCAGCTCCTCTACATGCAACAAAGAAAGATTGTGACAACATATGTAATTACACCTTACAAACTGTCTGGCTTGATGTGAAGGAACCGCAATACGGGATCCAGCAAATATGAGGCTTTGGAATCCGGAATCCAGAGAGTGGAATCCAGAATCCATTGTATGGAATCCAGAATCCATGATCCATTTTGGTAGAATCTGGGAGTTTGGAATCCCAAATCCATGACTTGGGATGCGCTGGAATCTGGAATCCGACTGTCAGCCACCTGTATTCCTTTACATAAGGCAAACTGTCTAACATTGCAGTTTGAACTATTTCACACATCAACTCCTATCAACTTAAACAACAGTGCAACCTATTAATTTCCCAGTAAACAATTGGGTCAAAGGGTGACGTAACACACTTTCATGGGAACAAAATGAGCCCAACAAATTGGCAGAGAATTTCACTGGCGTCGCAGACATCACAGGTTCGAATCCTACTGGAGCCTCAGGTGTCTATATAATAGACTTGAAACATTGCTTAAAATTAATTGTCCACATCAGCACAAGTATCATTTCTCTCTTTCATCCATGGCCCACACTTCAAATAATACATTTCTTTCATAAACACTTTGATTGAATGATTTGAATCTAATTTTTTAATTTCCGATTTCAATGAACTACAAAAAGTCCTTGCAATTGAGAAAATGTTGGGTGACTCAGTTTTCTCATTGAACTTCAAAATGAACGATCAGGTATACTCACCAGTCATTGAATTGGTTGCCTGGTCTTGATCAGAAGCCTTCAGTAACTTGTACCGCTGCTCTGCTTCTTGCCATTTTTTGATTAAGGTTTCAACCTTTTCACGGTGAACCTCATCCAATTTGTCCCGGCGGTCGTGGTACTTCTTCCTGTCACATCCTAGAAAAACAATAATAATAATAATTATTATTATACTTATAATTAAACAAATATTAACAAAATGTATTGTCAGCATAGATGTACAAATGCAGTTCAAATATATCCATGGGATTCTCTGTTAGACTGTATTACACAATGCATACCTAAATGTAAACAATATTGACCACTCCCCATACTGTAGGGGCTTTTGAGGACCAATAAAAGACAATTAAAAAATGACAGAACAGAACAATAACCACAACTGTTACCATAGTTTTTCGGATACAAGGCGCACTCGGTTATAAGATGCACCTTTAACTTTTAAACTTGAAACTGAAAATCACATCAAAATACTCGGTTATAAGACCCATCCTGGCTCAATTCATCGCTAGTTATGCTATCTCAACTGAATATTGCAGTGTAAGTCAAGAAAAGAGGCAGAAGGAAATTCCACTCAAATTTAGAGAAAAACCTTCAAGTCCTGCTCTTATTAGCACTTCCTTGCGGGTGCCGTTTTTGTTTTGCAACAGCCATCACCACGAACGTTGGTGTGAGGTGACCATTTCGGAATCGCAGTAAGTGGAAGACTGGGACGAGTTTAATATACAAGATGGCAGCAAAGGATCGAAGAATAATCCCTGCACAAGTTTTGTTGCAAGAAGATACTCGGCTACAAGCCGCAGCTTGAGTTTAGATCACATTTGGAGCAAACAATCAATTTCTTTGAGGAAAAATGCTGCGCCTTATCACCAAAAAACTATGGTAAGTTGCCCAACCGGCAGGAGGCAAACCAGTTGGCTATTCACAAAGTGCAGCTCTGAGAAGCTGAACCAGGGTCTACCAGGATCAAAATAAATTCAACAATTGGTCAGAACCGGTCTTGAATCCAGGATCTCCAGATCTCAAGGCAAGCGTCTGAACCACTGGGGTGCACCGCCTCAATCACTAAGTTATTGTTGGGCATTGCCCAGGAATGGTCTAACAGTGTGTAGGGATACATTCCACTGTCACTGAAGTGTATAAAAACTAATGCAACTCTGCAAAAACTCCCAGATAGAATCACCCACAACGTGAAAGGAAAACTGGATTCTTAGAGGAAACCTTTGAAACAGGGTTGCAAAACTACACAAACTGATCTTACTTATGGTGTCACCTGCACAACTTTAATCCATGCTGCAATTTGGTGGGAGGCCAAAAGAAGCCTGACCATTGAAGATAATAATTTGAATGGTTTATTTAATATATTTTATAACTTTACATAGTCATTTTTTTTTTCAACTGCACGGTGAAGGTTAAGTTCCTATTTAAACAATCCAACAATAATTTATTTTTGCATACCAACTGAATCTGGCTCCACGTATTTAGCAAACTTGCTGATTTCACTTTTCAAGTGCTCTAAGACACTGGTTGGCTGTGGGGTAGTTTCCGTCTCTTGAACTGCTTCTGTTACAGGTTGAATATCACCAGGAGGACAACAAACAAACTCAACGCCAGTGAACATTCCAGTACCACAGGGAATGAGCACTCCATAGTCATTAAGGATCAGAGCATCTCGCTGGCACTTTTCACTAGCACGACTGCGCCAAACATCGTGTGTCTGACATTCCTTGTTTTCATGCATGTGTTCAAAGCGACACTTTGGCGGAACCAACAATGCATCAGACTCAAAACTTCCCACTAAAATGAAGAACACATAATCTTACTTGTGGTTTGAACAAGTTTCACTTCGAAACTTGAAAATTACCTTGATTACAAAAACTCTCTCATCAAGATATATGTTAAGCACTCAAGTACTTGAAGTATCCAATTTCAAATAAATGGCCATATTATTTCTACTGTCTCCCGTAAATTCCTTTTCAACATCAAACTTGCACGCTTAAAAAACACAATGTACACATACAATATTTTATTCAGAAACCTTACATCATTTAGCCACATGTACATTGTACACAAATGGGGGTTAGTATACACACACAAGCATTTAGCTTCTTATACATGTACCAACCAAGGCAGCGGTATGGTGTCACCAAACTGTTGTCCACCAGAACACGTTTGTTGGCTTCAACAATGTTACTGACATCTTTGGAGGGGTAGACAGCTTGACAGTATCTACAAGAACAAAGGTTATCACATGTTGGACAATCTAGTGTACAAGTAGTATCTTCATGGGATCTTACTGTATTTTGGCAAGCCTGTAGAGACAAGTAAAAATATCCCATGATACTACACTTTAAATCATCCAATAAGCTCAATATAAAGGATATTACATGGCCGTGTGGAGATACAAAATTTCTCTTCGAGTGTTGAAAAATATTTCACAAGTGAGCACAGCAAACGAGTGAAATATTTTCAACACTTGAAGAGAAATTTCGTATCTCCAAGGCAAGCGGCCATGTAATATTCTATTTATCATATAAACACCAAAGAATTAGTAAATCATTTCACGAAAGTCCTACACGATTTTTACATGTAACCATAGCTACAGTGATCTTTTCGCGGGTGAACATCGCATGTCATCTTCCCATGACATCATGTTTTCACACGAAACATCACTTGGTGTTTCATTGGTATTTTAAATCATTTATTATCCAACCTTTTCACACAATGACTGTATTTTTAGCAAGTGAATTGTAAACAACCAAGAAAGTGTCACAGATTTGTACATGACAAGACCGTGAAAAACGTCAGCACCTCAACTAGTTCTGGTTCTCTTCTGTACAAAAACCTACCTGACTTATTGTACAAATATCATAGCATATTTGTACTCTTTTTTGTGCCTTTTCTGTGCCATGAATAATACAGATTGAAAATTTTAAGACAGTCAAAATTCAGCCAAATTTTGAGCAGCAAAACAGTCATGTTTTGCAGTGCTCAAGAATTTTTGTGATCAGAAAATGGCATTTCAAGTACCCTGCGAGCAGTTGGTTTCTCCTACGCTTCCAGAGAGAGTGTAGGAGAAACGCACTGCTCACAGGGTAGATTTCAAGGAATGAAATAACCCATTTCAAGCGGAGGTTACAAGAATGGCAATTTTTCATCTTTCAACAGCCAATAATTCTATGACCATTCATTCTTTTGGTGTGTAAATTGGCCACAACTTGACACGAAGAATCAGTCCCACCATGATGATATGAACTAAGGGTCATAAATCAGTCACGGCACACTCCTTGTCATTGATTATATTTTGCAACTGCATTACATCACGTGTAAAATTTTAATAAAAAGACAACCACCTTTTTTACACGCCCTTTGTTCACTGTTATGTTGTTTCTTTTCCCACTTGTTGATTTATTAAAACACTCATTTTAGAAAACGACACGTCAAGGCAAAGGTCAAAATTAAACATTTTCTTGAAAACTGAACTTAAAAGCCAGTGGACAAAACACAGAGCAACATTCTCTTTATGACTTACATGAAATGAGGCGATTAGCTTAAATTCACAAGCACGCAAGGTTAGACTAGATATCTTCCAATTTGCATGTCGAGAAGAATTTACACATTTGAATATAATTTAGTTTTATATTTATCTCGATACCAACGCACCTTAGAATTTCGCCCTTGTCAGCAGTACACAGACTGGTGTTGTTCTTGTCCGCAACCCAGTCACCGGTGTTGATGTCCACATGTAGTGTTGGTTTCTCACAGTCAATCACTACCTGAGGGTCATGGTCTAGGTCATCATCAAGGTCATCCATAACAGCTACACTCACCTGCAGAAAACCATGCAATGACAAGAAATATTTAACCATTAATCACAAAAATTACAATTTCCTCGATTGCGCGCACCGGTGGCTCAGTTGGTTGAGCATTGGGCTGCCATGCGGGAGGTCGTGAGTTCGACTCAGCTGGACCAACACTCAGGGTCTTAAAATAACTGAGGAGAAAGTGCTGCCTTTGTACATGTAATTACACCCGCAAATGGTTACTGACTTTCAAGTCTTCTTGGATAAGGACTATAAACCGTAGACCCGGTCTCACAATCCTTCAATGTTCAAAAACTCTGTGGGACGTTAAAGATCCCAAAAACCAGTCGAAAAGAGTAGGGCATGTAGTTCCCGGTGTTGTGGTCTGGCCTTTCCTTCAGCAATGTGGTCGGCTTGGCGTAATCTTCTGAATGGACCACTGATTGATGAGACCACATAACATCAAAACAGACAGTAGTCAAATTGAAGGAGTCCAAGTGCTGAAACTGGTAAACTAAACTAGTTAAAAGAACTCCTATTTTCCATCAATTCACTTGACAACTTGTTATCAGACAGTTTGATATTGGACAAGCCATTTTTCCCAAAAGTGTTGACTCTTCATTCTCAAAGCGTTTAATGGTTCATTTATCTTATCTTTGAACGGACTACCGTACATGTATATCAACAAGACACTGGTTCTCTAGGGTTGTCTAGGGCATGCCATTTAAAAGAACATTCGAAATGCCACATTTAAAAAACAAAATTGATGATTACATGTATGTTTAGACAACTTCATGTTGTCATGTTTAGTCAAAACAAGTTTTAATTATTATTATAATAATCTTTGATTTGAAACAAATCTGTCTTTAATTCTATTGAAGTTAGGGACTTCTCTGAGTAGCCGACACTTTTCATCTGTCAATACTTACTGAACCCACTGATTAACACATCCGTATCTAGGGTTATTGAAGATTTTGGAATTGTATTTAACACATTAAGCAATGCTAAAATTTTTGGGAAAACCAAACTCCCAATAAATGCTCCAATCAATTAGGAGACTATTTCTTTCAAAACTTAATAAAAAAACGCAAATAACTATGAACATTGCACTTTAGGAGTATTACAGTAACTTCTACAAATGACCCCATGCATAAAGCAGGATTTGGAGTCTCATAGGCTGGACTAAAAAAACTGTGAAACTGAGACTAATACATGAATCAAAGTAAATTGAATCTAAAAAGAGTCGCATTTTTGTGCATAATTTAGCCTTTTTGTCAAGATCGCTGCACTCCAGCAATGAAAAAAGGAAACTGTTGCAATAGGGATAAGCAATTTAAATAAAAGTCTGTGTGCATTGGATTCTTGCAAGTACACTACATGTATTTACCATCAAAAGGTAGGTTCAGATTAGAAAGAAAATGATATCAGCACAGCTTCAGTCTTGGCCACAAAGACAATGTTACGTTGATGACACTAAACTTCAGATTTTCTTTTAAGATGTGCGATTGTTCGATAGCTATGAACAATCTAAATAGTGACCTTCTTTTAATATGCAATTGGTGTTTTAATAATTTTTACTTTTAAATCCTGACAAAACAACTCAGTCTTTGGAAGCCGGCAATTACTTGCCAAACTTCCTGATTTCAAAAAATCTCTGCTTGGAAAAAATCTCGCTCTTGCATCTTCAGTCAAAGATCTTGGGGTTGTTCTAGACTCACAACTAACTTTTGATGACCATGTTTTCAAAACTACTTCATCTTGTATGTCAAGTCTCGCACAAATTAGTCGGGTTAAACATCTTCTTGACCGTGATCAACTGGTAAAAGTAATAAATGCCTTAGTCTTTAGCAAATTACTGTACTGTTCTACAGTGTGGTCGAACACCTCGAACAAACACATCTGTAGACTACAGTCAGTGCAGAATTTTGCCGCACACATTATTATAGGAACCAGCCGAGGAAATTTGATCACATAACCCCCATATTAATTAAGAGATCTATGTTGGTGTCCAGTTAAACAAAAGCTGTTTTTCTGTGACGCTGTCATGGCATTTAAATGCATGACTGGTCAAGCTCCACATTATCTCAGCGATCAATTTACGACAAGAATTGCGGTCACCGGGCCTGTGACTCAAAGTTGCCAAGCATTAAACATCCCTTGTATAAGACGAGTACCGGGCAGAGAACATTATATTACCGTATGGTCCACATTTGGAACAATCTACATTTTGTAGATAGTTCTCTTAAAACTGCAAAATCGATTTCTACTTTTAAATTTCACCTGAAAAATAAATTGATTACTGACTTTTTAAATAGTGCGTTATGACAGTATTTTAGTATCTTATTAGTATTTATTTTATTACAATTTTAAATTAAGTATGTTGTGATAATATCTATTATATAATTAATTCTTAATAGGCATGTTTATATTGTTAGTCGCATTGTCACTGAAAAGCCCCACCTGGGGAGTGTCAATGAAGTATTGTATTGTATTGTATTGTATTGTATTGTATTGTAAATGTTGTAACACAGATGACAATTCAAGTGGATTCAAGTGTAAAAGCTAACTGGCCAAATATGCAACATTGAAGGGACGGAGAAAGAGGGGTACATTATTAATAGCTTGGATGCGATTAAGTGCTGTTCTAATAAAGTGTTATGTACAACTATTTGACCGAAGTTGTAGCTAATAATACTGAATGAACGACTCCAATATGCTTTTGCATACAAATCTAGGTTTCATTTGAGAACATGTGTACACATTACAATACGTCTTTAGCAGGCTTTAGACAAAGGGCAACACACATATAACTCAAGATCACAAAGTTACACAAACATTATAACTTAACACAAACAAAAGATCACCGTATTGAAATATGGTACCGGTTATGCGTTAAGTATTGAACCTTCAAAGTCACTTGGTGTTTCTAAACTTTCTTTGGTAAGTGCAACATTGGCTAAAGTTTTCAATATTGAAAAGAATATTAATTTAAAATTATGCAAGTGTGTCTGTGGGGAGAAATATACAAAGGAATCCTAATGCTTCCCACCAATTTTTTTTTTTAATTTAAGGAAAAACAACAAGAACCCTCCGCTAAAAGTAGTTCTTGAAAATAAACCAGTTTTTTACAGTTCCAGACATTTTTTCAAGGCTTAAAACGTACTAAAAAGCGTATTTTCAGATTCCTGTGCTGTTTAGACTGAGCGAAGAGGTAGTACTGGGCTAATAACGTAACACGAAAGTAACTCACTTTGCATTCACATGCTATACTAAGTAAGTAAGTAAGTAAGTAAGTAAGTAAGTAAGTAAGTAAGTGAAAGGGGCTCTGCCAGGGTAAATTCCGACGAGCGACATGACCGAAAGTGACAGCAACAGTCAAAGCAACAGGAAAAATTGACAAAGCACCAACACGAGATCTTTTAAATTCAGACAAGCGACAAGCGACAAGCGACAAGTGACACGGGACACTCCCCCCCACCTGGCAGTTCTTTTTTGCATTAAAAGATAACATATGAAACGAGGTTACACTCCACAAACATTTCACTAACATTTCACCACCAACAAAGTGACAACTTACTCCTGCTACACTGTACGTCACCTGTCCGAGTCCCCCTTCACAGTTGATCAAATCTGGGTTCCCGGACTTAAATGTGCCCAAAAACATTAAGGATGTGGAATCTGCCAATAATTTTTTTCAAATTTTATCGACGCACCATTTAACTATTCTTCTAAAAGGTAAAAAAATTAATGGGTGATATGCCCTTAAAAATGCCAAACAGAAGATACAAACACGAACTCAACTTAAAACAGACATCAAAACAGCGTTAATAAAAGGAGGTAGTCATACTGTAGCACAGGTAAAAAAAACTTTTGATTTGATTTTCAGCAAATAAATATTCCAAAAAGAAGGAAGACACAAAAACTGCCATTGATTTAAGTTTAAATCAATAATTTATGTAAACTTTCTGAGAAAAACAACACCAGGAGGTTTGTATAAACTCAAACTGTAATTATTTACATGTATCTCACCAGAAACGTGCTACTAACAAACGAAATAATTCAACCAAACATCGCACAAAGCATTATCCTTTAAATACTGTGAGAATTATATAATTGACCATCATTTGCCTGTGATTGCTTCCACTTGAAGTTTGGTATCGGTAATCATTTTTGCAAAGTAAACCACAACTTTAAAGCAAGATTAATTTTAAACTTTTATAAGAACCAGTGTCCTATCACGCAGCAGTGTGCCTGCCAGCCTTAGACATATACAGTGTAGGATTCATTTACTGCAATGGGTTGTTTCCCACTGATTAACACAACTAATTGTACAGTGTATATCCCTAAATAAGAGCATTAAATTCATGGTGCAAGTTGCATATTGCATGATGGTTGGGTTGCCGACATTATATATTTTCTCGCATTCAGCAGACGCAAATCTCCTGTGTACTGAAGAGTGCAATCAATATAAATGGAAAAATTCATTTAAATTCAGAAACCCGAGCTATCCGCCCTGTATTTGATCATCAATCACTTTTCCAGAGAAGCGTTTGTACAATTTATAGATGTTCTTAACGCTTTTCGCTATCTAAACATGAGAAATGTCTTATTCTTGAATTGTGTCAAAGACAAATGAGTTCACATGCGACAAAAAATACAAGGACGGCTGCGTTGAAACTAAAAGATTTACGGTATGCCAGCGTAATATCGATCACCGCATACTTTCGAAGCGATCATTTTAATTCCCTATCGATCCGCATATCTTATGGACTGTCAGCGAGGCTGTTTGACTCGGTAACTTCCTCAAAACTTAGACGCTATTTTATTTCGCCTTTACAGACTAATCCCAGAACTACAATTGTAATCCCTTTTGAGAAAACTTGAGATATGACATCTCTGATGACAGCAATTCGCACCGGGTTCTCCCCTTGTTTGAATATTGAGATTCTAAAAGTTGTGTAATTTGATACCGAAAAGATTGCGTGTCAACAAAGTTGATTCCACTTTGACTAAAATACGCTTAAAAACAACGATTTTTGCCGTGGATCGTCCCCAGCCATGTGGTTTGTCAAAAAGTGTATGTTTCAGCAAATTTAAGCTTATTTGTAATTATCACAATTAAAAGAACACAGTTCGTGATTTGAACACTTTCCTCCTGCCAAAAATTATCTTGTAACAAGTTTTTTCGCACGATCTTTGATTAACAGAACAGGTTACAAGTCTCTTCCGCGACAATTGTTTTCGCATTTGGAATCCATGTATTATAATTCAGAAAATTTTACTAAAAAAGCGCGAAGGAAATTTGCCCTCGACGCGCAAATAAGTACATAAACGATCGACAAGCTCCGCGATAGCCTTCTTTAGTATAATTTGCTTTGAAACGTTTGTCTTATTTTAGTGATGGCAGTCTAGTACAATTGAAGTTTCAAGGATTCTGGAACGTTTCTTGAGAGCACATAACTCCTTGGTAGCTTAATCGAAACCAGTCTTGGTATTGTTCGTCATACGGACGAACAACGATGTTAAAACGATGTAAACGAAGAAGAAGAATCTGAAATACTCACCGTTACAAAAATTAAACCCACGAAAATCGATCTCAGAAAGTTCCATTCCATTTGGAAGTCGTAAATATCCCCAAAATTTCACTCAAAGCTGGCAAAGAAAAACTCAAAATGGCCGAAGATAGTTGAATTCTCTATTGAATTTATTGTGATCACGTGACAGAAATAGGCGATATTTGCAAGACAATAAAATACTCGTCTCTGATTGGTCACAATGGGGGAAATATTTGCATTGCAGGAACCTTGTCGGTGGATTCTTTGTGCCTCCCAAAGAAACCGCCAAAAATTACCTGTTTATATATTCATGTATTCAGAACTTTGCTCTCTATTTTGGCAGTGTCGTCATTGCCTCAGAACGATGGCACCACTCGCTGTAAATGTATCCCACATAACCGGAAATAGTTTGAAATTACTTCATGACACGTTCCACAGACTCCAGGAGGGGTTTATTTTGAATCATAATCAATCCGACGTGACACGAGTGAATCGAAAATCCTTTGGACGGGATTTTATCGCAAAAGCCATGCCACATCTTTTTATTTGAGGCCAAACAAAAATTAATTCATGTTATAACTACGTGTACTATGATAACTGACACATATATTTCCCCAAGACTGAACAATTCAAATCGCGGTTTAAGTCAGTTCGACAGTACAGAACATCAGGTAAGCGAAGTTTTTCCATTTTCGTGAGACTGTATACGGTTCAGTATTACACCGTAGTCGTTCTTTGTGAGACCAAATAGACGCCACATTTTTCAGCCATCAGTTTGCAATCTAAGGTTTTCGTGTCTGTCGCAAAAGTGGCCACTGATTGGTTTTTAGTTATACTGCATATACTAAAACAGTGGATAGCGCTGAGGACGCGCTGTGATTGGCCTCTCAAATTCCGAATATCCTTTGTTTTCGCGCGGGATTTGCTCCCTAAAATATTGTAATCGTTGCACAAATAAATGAGTTAAAATCATCTTGGTGCTATATTATCTCACTGTTTTAGTATAGACTAACAGTATCCACCTCAATGTCGGCACGGTGGCTAGCCAACAATGAGGTGAATAGTTGTTAAATTGTTCGGATTCCAGAGGTGACAGTTGAATGGGCCTTCAGCAGATCTCCCGTGAAGGAAGAAGAGAGACCCTGGGAACAAGAAACTTCACGAGGCCCCAGTTCAAGAAGGCCTTGGCGGATTGTGCTCCTAAAAGTGGCATATTATGCTACTACCAGCAGTGCTCGAAATTTGCCAAATTATGCCAAAATTATGCTCCCGATTTTCGAAATTACGCTCACAAAATGACGTAGATTCTGTACATATAGGCGCGCAATAACGACACCAAATTATGATTAAAGATAAAATGATAAATATGAACTGCGGTTATGAAATCAAGTAAAGCTATGATCCTCGCAGTTATGAACGCAATTTTTGCAATTGCGTAAAGAAGCCTGCGAGGATCATAGCTTTACTTGATTTCATATCCGCAGTTCATATATATCATTTCATCGTTGATTCATTCCTCACGGGAACACTAGAAATCACAAATGACCAGATCCCAACGTCAGTGGCTTCATAGCTTGCGCAGTTGGTTAGAGCGTCGCACCGGTATCGCGAGGTCACGGGTTCAAACCCCGTTGAAGTCCTGAATTTTTCAGGCTTCTTTACGCAATTGCAAAAATTGCGTTCATAACTGCGAGGATCATAGTTTTACTTGACAAAATTATGAAGTCTTTCAAATGAGCTGTTGCAATCTCGTCCCCAGGGCGCTTTTCCCTGGATTTGGGTGAGCCAGGGAAAAGCGTCCTGGAGACGAACTGGAAGCTGTTGTTGTTTTAGGGCAGTTTGTCTCGGCCCTCTCGACTCCTCCAAAAGGTTAACCGCGCACGCAGAATTCGCCAAAAGAGGCCTAGTAACTAAGTCAGTACTACTACAGTCAACTCCCGTTATAGCGGACACCCTACCCTGAATTGGTGTCCGTAATAGTGGGAGTCCAGAATAGCGGGGTGCGAGAATATTTTAATTTTAAACCATACTTACAGAAGGGGGTCATGTGTGTGTTCATTCTCGTTGACTCCAGTTCCTTTTTGAGACCCGTTGTCGCACGTAAAGGGCTTTATTTACAAACAGAACAGAACTTATCAGAACAGGAGTTACCGTAAACTTTGTGTACAGTACTAAGCACGAATAAAACAATCATCGTATGTTGCAGCAATGTCCACACACGCATCGTTTTGGTTTCCTACTGTACTGAAGTACAGTAATCTACATTTCCAAAAAAAATTATTTTCAAGGAAAAACCTGAACATCAGCTATTGATTGCATCAGCTATCATACTGCCTTACGAGATCGCTCCAATCGGCTCTGTGTACTTCTGCCCCACCTAATTCATTAGCAACCTTAAACTCCCCTCCATGAATCAAAAAAGCAGAGAAAAATAGACTTGATGATGTGTGCAAATGTTCCAAGATGTTGCTCGGTGTCAGCTATAACGAGAGAGAAAACAATAAAATTGTGACGTTGGGACCGAATAAAGTGTCCGTAAGTCCGTAATAACGAGAGTCCGTAATAGCGGGAGTTTATTTCAGTCAAACGTCTGTAACTTTCGCCGGGGATTTAGCTGCTGTCCGTAATAGCGGGGTGTCCGTAATAGGGAGTTGACTGTATTAGCGTAGCTAAAACACGCATTGCAAAAACATACTACCTAAATTTAATTTATCTCTGGAGAAAATGGACCATATTTACTAAATTTTGTGAATATAGGCTCCAAAATGTGCTAAAATTTGCTAATTATGCCGTGGCAGTGCTCATTTAAAAAATTATGCTTTTTTGCTCCAATTAT